>NC_044033.1:438229289-438538656 GCF_901765095.1 Microcaecilia unicolor
GACACTGTGGACCAGTGACCCTGATGCTGGTCACAAACTAAATAGAAGAAGTTATTCTCAATAACAGAATTTCTGGACATATGCATAGACATGACTTAATGGTGAAGTGCCACCATGAATTTAGAAAATAGGAGTCTTGGCTTACTAGTCTCTTAGAATGTTTTGAAGGTTTAAATAAACATGTAGATAAAGATGAACTGGTTGCTACATTGTGTCTGGATTTTAAGAAAGCATTTGATAAAGTTTCTCTTGACAGACTGCTGAGGAAATTTAAAACATTTTAGAATAGAAGCCAGTGACCTACCATGGGTTGATAAATAGTTGAGGAAACAGTGAGTTAGACTAGATGGTCAGTTTTCCTAACTGAGAGAAGCAAATAGCCTAGTACCCTGGGGATCTGTACTGAGACCAAAGTTATTGAATATTTATATAAGTGATTTGGAAAGGGAGAGACCACTGAAGTGATTACAGCTGCAGATGACACAATATTTTTCACAGTTGTTTTTACATGATTGTGTTCTTGCATGCCTCTGTCCTATTTTTAATGGATTTCCATGCTGTATCCTACTGGTTAGTGCAGTTAGCTTTGATCCTGGTGAACTGGGTTCAATTTCCACTGCAGCTTCTTGTTTCTCTGGTCAAGTCACTTAACCCTCCATTGTCTCAGGTACAAAATAAGTGCCCGTATATTACAATGTAAACCGCTTTGAATTTAACCACAGAAAGGCAGTATATCACATTCCTTTTCCCTTACCTTAAATTTTAATTTGTTTTAATTTTTTTTATTTAAACAATTTAGAGACCGCACCATCCTACAATTCTGGGCGTTTTCAAAAAAGTTAATATACATAATAAAACACTACAAAAATAATAACACAACAGACATTTACCTAGCAACACAACTTAAAATTCTTCAAAATTTATAAACATAAATGAAAAGTGAGTTTACTGTCAACTGTCTTGATCTATTCATCAGAAAAGATAATAGAGCAAGTTTTTAATAAACATAAGCAAGAACTGCAGAAGGACCTTGCCAGACTATGAAACTGGGCATCTACATGGCAGATGAATTTAATGTAGACAAGTGCAAAGTCATGCACGTAAGGAAAATTATTTCAAACTATAGGTAGAAATTCTGGGAAAAGGAATTTAATCATTTCAGATTATCTGGCCCTTAGCATGTCCTTACATGGGCCATTCCTGTGCACTAAAGTTATTTTTACCACAGAGGTAAAATGACTGATTTTTCTATTTTCTCTATTAATGACCACACGCTAATTTTCTCATTAGCGTGTGGCCATTAACGCGTGAGCCCCTAATGCCAACTATTTTGTAGGTGGTAGGGATTCATATACTAATCACATATTAATCATTTAGCATGGAGTAATATAGCTCACCCCCAGACCTGCCTTCAGAACTAAAAAAAAATTATTTTGTAGCTTGTGGGTAGACCTAAGAAGCAAGTGGATGGCTTAGACTGTAAAGTTGTCCTTTTCCAAACTGCCTTAGTCTCAGCTATTAAAGAAGTCCTTTTACTAAGTTGCATTAGGCATGCTAACATAGCTTAAAATAGTGTACCATAGTATGCACTTGGGCGTCCTGCGGTAACTGACAAATCTGCGTGTGAGGACACAAAGCACAGCTTTGTCTAGATGTGATTTGTGCCACGGAACCAAGGAGATGCTCCTTCCTTCTGCTGAAACCTAGAGTTTTGGCCTTGGGTGGAACTTTCTTTTTAAAATTCCTCTGCAAATGTTTCTCACATATCAGGTAGAAAGCTATATTTTTGTTGACCCAACTCATTTGGAAAATATTTTAGTAGAACATTCTGCTTAATAGGAGGGAAGGAGTTATGGTAGATGATGTGAGGATTGGGATATAAGGTGTTTCATGAGAACCCAGGAAGTGTGTTGCAGGGCAGAAAGAAGTGAAAGTAAAGGCTGTGCAAGGCCATGGAGCTTTTGCCTGTGCTCAGCATCTGATGGTTTCTCCCTCAACCTAGACTTACTGTGTTGGTAAATGCGGGACTAGCAGACTCTGAAAGTGTACACAAGCTTAAGGTCCCATTCTACCTTGTGCATGCTCTCAGTGTCTGCCAGTCCTACCCTCTCTGACAGAGGAAGGCTGTGTCGGTGATGGATCTGGAAAATGCTGAGCATAGGCACAGGCTCTAAGGCCCAGCACTGCATTTACTTTCATGTCAATGGCAGCAGTTAAGGTGAGTGTAGTGATGGAAGTGAGGAAGAGGTGCTGAATAGGGAGGTGAGAGGAAAATGGAAATGGAGAAGGGGAAGAGATGAGGGGTTCTGCACATGAAGAAGGAAGAGGGGGAGACGCCAGCTATGCTGGGGATAAGGAGGGGAAGGGGGGGGGGAGAGAGAGAGAGGGAAATGCTGACTAGGGGGGAAGGAAAAGAGGAGGGAGACAGAGGGATAGATTCTAATTAATGGGGAAGAAAAGAAGGGGAAAATTGGGGAGATGATGAATATAGGGGAATGCAAAGAGGAGGAGAAAGAGAGAGAGAGAGAGAGAGGAAGAAACTGCAGTGTTGGGAGGAGGAAGAGCAGAGGGGAGATGCTGCAGTTTTGGGGGAAGGAGATGGGGAGAAGCTGCACTATTGGGGGAAGGAGATGCTGAACTACGAGGGTAGCAGGAGTAAGAGGAGATTCTGGATATGATGGAACTGAGTGAGAGAAGCCATGGGGTGGGAAGTGTCAAGAAGATGAATGAAAAATAATAGTGAGTAAATAGAGTAGAAATTTGGTACTGGAGAGTGGGTGAAAGCTAGAAGGGAATAGGAATCTGGAGAAGGAGTGAGACAGTGGAAATCAGAGAGTTAGGGAATGAGAGAAGGAGATGGAAAGTTGATAGGTAGATAAAAAAAAGATAAAACAAAAGAGGAGGAAGGGGAAATGGACAGCGACCACTGGAAAGAGATTGGCAGAAGACAAACAGGAAAGCAGAGATAAACTGGGACCAACATGATTGGAAATATAAAATGCCCAGACAATAAAGATAGAAAAAAGTGTTTTTATTTTAAATTTACTAACTTGAATATGTTAACTTTCGGAAATATGAATTGCAGATATTTTTGTATTTTGCTCAGCTTGAGAGAAAATTAATTTTTGTTTTTATTTCTCTGATGCAGTATATGCTGAGTTTGACTTCATGGGGTTCACAATTCAATTTTTTCTCTTCATATTTGCAATCCCTTGTTCTGTGTTTGGTGAGGGTCTCTCTGTGCATAGATGTCAACATTTCAGAATGATTGGGGGGGGGGGGGGGGGGGGGGGGAGGAGCCAGACACAATACTAATTACCCCACCCTGGGCACAATAAAGGAGTTTGCTCATTAATGATCCACAGAGTTGGCTCCGATCTGTCTGTGTTTTGCCTGTGACTGAGGTGTTGTATTCTTTTTTCATGAAATTTATGAAGAGATCTGTTGCAGTCCCACTTGTGCTTTTTTATAAGTAGTAGGTGTATTGGTGTTCGAGAGCTCAGTGTATTTATAGTGCTGCCTGTACATAGGTAGGGTTCCTGCTGTTTGAATCATAAGTATTAATGCTACTGTTATTTGGCAGGTTTGCTACATTTTTGTTTAAATAGGGTTTTCTTCAGGTTTTGTATTACTGTGTCTGATAGTGGAAAGGTTTATGTTGCTATTGCTCAGATGACATGAGAATCAGACTATTTTTTGCATGGTGACGTGCTTAAGTATATATTTAAATTATAAAATCATTAATAAAAAATGAAAAACAATGCCATGATGTTGGCATCATTTCTGTTCTCTATGTTGACAACATGGTAACATGGTTTGAATAGGTTCACTATACTTTCTCACCCTATTCTAGCTGTGCATAAAGATCACTCACTGACTAATATTACAATAACTGGATTTTTTTTCTTTTTCTTTTTTAGTTACAAGATCCCCCTCCCCCCCCCAAGTACAGTAGGTGGTAGGAAAGAATGAGGTAGAGCAGAAGATGGAACAAATGTAAAAAAGGTAACTCCTTTCTTAACTACAGACCTGTTCATTTATGGTGCATTTTTATTCTCTTCAGTTTTTATAAAAGTGGCCTTGGGGTGCACATATGAGATGGCATCTGATGTGGGTTCAAGCCTAAGCTAACACAAACCTCTGCCTGATCTGATCCAATGCAGCACAGTCTGCCCTTGGTTTCCTCAACAGCCAGCCGCAGGAGATACACTTAACTGTACACCATCCCCTACTGCCATGGAGTCAGTTTCATGATCATCCTGAGATTTTGTGACCCATGTCTCCTGTAGTCCACGTGGTAGGGATGTCCTAAATGGTTAGAAGAGCTGGGGATGCTATCAGACTCTGGAAGGAAGGAAGGAGATGAGAGGGGGTTGGAATGGTGAGAAGTGAAAAGGGACTTAGACTGAAGGGTGGAGAGGTGTGAGAAGGGGTTAGAGTGAAAAGAGAGAGAGATAGAGGGAGGGGGTGAGAAAGGGATTAACATAGAAAGAAGGAAGAAGTGAAAATTTAAGTGATGGTAAGAGAGTGCCATCAAGAGGGGTTGACAGCTGAGCTGATAAGGAATAAGACTCAGAGGATGAATGATGAGGGCCAAGGAGGGGGTAGTGGAAGATGGAAAGTGTGTAGGCAGACAAGATACCAAAAGAAGATTAGAGAGTGAAGGAAGGAGAGAATAAGGGGTAAAATTTAGTTCTGAATAAAGATGCAAAGAGAGTAGACATAGAGAAAAGATGAAAGAGAAGGAATGAAAACAAGACCTTGGAAAAGAAATTAGATGAAGATCGACACAAAGAAAGTGGAAAGGAGAGAAAAGGGGTTGAGGATTTATCCATGTTTAGCATGTGTGATCAAGGTAAAGGATTCTGCTAATTTAGAGATCTAGATCAGTCCTGTTTTTCTATTTCCAATATTGGGTGTATGCGTATTGCAGCACTTGTTGTAATAATATGCTTCATAGGTTAGGTTTCTAATCTAATCTAATCTGAGATCTGTACACCACACTACTCCCAGTTTGAGGTTCAAGGCAGATCACAAACAAGAAACTCACAATAACATGAGGAATTACATAAAGTAAAAACAACAACAAAACAACTTATTTATCAAATAAAAAAGTTTTCAACCTTCTATGCAGTTGCACATAGTTTGCCTCCAAGCAAATACACAATGCTAGTGCATTCCAAATAGAAACTGCACGAAAAGAGAACATAGCATCAAATTGGCCCTTAAACCGTACACCGTTAAAAGCTGGAAATTTAAATGAAAGGCTACCACGTACCCGAGAGGAAGTAAAAAGGGAGTCTGAAAAGAATTGAATAAGCAATTCTGAAGTACTACAGTACAAAACATGAAAAAAATCATACAGTTTTAAATGCAATACGTGCCTCAAGAGAGAGCCAATGACGTTTCCTGAAGTGGTTGGGTCCTGGCAGTTGATGTTTTGGTGTAGAGGTTGTGCTACATAGCATTTGTATTCCTAAACCCTGTGTCTAGTCATAGAGAGAATTTGGGTTGCTGTGATTAATGTGGCATCAGAATTTATTTACATTACATTTGGGTTTATATACTGCTAACACCTTTTCAGTTCTAAGCGATTTACAAAGATAGAGAGATTAGAACAGTTCTCTGAGAATTACAGTTGGAGTTTTTGAGTAGGTAAAGATCTAGTTATAGTGTATATTTATTGAATAAAAAGGTTTTTATCTTTTTTTTGGAACATGAGGTAGGATTGTGTAGGCGAATACATTCTGGCAATGTCTTTCCAAAGTCTGGCACCTTGAATGGCAAGGGATTTATCAAATAGCTCTAGTCTCTTCTTGCCCTTAGATGAGAGGAAAGTAAAGAAATTGGTGGCTTCTTGTCTTCTTGATCTGGTTGAGGTTGTGAAGCAGAAGTGAGCCAATAGATAGTTGGGGATTAGTCCTTGCAGTATTTTACAGAGGAAGCTGGCCAGCTTGAAAATTACTTTCGCCTCAATGGGGAGCCAGTGTAGTTTGTTGTAGAAAGGAGAAACACTATTGAATTTTGGTAGTCTGAATATTAGTCTGATTGCTGTATTTTGAATGGTTTGGAGTCTCTTGAGTAAGGTTTTTGTGCAGCCTAGATATTAGATTGCAGTAGTCAAGTGATAATAGTATCAGCGCATGTACCAGTCATTCATACTGGTCAGTTTTAAAGAACTTCCAGATGGTGCGGAGTTTCCTCATTGTGTAGAAACATTTTTTGGTCAGGGCATTGACTTGTGGTTCCAGGGAGAGGGCACAGTTGATATGAATGCCTAGGAGCTTAATGATGGAAGAGAGGTTGAAGGTCACTTGGTTGACAGTAATGGACTTAGGGATGTGGTCTGGTTTTGTATTGAAGCGAGAGCTAGCGGGATACAAGAGCCATATTATTATTAATTTATTTATTTATTTACTTTTGCATGGTGAGTAGTAAGGGGAAATATCCTAGTTCTGCCTTTGCACCTACTAGTGCAATGCTTATCAACCCAGTCCTCAGGGCACATTCAGCCAGTTGAGTTTTCAGGATTACCACAATAAATATGCATGAGAGAGATTTGCATGTACTGCCTATAATGTATGCAAATCTCTCTCATGCATATTTATTGTGGATATTTTGAAAGCCCAACTGGCTGGGTGTTCCCCAAGGACTGGGTTGAAAAGCACTGCAGTACTAGAGAGTTTCTATGATTGCAGGATGTGTTACAGAACTGGATCAGAATGTATAGATCTCAGACTTCATTATCAGAGGAAGTTAACTGAAAAGCTTAATGCATCACAATATGTTAGTTCTGGCTGTTTGACATCTTTAGATTGGGTGATACTTATATTTCAAGATGATCAGTATGACAAAGCCAAAAATGCAAAGCTGATTGTGCCTTGGTGGGTGATTCAACATTTACTGATGCCTGATTTGGGAGAGGGGCAATCTGGAAAAGAAAAATAAAAGGGAGCCCATCCATAAAAGTTTGGCCAGAGCCCCGTAAGTGGTTAAAACAGCCCTGAATATTGCATATTAAAATGAAACTGAGTGAAATGAATAACAACAACAACAACAACAAAACAGGAATGGAAATATATTTTTATATATATTATATTGATGTGCAGGAAAAATAAGTGCTACATTTACTTGTAAAAATATAGACAATCTCTGTGTGTGTGAAAAATGCACTCTGTGCAGCAAGACAGAATTTCTGAATTTGTTCACTCAAATGCAACCTCAACCTCCTCCCCTCCCACTCACTTGTATGTAAAGTACACTGTAATTTCCACAGCTAAAAAGAATACAACCACAATGCACATCATCAGTGCAATATATCAGCGATAATCCACCTCCTCTGTGGAAAATCCTCTCATTTCCTAAGCTAGAGACAGAAAATTTGATCTACAACACTGTGCAGTGAACATTTCATCTTTTTTATGAATATCACAGGAGTTGAGTTTAAGTAGAGAATTAGCAAAAACTAATGACTTGAAATTTTTTATGAGGGGCTTTCAATAGTGGCTTAATAGAGCTGAATTATAATGCATAATTCTTCCAGTTGATATTGAGCCCATGGCGGTCAGAACTAGCCCCAAATATTTAACGCCAGGCTATTCCCGGGCACTGGCATTGAATATCCAAGGCTAATTCTTTAGGTGCTAGCTGCCTGGTTTTATGGGGGTCCTGGCCGATATTCAGCCAGCATTCCCATAAGACACTTAAGCAGGTCCTAGCTGAATATTGGTTGTGACCCCTCATAAAAAATTCTGGCCAGTTACTGACACCCCTACTGATCCACCCTGCCACCAGAACTTCAAAATCTCTCCCCCCAAACTTCAAAATATCCCCTTAAGGTCCCCCTTCCACCTACCCTTGAAGAAAATCTAAGCTGGCTCCAAACCCCCTTCCTTGTAGGCCTCCACAGATTCCTGTGGGTTGGGAGGTGGGTTGGAAGGGGTCTTCCAGACCTTATTGACCTAGAGGTTAATCAGGCTGGTATTCAGACTGGTGCCCAGTTAACCTCACTGTATAAAGTTAGGACAGTCTAGCTGATTAGCTGAATATTGCTGCTAACCGGCTATGTTGTTCTCCTGGTCTGCCAGTTAGATGATGACCAGTTAGCAGGAATATTCAGTGGCACTGTCCAGTTAAGAACTGCTGAATATCCTTGACTCTCCTGGCCATTTAAAGCACTTTGACTATCTATCCCTTAGACAATAATTTTCCTTTACCATGGATGATGATGATTATGCTTCACTAGTTTAGTTTTTATGCATAGATTTTGTTTTCAACTCAGTAAAGAGCAACTGGATTAATTCATGGGTCTATTTACTACATGGTTTAAAAAAATGCATATTACCATATGATTTTTAAAAGGTTAGTGAAAGGTTTATAATATGCTGTGAGCTAAAAGATACAATGCCTTTAGTGAATACCTTCAGAAAAGTGTTTTTACTATGGTTGATAACATGTGCATCCTACTTACAATGGTAATTCTTCAACATTTTTGTGGTATTATTTGGGGATTGCCAATTCAGTATCTTCCCCCTCCCCTGTGAACAAAATTGGGCTGCTCTTGAGCTGGTGCCCTAGAATGGAGAATGCCAGCCTACCTGATGGGAGCTATTAATCTCCTATGGCTTGATTTTGATAGCCCATTGCTGACTGTGACATGTTTCTCTTGTTATCTAGCTCCTGCATCTGATTGGTTCAGCCCAGCTTGACTTAGGATACAAGCCCAGAGATGGAACACAAATACCCATCTGGTTCATGTTGGTTTTTGTCTTGTCCAGCCTTCTTGCTCCTAAAACTCTGCATCCATTCTTGTGTTGTTTCGGTTCTTGATGCCTCAGGATCCTTGAATCTTGTTGTATTCCTTGGACTCTGTTTACTGTTTTATTTTGAGCTCACTTTTGAATGTAAGGTCACAATAACGTCTCTTGGGCAATTCTTTGTTTCAAGTACACTCTATTCTAGCATTCATGGAATCTGTGACCTTGGGCCTTTTTAAAGAGTAAAGCAATTCATTAAGTGGAAATAAATAAATGAAAGGGCTGTACTAAAAGTATGTGGCCATCAGATTTAAGGGTGATATAAGACTCATATCCCAGATTAGATGTTTTGATGTAAAAGATATGTCTTCAATATCCCAGATTAGATGGTTTGATGTAAAAGATATCTTCAGTTTGTGCCTTTGACCTAGCAACATGGGCTGTAAGGTTCCTTCTGTATCTCTGTAGTCTCTGTTTACAGGAATCTCTGTTACATCTTCAGGGAGGCAGGCTTGAGAGAAACCTAAAGATGCTAAGAAATTGGTTGCTGTTCTATGTGTGTGTGTGTGTGTGCGCGCGCACGTGTGCTAGTGCTGTAAAAACACAGCATAAGAAATCCAGAGAGAAAAAAAATAAATTCAGACTTTGCACAATGAGATGTTCTTTAGGGGGCTGTAAAAAGTGAGATAATGAGGCAGACAAGCAATCACACATAGGAAACAAAATCAGCGCTTGCACAGTGTATTCACACCATGCATGATAGAGAGAGCTGTGTTTGTCGGCATTTGTAAAAAGCAAAAGCCAGGCTTTGTAAAAAAGCATCTGTCTGTTGGTACAATTGTAAAAAAAAAATGATAGATTTGTTTTAAAAAAGGCAGTGCAAAGCTTGAAGATCTGGCAGAATCATACAGCAGTAATGTCATGCTCATCATTGAAAAAATAGAAAAAGAAACAGTTAAATGGCAGGGAAAAAAAAAGAACCCAACTACGCATGCTCAGTGGCTGCACAAACTGCACATGCTCATCCAAGGCTGTAGGGGTGGATGTCACTTCTTGTGACCTCGCTGATCCAAGATGGCAGTGAATGATGGAAAACATGGAAACCAGAAGTGACATCATGGGTACAATCATCTTGGATATGAGCTACCCATGGGCACCAATCATCAGCAAAAAAGGAGGTAAAATACCTCACGTGACCGTGAGATGTAGAAAAAACAGTGAGGAAAAAACCAAGGAGGCAGGCCTTTGGGCCGAACCATGGCTGTGTCGGGTCACTTTTAATTCCAATAAAGGTTTTTGGCATCCTCCTTGGTTTTTTTCCTCACTGTTTTTTCTACTACCCATGGGCACCGTCATCTTGGAAAAGGGGTGTGGGTAGAGAGTGTGGACATGGATTGGACAGATCCTCGATTTTGATCAGCTCACACATGATTACATGACTGGAATTGGCTGTGGCCACCTGTCAAATATACAATTTAGGTTTCATGAAAGCTATATAACCTTACTACTACCAGTAATATAATCCATATATTCAGTGGCAATGAATATATATAGTACAATTACCATAATTGCACTATCAATTTAGAGAATAATTCTATAACTCGGCACCTATATATTGGCATCCAGGGGACAGTTGATTGGTGCATACTCTATAATACAAAGTAGGAGTCTACTTTCATTTGTAAAATATTAGCGTAACCAGGTATATATGCATATATGTGCTTAGCTGTGAGTATTTAATGCCAGCAGCTGGTATAAGGGTGTGCACCTATATCCAGAAATATACACATAACATATAGAGGGGCATTTTCAATATTATGTCAAAGTTGGACTTTGGATAATTTGTGCCAAACATCCGAAATCTGAATAGCAAATATAACTATGCTGACCAGCAGCATCAAAAGTGCTTGGCATCAATGTTTGCTTAAAAATGTGCAGTTTCACTTGATGAAGTCTGTCATGGTGAACCAGGTCCCCATTGGGATCTGAAGTAGAGAACACAAGTTAAGTTCTTTTTTTTATTGCCGTGTGACTGTTTGCAGAAATATGAACTAATTAAGAGTTTTGACACAAGATTTTAGTAGCATTGCACTTTATGGCATTGAAGTTTATTGGATGATATTGAATAATTTAGCATGTGATTATGACTTGCATTCTGAACATTAAATAAATTTACAGGAGGGTTTTGGCTGATGATTGGTCTGAGTCATTAGGTGATATCATTCTCATCTTGAGATGTTTAGTGGGTCATATGAATAGTGACCAATATCCACAGTATTAACCTTTGACTGCTGAGGCCTTTTGAAGTGAATTTATTTTGATTATCATCAAACATTTGGGAGGTTAGGGTTTGATTCCACAAATTTTGATGTTTTAACATAAATATTAGTGTTCAATGTTGCTGAATATACTGCATAGAATATTATGCATTTAATGGCTGAATATATTGCAGTAAAATGGATAATATGTAGCATTGCATCCAATCTTTCCCTAACTTAGCCTACAATTACATGGACAATATGGGCTAGATTCTATAAATGGCATTGAAAGAGAGGTGCAAAATAATGTGTGCTAAGCTCGTATTCTATAAAGGGTGCTATAGCAAGAATAACCTTTGTAGAATATTAGCCGAGCACACATTTTGCATCTAAGTATGAACATTTACGCCTGCCAAAGGCTCGTTTAAATGCTTGCGCCCAACTGATGGCAGTTAGGTGTACAAATGCAGGTATTCTATATCATTACATCTAATTTCTGGGAATGCCCTTGACCTGCTCCTGGCTCTCCCATGGCCAAGCCGTCTTGGAGTTGCATGCTAAGAAATTTAAGCATAAGATAGAACCATGTGTAACTCCTAATTACTGCCAATTAAGTGCTTGTTAATGTGAATAATTGATTTTTATCGCTTAATTAGCTAATTAGTTTGTGCGCAAATCTGCACCCAAAATTGCACACCCAACTTTGGGATTATACAGAATCCAGGGATATCTGTATAATTAAAAAAAATCTATGTATAAACAAATAATTCACCCTACAGCCAATGCATTGCTTGCTTTGAATGCTTGACTTGATATATTTTATTCTGTAAGTAGGTTACCATTTAATAACATGGTAACATAGTAAGTGATGGTAGATAAAGACCTGCATGGTCCATCCAGTCTGCCCAACAGTCATATTCATTATCAATTCAAGATTAAATGAACAATGAAAGTGATATTATATACTCGATCATGGTCTTTCTTTGGTGGTTCTGGGACATAGTCTGTAGAAGTCTGCCCGGCTCTGTCCTTATGTTCCAACTACTGGAGTCGCCGTCAAAGTCCACTTTAGCCTATCTGAATCCATCTTGTCATTTGCGGGGAACAGACCATAAAGGTCTGCCCAGCACTGTCCTCGCATTCCAAATTACTGGAGTTTCCGTCGAAGCTCTCTTCAGTTTATCCTACAACCAGATTGCTATATGCGGGACTCAGACTGTACAAACCAGCCCAACATCGACCTTAGTTGATACAGTCAGAGATGCCATCCAAGCACCATTTGACATGCAAACACATATGCAACCCTTTGAGTTTTGTTTTTTATACCATTCATTTTCTAATTAGAGATCCTCTGTGTTCATCCCAGCTCCCACTGGAAGATTGTAATGGATGAAGCAAGTAGCTTTCTGGTAGGTTGCCATCAGAAAGATCCATTGACAGCTGTACTCCAAACAAAATGGCATAATAGACCATTAGGTTAAGGTTTTGCAAATATACTGCTATTCGTTTTATTGAGGTATTCACTTGTAATAAGTGCATTGTGCCGCCTAATGGATAGATCAGGAGGCTGAGATCCACAGAAGTCTGGCTCAAATCCCACTGCTGCCCCTTGTGATATTGATCAAATCCCTTAACTCTACATTGCTTCAGGTAGAAATTTAGGGGCATGTTTACTACAGAGCATTAGATTTTTGCACTTAATATGGGTTAACAGCCAACAGTAATGTGTCTTAAGTGCAAAGGCTCTGTAGTAACTGTTGGGGGCATGTCTAATATTCCCCCTGCAGTTTCTGCACAGACATGTTCCTTAAAGTGCTTTACTTTCAGGCGCTTTGAGTGGAAATGCAACTAATGCCACCTAAAGTTAGTAGGTGCAATGTGCAGTCTTCAGCCAATCTCCGCCCATATCCTGCCTTATCCCGCCACATCCCATATTAAGCAGTTAGCGTTGGACTTTTACCTCCAGTCACCAATACTGGGATTCCCCAAGCATGCATAGTTCTTGTGCAAACAGAACATATGTGAGGAGTTCCAGCATTGGCGGCTGGAGGCATGCCGCTGACTTCTTCTGTAGTGCAGTAGCATGAAGAGGAAGGGAGTAGCTTGGCAACAATTTTTTTGGCTGACAGGACTTTGTCATCCCCACCAGCCATTTAATGGGGGCTGTATGGTAGGGGTTTAGCTAGACTTCGGCGGGAGGGGGGTCCAGAGCCCGAGGTGAGGGGGCACATTTTAGCCCCCCTGGCATTGACGACCCCCCTGCCATTGCCGACCCCCACCGCCACTGCCGCCACCACCACCACCTTGACCCCCCCTGCCGATGACCCTCCTGACCCCCCTCCCACCGCCAATCCTCCCCCGCCATCGCCGTCACCTACCTTTGCTGGCGGGGACTCCAGGCCCCGCCAACCGTGGTCCTCTTCTTCCTTCGTTCTGTTTCTGAGTCTGGCATCCTGTACGTTGCATGTTGTACGTGCAGGACGTCAGACTCAGAAACAGAACAAAGGAAGAAGAGCACCTCAGCTGGTGGGGGATGGGGGTCCCTGCCAGCAAAGGTAGCAGGCGGCGACGGTGGGTTGGCGGCGGGAGGGGGGTCAAGAGGGTCGTCAGCATGGGGGTTTAGGGCCAAATCTACGGGGGCCCAGGCCCCCGTGGCCCCACGTAGCTATGCCCCTGCTGCACGGTTAGATGGGGACTGAGCCCAAAGTGTGTGTTGTGAAGATGAGGCTATTGTGAAGATGAAGCTCCTCTTATACCCTCACAGGAGACTCCATGGAACTCTGCAGACTCGCCTCTGGAACTTGACTGCTCCCACTGTCCCCACACAGGAGACTTCCTCTGGAGACTGATGCCTTTTCCACTCAGCTTCACTTTGAGTTCCCTGGTCCTCCAGAACCAGCGGGTAGTCTGTTGGCCTTTTTGCCCACTTCCCTGGGGATACAATTACTGCCTGGGTCTGACCAACCCTCTGCTCTTGCCTTGGCTTCAGCTTTCAGACAGTGTTATTCAACTACCAAGAGTAGCAGGGATTCTCTGATGTCCTTGTTTTCAGGTGGTTATTTCAACAAGGTCCCATCTGGGGTGCCACTTGTAAGCCCACAGGAGTGCTCTCTGATGTGCCGGGGCCCTCTAGTGGCTCCTACCAAGCCTCACTAGCCCTTTGCTTCTCTGTGAGTGCGCTGACTCGGGCCTCTATGTTTGGGCCTCCCCTTTCCCTCAGGGTGACCTCTTCATTAACCTTCAGTCCTGGCCCGGCCTCCCCGCTGTATCTCCTGGTAACCAATCCCCCTTACCAGTTCTTCTGGTGGGGTCCCCCTGGTCACCCTTCTCTGGAAGATAGCACAGCTTCCTCTGCTTGCCAAAAAGATGCAAATTAGCTGGTTGCATGTAAATTCAGTTTATTAGAGCTAGGTTACAGTCTTTTGGGAACCTGGCTTTCCAACTCTTCTTTGACTGCAATTCACCCTCCTGAGACCATTTACTGGGGAACATCTGGGTCTCAGGATATAACAGCCACCTCCCCTGGATAGGACACACTTTATTCACCTTAACCTTACGGTCCTATCCTCCACCCCACGGCTGTTAGTTCTGTCTCAGTAGCAATTGTGCATAACAATCATATCCATTGCTTGGCCCCCACCAGGTAAGTACCTCTGAGTTTGGAGGGAACCTTCTCCTGATCTCTCTCTTGAGCTCTACTTCAGCAAGCCTCTTTCTTCAGTCCCTGGCTTATAATTCTCCAGTTCTGGGTGTTGCAGGTCCCCCCCCCCCCCATCTTCTCTCTCCTCCCTTGGCTTAGAGGATGCTTTTATAGGGTGCCCAATAATCCATCCCACCTCTCTTTAGGCCTCTCCCCCTGCTTCCAGAAAGATCCGCACCCAGAACTCTCTCCACCTTTCCAGCTTCCACTCAGAGAGTCCCCCTGGTGGCCTCCCCAGGGAAGTACAGGTCCTATGCCACGAGCACCCCCTAGCCGTTCCTTCTGGTCACTACCATGGACTATACTCTTTGGCTCCCTCTAGTGGCCAGATCAGGGCATTTTTAGGTTTTCAATGGGAGAGCGCCCTCTGGCAGCCTCCTCATGTAAGGGCAGTCACTGTGTTTATCACAGTGTGTGTGTGTGTGTGTGTGTGTGTGTGTGTGGGGGGGGGGGGGGGGATCACCCAAGGTCCCACCCATGACTATACCACTGCACCTTAGTAAATGTGCTCCTTGGATTGTAAGACCTCTGAGGAGACAAAAATGCCTACTGTACATGAATGCAACTCATCTTGAACTAGTACTGAAAAAGGTATGAGCTACGTCCTGCCAGAATATATTCTCCATCTCAGTTCATTAACTGTGCTTTGCTGGTAGTAAACCTGTTAGATATCCAGCTATAAGCCAGCAGTCATTATCTCAGCTGGAGGATGGATTCCTCAGCACCACTTTCTTTATTAGAGATTGTAGCTCAGACAGAAATTCCAAAATTTACAGTATTTTACATACTAGATACAATTAAAATGAAAAACAAATTTAATGATGCAGCTAGGAGAAATAACAAAATAAAATGATCTTGAATATAAATGTGGGATGCTAACTCATCTTAAAAAAAATGGTAGAAGCAGTATCTTTGATTAGGGTTGTCCTTTTTGATGAACAATCACAGAAGTTTATATTGTCCTCAACCTTACGGTATAAAAGCTTTGATAAAATGGTCCAAATTTATCATTACTATATACCAAATTAAATTCCAATGCTCCCACTACTAATTATATTACCAGTGATACAAACGTTTCATATTTTTTTCTCTTATGGGGGTAAAGACCTCAGTGGGTTTAATGGCCTTTTATTTTAGGCACATTAAAAAGCCTCACAATCTGACCACCATCATTGGTCTAAAAACACCCTTTTTCCTTACAACAATTTTGTAACAAAAATCTTCAATTTTTTAACGTAAATTCACCATAATAATTGTTTTACTTCAATGCTTTCTATATATATTTCTTAAGGCTCTCTAGGCTCTACAACAGGGCCCTTAATTAGGCACAATTGCCTTCTTTGTCTTGCTCCCTACAAATAAAAACAAGAATACACATAGTTAGAACTTCTTTAAAAGGCTTCTTAGGTACCATAACCCTAGATATTGCAATTGCTTTTACTCTGCTTGATGCCGCTGCTGCTCACTTCTTCGCAGTTTACTGATTTAAAATGGTGTCTGCTGATATATTAGATGCCAACTTTAAAACCCAGAAAAACTGTTTACTAACTACTTCCAGTATCTAAACTCAGCGATCCTTACTTAGACTAAAGTTAACTATGAAACTAATGAAATTGGAAGCCATCATGTTTACAAAAAGGTTTTCCAATCAATAGCAATATTAAGCCCCGAGGGTTCTAATGATTTTAACCTGTCAATCCATCTTTGCTCCAATTGCAATGATTTTCTCCCCCAATCCCTTCCCCTTATATCCTTTCTTACTCTATCCAATAAAAAACATTTCAAATCGATAATGAAATATCACAGTGTTAACAAATGGGATGCTAGCAGGCTTATTTTCGAAAGAGAAGGGTGCCCTTCTTTTGACACAAATCAGAAGATGGGAGTCCTTCTCCCAGGTTTGCCGAAATCGGCATAATCGAAAGCCGATTTTGAACGTCCTCAACTGTTTTCTGTCGAGGGGATGACCAAAGTTCATGGGAGCGTGTTGAAAGCGTAGCAAAGGCGGGACTGTGGCGTGCCTAACACATGGGCGTCTTTGACCGATAATGGAAAAAAGAAGGGCATCCCTGACGAGCACTTTGGCAACTTTACTTGGTCCATTTTTTGTTACGACCAAGCCCCAAAAAGGTGCCCAAACTGACCAGATGACCACCGGAGGGAATCGGGAATGACCTCCCCTTACTCCCTCAGTGGTCACCAACCCCCTCCCACCCTAAAAAAACCTTTTAAAATATTTTTTGCCAGCCTCTATGCCAGCCTCAAATGTCATACCCAGCTCCATGACAGCAGTATGCAGGTCCCTGGAGCAGTTTTAGTGGGTGCAGGGCACTTCAGGCAGGCGGACCCAGGCCCACCCCCCCCACCTGTTACACTTGTGGTGGTAAGTGGGAGCCCTTCAAAACCCACCAGAAACCTACTGTACCCACATGTAGGTGCCCCCTTCACCCCTTAGGGCTATGGTAGTGGTGTACAGTTGTGGGGAGTGGGTTTTGGGGGGTTTTTTTTTGGGGGGGGGGTTGGGGGCTCAGCACACAAGGTAAGGGAGCTATGCACCTGGGAGCAATTTCTGAAGTCCACTGCAGTGCCCGCTAGGGTGCCCGGTTGGTGTCATGGCATGAGAGGGGGACCAGTGCATTATGAATGCTGGCTCCTCCCATGACCAAGTGACTTAGATTTGGTCATTTCTGAGATGGGCGTCCTCGGTTTCTATTATAGGCAAAAATCGGGGACGACCATCTCTATGGACGACCATCTCTAAGGTCGACCTATATTTTGCGATTTGGGCGTCCCCGACCGTATTATCGAAACAAAAGATGGACGCCCATCTTGTTTTGATAATACTGGTTTCCCCGCCCCTTCGTCGGGAAGTCCTGCGAGGACATCCTGAGGAAATCTTGGGCACCCCTTTTGATTATGCCCCTCTATGAGTGCTTCAGTGTTTTTTTTTACACTTTAGACAAGATTTATGTTAAATCATTCATGTTTTAAATGATCTAATTGTCTTTCTGACATCAATTTTCTGACAAGGACATCTAATAATATATATGACAAAGCCACTATTACAGTTAGGGGCTCATTTTCAAAAGAGAGAAATGTCCAAAAAGTGGCATAAACCTGCAATTGAACGTTTTTCTCACAAAAACGTCCCAATTGGTATTTTCAAAACCAATTTTTAGACACTTTTCTATGAAGTCCATCAGAGATGCATTTGAATCACAAGGGGTGAGTCAGGGGCATGTTAAGGGTGGGATCTGGGCATTTTTAACACTTGGATGTTTTTCTGCCATAATGGAACAAAACAAAAACATCCAGGGCTATAAGCTGGACGTTTTGGTCTAGACCTGTTTTATTAATGAAAAAGGCACAAAAAAGTGCCTCAAATGACCAGATGACCACTGCAGGAATAGAAGAATGACATCCCCTTACTCCTTCAGTAGTCATTGACCCCCTCCTTCCCTGCAAAGATGTAAATGAAACAGTACATACCAGTTATGACAGCTTCAGATGTATGGCCAGTCCTACTAGAGCAGCAAGCAGGTTCATGGAATAGCCTAGCGGTGGGTGCAGTACACTGTAGAGAAGGTGACCCAGGCCCATAACCAACTCTAACTATTACACTTGTGGTGGAAAGTGTCAACCCCCCACAGCCCCCCCTCCCAAACCTACTGTACCCACATATAGGCAACACCTGCAGCCGTAAGGGTTATTATAGTGGTATATGGTAAGGGTACAGTAGGTATTTTGAGGGTGTTGAAGGGCTCATCATACAATATAAAGGGGTAATGGTGAGATGTATACCTAGGACCTTTTATAACTCCATCTCTACCTGTTTTCAAATCTATGCTGAAAACCCACCTTTTCACTGCTGCTTTTTTAGCTCCCATTACTTCCCTCACCCGTAACTGTCTTGTCTGTCTGTATTATTTAGATTGTAAGCTCTTTTGAGCAGGGACTTTCTCTTTGTATCAGGTGTTCAGCGCTGCGTGCGTCTGGTAGCGCTATACAAATGCTAATAATAATAATAATAAATCCACTGCAGTGCCCCCTAGGGTGCCCCACTGCTCTGCTGGAATACCTGTGTGGCCAGTCTACTAAGAATGCCGGCTCCTCCTACATCCCAATAGCTTGATTTTGTGCATTTTTCACTTGGACATTTTTTTTTGGGGGGGGGGGGGGGGGGGGGGGGATGGTCCAAAAAGATAGATGTACTAAGCACAACAACATCTAGGAAATAGTAATTTTCAAAGAAAAAAAAGACATTTTTCTGGTTTAAAAATGGTCATTTTCACTACTTAATTTTTGGACTTTTTCAGCAAAACGTCCAAAGTTAGATTTAGACGTCATATCAAAAATGTCCCTCCACATCACATTTCTCAAAATGTACACTTTGGAGTCACAAGAATTCCTAAATTCACTCAATTCTTTTGTACTGCTGCATATTGTACACTGTATGTTGTACATTTTCATGTACTTTACAGAATAACTGATACTGACTGTCTATTTCATTTAGAAAAATCCCGAAATAACAAATGACTATCCAGAAGCAAATATCAAGGGGTCAATATTAAGCAGCACTTACCCAGGTAGGAGTGGTTCCTACCCAGATAAGTGCCGCTCACCATGCCTGACACAAATTTTCAGTGGCATCAATCTTCTGGATAATGCTACTGAAAATTATCACTGCCCCTCTCCCCCATGCTATCTGCATAGTACCGGGACTGCCTGGGGGTGAAGCTAAAGTGGATCTGGGAGTTACCTTGTTATTGGTAATATTGAATCCACTAAATGAATAATAATCCAGAGGAAGTTAAGACAGCAAAAAGGCTTTATACCCTGTTATACAACACTGGTTTCTAGGCATAAAAATATGGTGGCTGGTGTTAAAAAAAATGCTGATCACAGTGGGCTGAATATTGGGTGGGGTGAGGATGAATTACTTTTTATGCTTAGAGAAGTTTGAGAAATTTCTAAACACTTCTTACATTTTAGATTCCTGTGAGTACACATTTTGCTCCCGTTTCCATGACTCTAGTGCAACTTCTAGATATCATTTTTCCTTCTCTTTAAAGGATTGCTTTAATTATCCCTTGCATAAATTTTTGGCAGCTTTCATCGTTTCACATGTTGTTGCTCCTGGCATTTACAAGAATGAAGCTAAAATCTGACTCTTAGGTCTGGTGGGGTTTTAAGGATCATTGTTCACTGTCTGAATGAAGTTACAATTCAATTTTCTATATATCTATTTCCTTGAAAAAGGTCTTAAAGAAGTGATGAGTCAGCTTCATTCTGACCTTGCTTTATGCGACACTTCAGTCTGGCGTCTGCTTTTTAATTTATCGCTATGAAACGTTTCTAATCGGGATCTGCAATGATTTATTTTAAATAACCTTGGAAGAGGTCATCTCCATCTTTTTGCTAATGCCTGTCTTAATCCAATTGTATCTTATAGTCTTTATCAACATTCAGTGGGAAACAATATTTATCCCTGTGGTAACAAGAACACATTTAATTTGGTGTCTTTTCAAGATGAAGCAATTTTTAGTGCCACAAGTAATCAGTCTGTGTCTCCATAGCTTGTCATTGCAAGACTCAAAACACTGGAGTGATTACTTCCCATTAGAATTTGTTGAGCTTCTCTATGCATGCTTTAATATTAACTTTCAGTCAGAAATAAACATGATGATTGTCTTAGCTTGGCTTCTTCCACAGTTATAAGCTAGCTGAAGATAAAATTTGCATTGGAGACTATGGCCCAAATGTCTACCTTGGGAATGGACCACAGTAGTGGGAGCAGAAAGCATACTGTCACCCCATTGCTGTGTGGCTGCTGCTCTTTCTCCTTGTCCCTAAGGTGATTCTATAACTGGGAGCCTGATAGGAGCCTGTTCTATAAAGGAACATAGGTGTCTATTTTCCTTTATAGAATACTAATGTAATAGCGAAAGTATGCACCTATAATTTAGGCATGAAATATAGAAAAATGTAGGCAGATAAAGACCATCCCCTTGATTCTTTAAAGGCTACCAAAAATTGCTTGCGTAAATTTAGGTGTGGCTCCGACTTGCTTGCATAATTTAATTGAATAATGAACCAATTAGTGCCAATAATTGGCTTTTTAACAAGCAGTTATTGACACTAATTAGATTTAATTGGGTGTTACGCCCGTGCCTAAATTATACATATGGCCCGAAAAAGGGGACATGGACATTTCAGGGTAGAATGGGGGCGTGGTTTTGGGTTATGTGTTGAATTACAGAATAAGGGTGCTCTGCACATGAATTTAGGCACTGGCATTTGTACCGCTTTTTCATTGGTCCAAATGGTCATGCCTAAATTTATGTGCAACAATAACACTTAAGCGGTAGTCTATAAACCGCCCCAAAATTTAAGCACAGCTTATAGAATACCGCTTAAGCAGGTTTTCTTGGTTCCATTTACTGAATCTAGCCCCATATGGCCTATCCAGTCTTCCCTTCCATGCCATCTACTCTCCCTATCACTCCCTTAGAGATCCGATGTACTTGTCCCAAGCTCTCTTGAATTCAGATACTGTTTTCGTCTCCTCCACTTCCACCACATAAGTATGTATGCCAAAGTTCCAGTCATACACGGATAACTTATAGGATTCTATAAATTACTTGCATGTGAGTCCCTCCCATGCTCTGCCCAGACACCCGTCCATGTGTATTCCTACCGGTCAACTACATGCTATGTAAGATATGGACATATTTACCAGAATAGCACTTAGGTGGACTCTGACGGTAGGGGGGGCCAGAGCCAGAGGGAGGGGGCACATTTTAGCCCCCCCCCCCCGGCGCCACCGATCCCCCCGCCATTTCTAGACCCCACCCGCCACTGCCAGACCCCCCCTCACCACCAATGACACTCTCCACACCCTCCCGCCAACCCTCCCCCGCTGTTGTCACTTACCTTTGCTGGCAGGGGACCCCAACCCCCCGCCAGCCGAGGTCCTCTCTTCCATGCAGGCTGCAAGTTGCAATGCTTCCTGTTCTTCTGAGTCTGACATCCTGCACGTACAACGCGCAGGATGTCAGACTGAGTTCCAAATTCTGAGTCTGACTCAGAAGAACAGCAAAGATCGACGACGGGTTGGTGGCGGGCGGGGAGGTGGAGAGGGTCGGTGGTAGGGGGGGTCCAGGGTGAAATCTGCGGGGGCCCAGGCCCCTGTGGCCCCACGCAGATACGCAGATAAGCCCCTGATGCCACTTTTCTAATGACTTACACGTGTAATCAGTGTGTAATTGTTAGTATGTAGGCTATAGAATTACCCTCCATGTGTGCACATTTGCTTCGGAGGTAGAAGTGGATGGAGGCTGACCGATAGCATAGAGAGCCTGTTGTCTGCTACAGCCACCTGCTTGGATATTCAGTATTTCTGTGTAGCCTGAGGTAGATTTTGTGGATGTGGAACTTGGTGCTCAGGGCTATTTCTGGGATGGAGAGGAGGAGAGAAGAGGAGAGACATCACTGTTAGTTGGTGTACCTCAGGGATATGTCCTGGGACCTCTTCTTTTCTCCATCTATACTTCTTCCCGTGGTACTCTGATCTCATCCCATGGTTTTCAGTATCATCTTTACGCTGATGACTCCCAGATCTACCTCTCCACACCAGAAATCTCAGCAGGAATCCAGGCCAAAGTATCAGCCTGCCTGTCTGACATTGCTGCCTGGATGTCTCACTGCCATCTGAAACTAAACATGACCAAGACTGAGCTTCTTATCTTTCCCCCTAAACCAACCTCTCCTCTTCCCCCATTCTCTATTTCTGTGGATAACACTCTCATCCTCCCTGTCTCATCAGCTCGTAACCTTGGGGTCATCTTCGATTTCTCTCTCTCCTTCTTTGCACATATTCAGCAGACTGCTAAAACCTGCCGTTTCTCTATAATATCACCAAAATTTGCCCTTTCCTTTCTGAGCGTGCTACCAGAAACCTTATCCACTCTCTTAATACCTCTCACTTAGACTACTGCAACTTGCTTCTCACAGCTCTCCCACTTAGCCATCTCTCTCCTCTTCAATCCGTTCAAAATTCTGCTGCACAACTTATATTCCGCCAGTGTTGCTATGCTCATATTAGCCCTCTCCTCAAATTATTTCATTGGCTCCCTATCTGGTTCCGCATACAGTTCAAACTCCTCTTATTGACTTATAAGTGCATTCACTCTGCAGCTCCTCAGTACCTCTCCACTCTCATCTCTCCCTACACTCCTCCCTGGGAACTCCATTCACTGGGTAAATCTCTCTTATCTGCATCCTTATCCTCCACCGCTAACTCCAGACTCCGTTCCTTTTATCTTGCTGAACCATATGCCTGGAATAGACTTCCTGAACCAGTACGGAAAGCTCCATCTCTGGTCGTCTTCAAATCTAGGATAAAAGCCCACCTTTTTGATGCTACTTTTAACTCCTAACCCTTACTCACTTGTCCAGCACCCTTATTTTATCACCCCCACTTTAGTAATTCCCTTATCTCTTACTTGTCCTGTTTGTCTGTCCTAATTAGATTGTAAGTTCTGTCAAGCAGGGACTGTCTCTTCATGTTCAAGTGTACAGCGCTGTGTACATCTAGTAGCATTCTAGAAATGATTAGTAGTAGTAGTAGAATGATAGAAGAGGAAATGACCCAAATAGGAAGAGAAAACAAGAGAGAGAGCAAATGCTGGATGGGTGGATGAGCTCAGGGAACAACATGATTTAATATTTATTTATTTATTTATTTATTTATTACTTTTATTACTTTTATATCCCACTTTTATCCAAGGTGGGTAACAATATTCACATACAAAAATCCCTACAAATGAATAAACATTGACAGAGGGATCCACAAAGGAAGGAGAATGACATCAGAGCACAGGGAGAGAGAAACAGTGACAGAGGGGCGTGAGAAGATAATGTGGCCCCTCCTGAAAATGCCCCTACTTGGAAAAGTGGGAAGAAGGATTTTCGGGGCGGTAACCGAACCAAGGAGGGCTGGGATTGTTAGCCTGGTGGATGGTTTTGGGAAGGGCAAGATCATGTGGACAAGGCCAAGAGATAATAAAAGGTATTGTATGGAGGAAATTCTGGAGTTTGATAGCTCACCCCCCGCCGAAACCCTGAGTACCAAGGGAAGTTCTGGGAACCAAGGCAGCAGGATTTTACAGTGGGCGATGACTGAAGCCCCTGCTAGAGGGCAGCGGATGCCTGTGGAGTGTTCCTGACTTGGGAACAACTAGGAGTGCTTGGGGAAAAAGACACCCCAGGTAGGAAGAGCGGGAGCAGGTGTGCCTCACTTCTGGCAGGACTTTCATTGCTCATGTGAATGACCCTGTTCTGGGATGGGAGAGAGAATGAACTGTGATAATCATGTGGAGGCGACTGTGAAACTGTAAGAAGCCTACGCGGAGATCACCAAGTACTGGGTTCTGGTTTGCAAATAAAGATTTAGGATAGAACTGAACAATGATTTTGAATGCCCTGATATCATTTGGCGATTACGTTCGATGCTGAGCTGACCATCTGAAAAGCTACACAATAGAAATTGATTGAGGGATGAAGATATTCCAGTCATTATTCAGCCAGTAGCAGTCAGCATTTTTATAAATGTTGACTGCCGCTGTCTGAATTAGGCCCTGATATTCAATGCCAGGAGTCACGTATGGGTACTAGCATTAACTATCTGGGGCATGAAGGCATGTGCCTGCCTCCAGATCTAATGCAGTTCCTGGCCCATATTCAGCTGGGACACTCATAAGACATTTATACAAGCCCTGGCTGAGTATTGGTTGTGACCCACATAAGGGGAAACAGGTCCTCTAACCCCTCCTCCACAATTCCCATACCCTTCTCCCTCCCAACTCCCCAATTAAAATTTTCCCTCCCTCCTCCCCTGAAGAGATATCCATCCCCCAGCAAGATCCCATCCCACCTCTATTGTTCTCTCAGCCCTGCCTCTAAGATTGTTGGTGGTAAAGAAGGTCCAGTGGTCAGGATTGATGCCCAGTTGGTCCTGACCCTCAAAGTTTGTCGCCTCAAAATGGCTGCCACAACTTGTAGCAGCACTTCTATGGTACTTATGCTAATACCCCTCTGTCGCTTGGTTCGAAAATGACTAGTTTGTGCCAATATTCAGCGGCATTTTCCAGTTAAGTGCTGCTGAATATCAGTGAGTAGCCAGCCTCAAGCAATTTAAGCAGTCAGGAGTTGAAGGTGTGTGATAGAAGGCATGTATACTGCATGCTGCCATTACTATAGTTTCACTCCTTGAGAATTTATTTTAACTGTATTCTCTTGCTGTTTCATATGCAATTGTAACAGCAACTTGATTCTTTGGAGGGGTGGGGAAGAAATTGTTCCATATTTATTAATGAAAATACCCCATATTTTAAAAAGTAGAAATACTTGTGCAAAACTGGAACAACTTGTTCACCAATGAAAACTTTCATAAATATTTCAACACTACCTCTCTCTCTACTAAAGCTTGTCTAGGACTGATCCAGAGATTCTGTCACTCTCACCACAGGTGCTCTGTGAGAGTACTTGTGAAGCAGTTCCCTCACTCCCCAACCCATCCCCATCTTTCGTCTTTAATTTTCTAACTTACAAAACAGCACATTTCTTTTCACTCAGTTTTTGCTTCTTTTTTTCCATGACGCTTTATATCTGTTGCAAGATTTTTCCCACTGTCGGTGCTTTTCCAGCACGGAAAGAGCTGCTCAGCCTGTCCTACTCTGTGCTGATAGTGGACACAGAACTGGAAGGTCAAAAATGGGTTTCCATAGAATCTGATCACAAACGGACCTGGGCTTGTGATTCATGGATCAGATTTCTGGCAATCCAACCTTTTCATCTCATTTTCCATATTGTAAAAATTCAGTTCTCCTTGGGATCAAAAGAGAGTCCATTTATGTGTGTGTGTTTTTTTCTGCAGTCACATCTATTTCTACTTAGGTGCTCACATGCCACCTGCAGTACAGGTGGGATCTAATTATTCTATTTTGAATAATGAAGTACAAAAATATTTGTCTTTCTTCAGGTAATATATTTAATGCACTGAAATTCTTTTAACTGAAGTCTTGAATAAAAAGTTGCAGATGCCACCTATTGCCTTATTAAAGCCAAGTAGATGTTTGACATAAAAACACCCTGCAGGTGAAAGCACTGCAGACAAATAAAGGTGTTGTACGGGTTAGGCACCTGTTTCACAGCAAAGGTGTAACCTTCCAGAAATTTGTTCCCTTAATGCAAATCGAGGAGGTAAAAAAGCCAAGAGGTCTTCAAAGCCAAATGTTAGGAATCTCTCAGTCATAGCTGAAGATTTCTAGGGATCTTCTTTATAGATTTATATACTAGAACTCTGTTATCCTATTCGGAGCAAAAATGTTTGAAAATACATTTGTGCATGGAAAAGCCAGGCATTGCCTGAACATTTGAATATTTGGCACTGAAAACTGTACAGCTGTTTTGTGTTCTAAGCATCATCTGGCTGATGCAGATGGACTGTGCCTCCATGCCACTCGTCAGAATAATGCAAGCCATGACAGCGCTTTTCTCATGACTCCACAGTCTCTGAACTTATTTTCCTGGTTTAGGTGGTTAAGATGGAAGTTTTAGCTCCTCTCTCTCTTTCTAAATGTTTGCAATGTTTACAGCCTTGGAGGAGAGCCTCAAGTGCACTGTTACTGAACTCTGGGTTTACTTACATTAGCTTCTTTATAATTTTCTTTTTGTTCTGATCCGGCACAACTGACAATTAACAACTGCAACTTACAGTAACCTGCCCAAGCAAGTTGTGAGCATAACGTAAGTGAAACAACCACCCACTGCCCTGCCCCGCAGGTGGCCAATTCCCTCACTCACACAGTCAGCATTGTGAGCAAGCTTGACATTAGACATTAACAAAAAAAAAAAATCCCAAGTGAGTGAATACCCATTGCTTGTGGTTAGCAGGAGTGAGATCACTTTTTTCAAAGTCTTTATGTTTGACGGCGACATCTGGCAATTTGCATGTGAGAGTGAAACTGCTGCCTGGGACTGACTCAGTGAGTTTTCACTGAAAAATATTTTGGTGGGTAAACAGAAATGCAGGAAATAGTGGGATAATGATTAAATATCATTCCTCCCTGGAGGGGAATTATGTGATAGGCAATAGCAGAGGGAATGTATTGTTCATGCAGGTGACTTGTGTCACTTACAATCCAGTATAAATTGCTACTACAATTAAAATAAACCCACTAAGTTTAAACCACAGCATTAACAAGAACCATTCAGGGCATCTTTGCCTTGTTTAAAAATCAGTATAAATCACAGATCTTGCTGTCAATAATTCCAAAAGTACAAAACCAATAGATCTGAGATTTTTGTCCCTGGGATCAGTAGCATAAATTTTGCTACTATTTGGGATTCTGTTGGGTACTTGTGGCCTGAATTGGCCACTGCTGGAAGCAGGATACTGGGCTAGATGGAGCATAGGTCTGATCCAGTATGACCATTCTTATGTTTTGAGTGATTTTATCTGTAGATTCCAAATTAAGATTAAGAGAACAAGTTGGAAAATACATATGTGAGGGCTAATATGACAGAGCTCCTGTGTGAAAAGTTTGTAAAACTGCCTATTTTATTTCTATTTTATAAAGACAACGTGGAGGGGCATAATCGAATGGGGGCGCCCATCTATAAGGGCGGCCATCTCTAATGACGGCCCCGAAAAGCGGCGTACCCGGCCGTATTATCGAAACAAGATAAACCCTAATTTGATTTGATTGTTTCTAATCTTGATCATTGCCATAAATGAAATAATTAAAAAGATAAAGTTTGAGTGAATGTAGGGAGGTTGGAAGGGTTCTTATGCCTGTGATGGAACATGACTGGGTAGAAAAGTATAAAGGCACCCATCAGAAGTCTGAGGCTCTTACTTCCTATTTTTCATAAAACATATACAACTTGTTGGAGTATGTAAAACTGAACACAGTGTTTATAGTGAAGTATTACTGTTTTGGTGATTGGATTACATTTCACTTCCCTTTTGTTGGAGGCTTGCACAAATTTACACATGTTCCAAAAAGGAATGTGTGTATTTGTGTGTGTGTGTACGTACTCAGGGGTCCTTTTACTAAGCTGTGGTAAAAAGGGGCCTGCACTAGCTTCAGCTTGTGTTTATGACATACGCCAAGGTCCCCTTTTACCGCAGTGGGTAAAAGGCTGTCTTTTTATCTGGAAAAGAAATGGCTATGCTGCTTGCCACATGACCATTTCAGGGGGAAGCACTTAGCACCACCCATTGAGGTGGTGGTAAGGGCCCCCCACGCTAACCTGGATTACCACTGGGTAAGCTCCGGTGCTAAAAAAATAGAAAATGTTTTTATAGCACCAGAAATGGCATGCACTGGGGGTGGGAACTACCGCCGGACTCCTGAGGTAGTTACGGATTGGTGCTTGGCAAGCCTATTGCCATGTGCCAACCCTTTAGTAACAGAACCCCTCAAGGCAGCAATTCTATAAAGTGCGCCACATTTTAGACATCAAAATGCAGTGCACTGAGCATGAAGTCTGTAATGGTAATTTGGCATACCTAAGCCATTATAGAATACTAGTGTAAGTTCGCATTTATGGACCTACATTGGGTGCGCCCACTTGCATCGTCAATATCAAGTATACATGGGTGCATCTAATTGACCTTAGCTCTTAAATGACATTATTTTATAACTGGTGTATGTAAAATTCTGACACACCAGTGCCCACCCATGCACCTCCTCTGTGAATACCGCCTTGCATTTTCACATTATCCCCCAGATTCTATATACGGCACAAAATTGGGCACCAATATTTGGGCATCAATCCAAGGTGTGTGTGCCCAATTAAATCAGCTAAGGACCCAATTAGTGCCAATAATTGGGTGCTAATTGGCACTAATCGGCACCAATTTGGAACAATGTGCACCCAAATATCATAGTGTGCAACCTAAAAGGGGGTATGAGCATGGGAGGTGCATGGGTGGGTCGGGGCATTCCTAAAATTTGCTTGCAATGTTATAGAATACCAAGGATGTGTGCCCAAATTGGGTGCTGGGAATTACAAATCAAAGCCCAAGACCACTAGAGAAAAATTCACTGACTGTATGTATTTTTTAAGAAGAAAAGAATCCCTCAGAAACCTCTCAGACTCAAGGTCTTAGGTTGGCAACGAGTATGTAATATCATTGATCAGTCTCTATCATGGGGATTCTAAAAACTTCTTTTTAAAATTTTTTATCAATTCAATACGTGCTGAATGCTGTGTTTTATAATTGGCATTTTAACATTTCATATCTGAAGAATACATTCTGCTGAAACAGCGCCAATGAAAAATAAAGCAACACTTAACTTAATTGGGTGCTAATTGGCACTAATCGGCACTACTTTGGAACAATGCACACCCAAATCTCATAGCATGCAACCTAAAAGGGGGTATGGGCATGGGAGGTGCATGAGTGGGTCGGGGCATTCCTAAAATTTGCTTGCAATGTTATATAATACCAAGGATGTGCGCCCAAATTGGGTGCTGGGAATTACACCTGGTTCCAGCAGGTGTAAGTCCTGGCACCTAAATCGGCACTCAGTGCTATTCTAGAATGGCTGCTCATCTTCGAGTGCCCATTATAGAATTGCATTGAGCGCTGCTTTTTGGGTGCCATTTATAGAATGTTTTCCCCCATATGGGGGTAATTCCTAAATGGACACCTAAAGTTAGGAGCCAGGATAAATTGTGCTGAGCTCGAATTCTGTATTGGAAATTTAATGTGCAATTGCCATTATAGAATACTAGTAAAAAAGGCCCGTTTCTGAAAGAAATGAAACGGGCGCTAGCAAGGTTGTCCTCTAATGGCAATTATGTTTTTAAGGGAACTGTTAGGAGAGAGTATGTGTGTGAGAGAGAGTGAATATGTATGAGAGAGTGAATAAGTATGTGTGAGAGAGTATGTGTGAGAGAGAAAGAGTATGTGTCAGAGATAGAGAGCGAGTGTGTGATTGAGAGACAGTGTGTGATTGAGAGAGAGAATGTGTGTCTGTCTGTCTGTGTGAGAGAGTGTAGTGTGTGTCCCGTGTGCATCAGTTATGCTCTCTCCCCTGCATTCATCCATATGAAGCAAACGTCCTCTGTGCCCTGCCCCTTCCATCCATCCATGTGCAGCATCTCTCCCCTGCTCCCTCCATCCATCATGGTGCAGCAATTCTCCTCTGTCCCTTGCCCTCCCCCCCTACATTTGCATCACACCTCCCCCCTCCATCTCCCTCCGAGTTCCAGGCCCTCTCCCTCCCTCCCATTTCCAGTTCCTCCTAGTTCTAGGCCCCCCTCCCTCCCTTTGAGTTCCAGGCCCCCCTCTCTCCCTCCCTCCCCTCTCTCTCTCTCTCCTCTCACCCCTCCCTCTGAGTTCCAGGGTCCCCCTCCCTCTGAGTTCCAGGGTCCCCCCCTCCCTCCCTCCCAGTTCCAGGGTCGTCGTCCCTCCCTCCCTTCCAGTTCCAGGCCCCCTCCCTCCAATTTTTAAAACTCATCTTCACTTACCACGTCAGGGTTACGGTGGCCGGCAGCAGCGTTAAACAGCATGCAGGCTCGGCCCTTCTCTGTCTCTCAGCTCTGGTCCCGCCCTCATTTCCTGTTTCCACAAGGGTGGGACCAGAGCTGAGAGACAGAGAAGGGCCAAGCCTGCACGCTGTTTAACACTGTTGCCGGCTGCCGTAACCCCAACGTGGTAAGTGAAGATGAGTTTTAAAAACCATAGGGAGGGGGCATGGAACTGGAAGGGAGGGAGGGACGATGACCCTGGAACTGGGAGGGAGGGGGGGCCCTGGAACTGGGAGGGACGGAGAACGTTGGAGGAGAGTGACATCAGGAGATGGTTACGATCCCAGTGAGACACATTGGAACGTTGCAGGAGCAAATTATTATATTAGACTAGTGTCAGTCTGTATTTATGTACCTAACTTTAGGCACGAGTACTTACACTAGCTCAATGGCTGGTGTAAATGTTTGCACCTAACTGCAGGCACTGTTCTTTAAATTGTGCACATGACTGCTAGGCACTTCCCCGACCCACCCAGGTCCATGACCCTCCTTGCAGTTATGCACAATAGATTGTGCAGACACAATTTATAGAATATCAACTAATGGCAGGTTTGTGCATAACTGCTAATTAAATCACATTAAATCAATTATTGTATACTGCTAATATCCCCTTGCCAGGGTTAAGTGCGGTTTACATTCTAGGCGAGACAAAAGCCAATAATGTTAGTGTGAGGTATGAGAACAATTAGAGATCACTGATGTAATGCATGAGACCAGAACCATTATAGGAAAGGATAATAGATGTTACTAGGAGGTAGAAGTCAATGGTTTCTTATGAAGCAGTCTTTGGGAAGAAAAAGGTTTTTAGCCTCTTCCTGAAGCTAAGGTAGCTGTTTTCTGTTCTGATGTCAATAGGAAGAGACTTCCATATTTTAACTCCAAGTACAGGGAATAGAGAGCTGAAAATCTTCTGATTTCGAATTGTCTTTTGAAACGGTGACACTAGCATCAGTTCTTTCAGTCTGTTAGACTGGACCAAAGGTAGCGAAGCGCTCTTAGCAGCTCAGAGGTGAAATCCTGTAAGATTTCAAAAACTAAACAAGCAGCTTTGAACCTGAGTCTTCCTGCTATGAGAAGCCAGTGCAGTTTAAGATGAGTTGAAACACTACTATATCTATTCAATCTGTATATTAGTCTAGCAGCTGTGTTCTGTATGATTTGCAGTTTTCTCTGATATTGACATTTAATACCAAGAAATAGAATGTTACAGTAATCCAAGGACTAGCATTTGGACTAGTAGTGCAAAGTTCATTTGGTCAAAAAATGATCTGACTAGACGTATTTGTCTCTTTTTGAATAGTGTTTCTTCCATAGCTGGTTAATATGGGAAGATAAGGTGAGTGAACAATCAAGCAAGACCCCTAGTATTAGTTTCAGACTTGACTGTAAAGCTTTGACCACTGGACAAAGATATTGATGATGGGACCTGAACTCCCTGATTTCAGAACCACAAGACCTTGCCAATTAGCATCAATCTATAGCCAATAATTGGTTTTATCACCAATTAGCAGTTAATTAAATGATTAATTTGCATGCATAACTGACACTATTCTATAACTTGTATATACAACATTGTGTGCCCTGCATAACACTGTATATACAACATTATAGAATTAAGGGGTATATGGCTTGCACGCCCATATTATAGAATTCTGCTGAGCATGCATATAGTGCTTACAGATATATTACACTCATGCACATAAATGCTAGCATTCTATAAACTTAGCATGTAAATGTCATTTACATTTAGGTGTTAAGGTTCTAGAGTTAGGGGGTATGCGTGTACATGCATATTTTCTAAAATACCTATATACATTGCAACTGTACCCCTGGTAATACCTACATCCTTACAGGTATAGTTGTATGTGACTATATATTTAGCTGCACAGTTTTTTTAAGAGCTCTATTCTGAACGTAAAGCATGCTTTATACATGGAAAATGCTTCATTAAATTACTTCTTTGGTGAGATACTAGTGCATTTCCCGTACTCAGCTGGCAGTGGGTGGGTGTATGTGTGTGTGGTAGAGGTGTGCACAAAGGGAAGGTAGATATATAGATGGGGTGAGGAAGATGTATGAGAGAGAAGAGAGAAAATGGGATATACGTAGAGGATATAGGGATAAAGGTTTTTATGTATACATTGGGATGAGTAGGGGTTTGAAAGCATATCTGTAGGAGGTTATGTGTGGAAGGGTAAGTGGTTTGTGGGTGTGTATGGAAGGGTGTAGATAGGTTTTGTGAGAAGGGAAGGAGATGTTCTGTAAGGGCACTGCCATCTCAGGCTCCATACTCCCCTTCTACTCTACGGAATAAAGATAACCTAAGAAAACCAGTTACAAATAAACTTGCAGCCAACAAAGGACACCCCATGTTTTTTTTGTGAAAGGCTGCTAGGCACCCAAGAAAAAGTGAAGAAGGGCACTTCCTCCCAGAACCTGGACTGGAAGGAGGAGGAGGAGGAGGAGTATTTTCCCCAACTCATGAAAGTGGAAGACATCAATGTTCCAGGTGAAGTCAGGGAAGAGCCAATGGAATTTGAGAACTCAGTCCCTATGCCATCCGGGGAAGATGAGGCAATGGAAATAGAAAACTAACATTTAAAAAGCCTGTGCAAAAGTTGGGAATTAATCCAGCAGCTACATTGTAAGTAAAGGGTTTCCTTTTGTTTTTGCTTACAGATAGGGGGGAGGGGCATAATGGAGGTCAGGCAAGGAGGTCATTATGAGTGATTATGTATGGGATCTGCTAGCTGTATGAGCCCCAGGCTTGTGAGAGGGGCCAAACAAGACATAAAAGACATATTTTGGATGCTGGATAGTTTTGTGAAAATGAGACTGTTTGAGAAGCAGGGCATTTGGGGACTTTTCCTTGTGCCTGAAAACTGAATCATAGTCTGTTGCCTGGATAAACTTTCCTTAAAGAGAAGGAAGAGGCATTTAGTTTAAACCAAAGGACTGTTGTTTGTCAAGCAATAATAGGAGTTGCTACAAAGGAGCTCATTTGCATAAAGTTCTCCTAATCCTTGGGTGGATTTATTTTTATTCTCTTTTGAGAACAATACATGGGAAATGAAACTGAAACCTAAATATTGCCTAATGGATGCAGGTAGCCATCGTGTTATGTGTTTATTTTTTCAAGTTGTAGTGCTTCTATTTCTCCCTGAGTTAAAGAGGAACCTAAAATACTGACACTGAGGAGAGGCAGTGCTTTATGTTGTGTATTTTTCTACTTACTTTCTGTTGTGGAGAGTTTCTTTTTTTTTATCTCTGTGATTGCCTGCTGGGAGGTGGTATACCACAGTATGTATGTATATAGATATGTATGTATGCCTACATACATATCTATATACACAGATATGATTTCTGATACTGTACTCCTCCTCTGAAATGCTTTGGTCTTCTCAAAATAATTATCTTATCATGCCATCATTCCAAAATATCTGCTTCAACTTCATCCGCACTAGAATTTATCATATTGTGGGGGCAACCCACTGAAATGCCCTTTCTACCACCCTTTTCCTGGAGCGCTTTTATGCCAAATTTATATATGGTCTTAAAACCTCTCTCTTTCAGGATGCATATAACCATTGATCTTGTAGCCCTGTGTCACCACTCGTACAGGAGTCGATCTTGATTGACATTGCTCTGTACCCTGCAGCCCTGAATACTTTCTTTTTCTTATTAATTATTGTATTTCTTTTTCTCACTCCTGTAACTTGATTTGATTTTGTAAACTACTCTGAAAAGTCCGAAAAGTGTGGTATTTTAAATAAACATGAAACTTGAGTGGAGGAGTAGCCTAATGGTTAGAGCACAAGGTTGATAACCAGGGCAATTGAGTTCAAATCTCACTGCTGCTCCTTGTAATCTTGGGCAAGTCATGTAACCCCTCATTGCCTCAGGTACAAACTTAGCTTGTAAGCTCTCTGGGGATAGGGAAATACCTAGTATATCTGAATATAACTCATCTTGAGCTACTACTGAATAAGGTGTGAGCTAAATCCACATAAATGAATGAGATGTGGGGAGTGTGAAGTTACACTGAGCATACTCAACTCCTCCTTCTTCCTCCCCACCCCTTTTCCCTCCTACTACTAACTGCAGGGGTCTATGCAGCTGGATCAGTATCAGTTTTTTCATACCGCCATACAGGCTTTCTCCTTCAGCCAGCAGAGCTTGGAAAATACCACCAATCTCTTCCATTTCTTCACAGTACTTTGCAGGATTCTTTCTTCAGCCAGTGGAGCCTGGGAACCTCCACTAGCATTCTTCACATCCTTGCACCACCATGTGAGGACTCCTACTTTTTCACCTACTCTCCTGTCCAGCCACAAACATGTACAGATAGACTGATTGGTAGGCAGAGGGACACAATGCCAACTGCAGGCACTCTTGCTTAATCAAAACACCCCTAATGAAGTGAATAAAAGAGTAAACCATCAGGAAATAACTTTCCAGTATACAGTATTTCTAATGTGACTATGTAGCTCTATGTCATAAAAACTAGGCTAATCTAGCCCTGGTACAATGGCATACCGAGGGCAGGGCGGTGGGGGCGGTCCGCCCCGGGTGCATGCTGCAATGGGGTGCGGAGAGCAGCCGCATGTCTGTTGGCTCCACCGGTTCCCTGCTCTCTCTGATGTTACTTCCTGTTCCGGGACAAGGAACCGGTGGAGCCCACAGCTGCACGACTGCTCCCAGCACCCCCAGGAGATAAGAGCAATGCGCTTGGGGGGTGGGGGGGTGGGTTGGAGATGATGCTCTGGCGAGAGGGGGTGGAGATGATGCACCAGGGGTGTGTGTGTGTGTGATGCGCAGGGAGGTGATGCGCTGGGAGGGTGATGCACCAGGGGAGGTGCGCAGCAGCGATCTGCCTTGGGTGGCAGCTGACCTAGGAACGCCACTGCCCTGGTATTACCTATTTGATCCATGAACCTGCACCAGGTGCTCCAAAAATAGTTACGTTAAAAGTCCTTAACTACAATGAACATAAACCAGGACTGGCTTACCCTGTCTTTTATAAATCAGAGCAATCTGATTACCTTAAGGTGCTTATTGAAGATGTACATAAACCAGCATTTAGATGTTTATATAGCATAAATGTCTAAATCCCAATTTTACAAAGCCAGGATGTACATGTCTAAAACTCAAAAATGTGTGTCAGGCAAGGGGGTGTGGTCTGGGTATATTCTGGATGAGGCTAGGGCGGGACTAAAAAACAAATATGTATCCCTCATTTCAGAAGAGGAAGCATGTCTTTGTCCAAACAGATCAATTGAACATCTGGGTATCACAGTCACCTGGACACTAACTGTGCATTGACTGATTTCAGACCAGTGCCTGGTTAACTTTAGCACATAAAGTTAGGACAACCTTTTTGTTGGCCCAACTATATGCGGTTATTTAGCAAGTTAGCGGACTGAAAATCAATGATAACTGGCTAAGTAGCTGCTCCACCCATGCTTTGCCTTAGCCTGTCCATAAACTAACCAGTTAGGAAATGGCAATATTCAGTGGCATTAACCGGTTAAGTGCCACTGAATATCATATCATATATATATATATATATATATATTTGGATTTTGCTCACACCTTTTTCAGTAGTAGCTCAAGGTGAGTTACATTCAGGTACACTAGGTAGTTTTACTTTTCCTTTCAAGCTAGATGTGGGTCAAATTATCACAGAGAAGACTAGGCATGAACAGCAGTCACATCTTAAGCAGGCGCCTGTGTGATCTGTAAATTACTTTTACCGTTGTCCGCTAAATCAGTCTCATGACCAGTGTATAGCCATGGGTACTTGTGTCAGAGCATGGTCTCACTCTTTCACTTTGGAAGAAGGCACACCTAGTCAGTGGCAGTGACCGAGGTCGATGAGAAGAGATCTGGAGATAGCGTCCACATCCACACCACCTAGTGCTCCTCCATTTTAGCCTCAATCCCTACCAAAACATTAAGCCTGGCTTCACCATTGATCATGGCCTACTAAAGGACCCAAACCACTGACATGTTGGATTTATTTATTGTATTCTTGATAAACTGACTTTCTGTGATACAATCAAAGTGGTTTACATATTATATATAGGTACTTTCTCTGTCCCTAGTGAGCTCACAGTCTAAGGGGCTCTTTTACTAAGCTTAGCATGTGTTAAATGCTGCTCAGCCCATTTTTGAGTCGCATGGTACTTAGTGCATGCTAATGTCTGATAGGATGTGCTAAGCTTTGGTAAAAGGGCCCTATGTGGTTTTTTGTACCTGGGGCAATGGAGGGCTAAGTGACTTGCCCAGGGTTCCCCCAGTTCTCAGTTTACTCATTATGTGCAATCTCATGACAAGGAAAAAATATTTGTACATTTTTTGACATACCTGTTATAAAGCAGTGTGATTGCTGGGTTAGCCCCACTTGGATAAAAAGAAACAAAGACCAACCAAGACACTATAGGCAAAACCTTGCAGTGGTCCAAGAACTAAATGAATGACCTCTGTTTCAACATAAAGCGAGTGCACCATATTGTACTTGTTCAGAGAATGTTGACTTTCTTTTTCACACCACACCCTCTGAAGTCATAAGATGTTAAATTATTACTAACTTGTTTTCAGTTTGAAAACTTTACTCTTTGTCACTTACCACCTTTACACTGGTGCCACACCTGCACACAATGACTTCAATAAACATGTTATCAGCTCGTGAAAATGATAGCAAACAGGTGTCTAGAGGATTCGATAACGTCAGCAGGAACAGTGAACTGTTCTTTTCAGGTTAAGGCTCAGTCAGGCTCGACTATTTTTAAAACAATTGCAGCTCATGAATCTACAGCATTTAAGACTCTTTGCCAGCAATTAGCCCTTGTGACAAGGGCTGCAGAAGTTTGCAGCTGGCTTCAATTATAGGTAGAGATTTTCAAGTTTGAACTCGGTTATAGGTGTTGCAATGGCAATTTGAGGAATGCTTGCAGAAAAAGGTGGTTTGCAAGTTTTTTGGTCACCGATAGATAAATACAGAAATTCAATCCACCAAAATTTTCAGATTTAGGATTATTTTCCTATTCTTTATCACATTCTAGAATACAAGTTTGGGATCAGCACGCTGACAATATAGTGAGCAAATAGGTACGTCTTTTAATTGGAGGCTACCTTTGTGCTCTCATTCCAGCATTTATGAACCAGTCTGTAACAACTGGAGAAAATAAGCCTTTTGTACAGGATGTGCAGTGAGGGTTATAGACTAAAGCAACAGCATATAAGGGCTGATATGTGCAGCAGCATTTATACTGCATGCTAAAGTGGTCTACCTCATCGTAAATATGTCTTTTATGTGCCAATAGTGGTGGTAAATAGTCTTTCCTTGGCTGTGGTAAGAGTTATTGTGGCTGTCCAGGTCTGGCCCAGCCACTAGTCAGACAAGGGGGTGGCAATGGTAACAGCCAGCATGGGCACCCTTTTAAAGCAGCATCTCTGCATGTATGTGCATGCTTAAGGCCAGCCATGTCCCACTTACAGATATTGAAAGGGGTGGGACAATGCCAGCCAGTTTTAACTCCGTACACGGATGCTGAATGGTCCGCTGCTGCAGGCTAAGCTCCTGGCTTGGCTCCAGTTGTGCAGACAGCAGCAGCAACAATGGTGGCAGGGGGAGGAGAAGAGAGGGGAAGGTGGTAGACAGTTTGGATGGGGAAGAAAGGAGAGAGATGCTGGACAAATGGAAAGAGGGAAAGAGAGAAATTCTGGACACCTCTGGAATGGAGTGGAGAAATGCTAAACACCTGAAGTAGGGGTGGGAATGAGAGATATGCTGGACACCAGAAGAGATTAGGGAACGGGAGATGCTAGACTATGGGTGGGGTGGAGGAAAATGGATGATGGTTCTCTTAGAGTAGCACAAATCCATGGGCTGGTCCTGTAACTGCCTATGATAATATGGTAATTGGCATGCTAAAGAATCATAAAGAGCTATTCAGGAATTCACACCCTATATACCATAGTGTGATAAGAAATGCAGTATTTACAGAGCATAAGTGTTGCCATACTGGGCAGACCAAAGATCCATCAAACTCAGTATCCTGTTTCCAACAGTGGCCAATCCAGGTTACAAGTACCTGGCATGGTCCCAAAACAGTACAATACATTTTATTCTGCTTATCGTAGAAAAAAGCAGTGGATTTTTCCCAAGTCCATCTTAATAATGGCTTATCGAATTTTCTTTTAGGAAGCTGTCCAAGCCTTTTTTAAACCCCGCTAAGCTAACTGCATTTACCACATTTTCTGGCAATGAATTCCAGAGTTTAATTACATGTTGACTGAGCTCTAAAATTAGGGCTTATATTTCTCTTGTATCAACTCCTTTAGCTTCCTGTTCAATGCAAAACTCAGTGTTTGCCTTTAAGGTGACAAATAACTTGTTCTATATTTCCTGGCCTTTTGAATTGCCCAGCATGTTCTAAATAGGGCCCTCTGATCTGATCTTGTAAGGTGTCCTCCTATTGCCAAGACTCAGCTAGTAGCTACCTAAAAAAAGGTAGTATTTTTTTTTGTATGCAATAAATTTCCACTAGAACTGTATGCTGTCTCCAGCTTGCTTGAATTAAGGAAAAGAACAAAAGCCTATGTTTTTTCTCTAGCCCTTTGGCCATTGAATGTTTTGTCATTATATTTGACTTCCTGCTCAAAGGCTCTTTTAAATATATTTTTATTTTTTATCTGCTTTACACTTTTTATTATATTTTTATCTGCTTTACACTATACTAAGGGGTCTTTTTACTAAGCTGCAGTAAGCACTAACGTGTGCTTACTGCAAGTCAAAAATACCTACTGTGGGGCATACTGATGCGTCCCATGGTGGTTTTGGGATATACACACACAAATAAGTTTAGCTTGTTCAGCGCAAATGGGTTAGCACTTGGGCATTGCTACATGCTAACCCATTAGTGCATGAGCCCTTACCACCTAGAAAATAAATGTAGTTAAGGGATCATGTACTAATGGCCTTGTGCTAATGGAAAAATAAGTGTGTGATTATTATTGCTGATATACACAAATTAGACATTTTACCCCTGCATTAAAAAGTGACCTCAGTTCATGATAATAATAGAGCAGCTGAGTAAAAAGGCCCCTGCCTGAGGGGCCCTTTTACTAAGGCACTGTAGGTGCCTACGTGTGTCCAACGTGCGTCAATTTGGAACTACTGCCCCGCTACTGCGTGACCCGGGCAGTAATTCCATTTTTTACATGCGCCCGGTACACACGGCAGAAAATATTTTTCATTTCTACTGTGCGGCGCTAACCAGGTGGTAATCGTCAGTGTACATGTGCAGATGATGAACTTCTGGTTAATGTGTGAGACCTTACCGCTAATTCAGTGTGAGGGGGAGCGGTAAGGTCTCAGGCCCAAAATGGATGTGCACCAACTTTTATTTTGCCACATGTCTATTTTTGCCCCCCCCCCCCCCCCAAGGTCTTTTTTGCAGGTGCGCTGAAAAATGGACCTGCTTGCATCCAATACACACGCCTACAACAGCACAGGCCATTTTTCGGCGCACCTTAGTAAAAGGACCCCTGAGTTACCCAGCATTGTTTGGTAAATTCATCATCTGGTTGACATATTAGAAAATGATCCAACAGAGTCAAATAAACTTTGTAAAATATATATTAGATCAAATTTTTATTGCTAAGCCTTGGGATGCATAGAGGAGCATAATCAAACGGCGCCATCTCCAAGGACGGCACCGCGAAGGGGAGGCGTCGACCGTATTTTTGAAATGAGATGGCCGACCATCTTTCGTTTCAATAATACGGTCGGGGCCGGCCAAACCTCAGCATTTTGGCCGGCTTTAGAGATGGCCGGCATTGATTTCCGCCGATAATGGAAACTAATGCCGGCGATCTCAAACCCGGCCAAATGCAAGGTATTTGGTTGTGGGAGGAGCCAGCATTTGTTGTGCACTGGTCCCCCTGACATGCCAGGACACCAACCGAGCTCCCAGGTGCATATCTCCCTTATCTTGGTTGCTGAGCCCCCCAAAACCCTCTCCCCACAACTCTACATCATTACCATAGCCCTTATGGGTGAAGGGGGGCACCTAGATGTGGGTACAGTGGGTTTTGGGGGGATTTGGAGGGCTCCCATTTACCACCACAAGTGTAACAGGAAGGGGGGGGGTGGGCCTGGGTCTGCCTGCCTGAAGTGCACTGCACCCACTAAAAGTGCTCCAAGGACCTGTATACTGCTGCGATGGGCCTGAGTATGACATTTGAGGCTGGCATAGAGGCTGGGCAAAAAAGTTTTTAAAGTTGTTTTTTTGAGGGTGGGAGGGGGTTAGTGACCACTGGGAGAGTCAGGGAAGTGATCCCCGATTCCCTCAGGTGGTCATCTGGTCAGTTCGGGCACTTTTTTGGGAGTTGGACCTGAAAAAAAAGGGACCAAGTGAAACCGGCAAAATGCTCGTCAAGGCCGGCTTTTTTTTCCATTATCGGACGAAGCTGGCCATCTCAATGCACGCCCCCGTCTCGCCCCGTCCTGCCTTCGCTACCATGCCGACACGCCCCCTTGAACTTTCACTGGCCCCATGACGGAAAGCAGTTGGAGCTGGCCAAAATCGGCTTCGATTATTTGGCCGGGATCATGAGATCGCTGGCTATCTCCCGATTTGTGTTGGTAGATGGCCGGCGATCTCTTTCGAAAATGAGCTGGATAATGTTTTTATTTTAGAGCTGGATGAAACTCATACATTTTCCCCCCAATTCCAGTTCTTGAGAACATTACATAAGACCGACCATGAGAAAAATAGAGTCCCTAGATTAATATCTGCTACCTTAAGTGCCTGTCCATGAGCATTACTGAAGGAAAATCAAAGAAAGGGAGTGCATGTATTTCCTAGAGAGACAGTCTTTTCTTTTGTACCAGTGGTTTCTTATGATCCTGTTCAGGGTCAAATTATGCTATTTCAATTTGTGAGACAGCTACAAATTAAGGGGCCCTTTTAATAAAGCTTAGAACATGCTAATGGACATTAACACTCGCTAAGGGCCTCTTTTACAAAGCCGTGCTGCTGATTCTTGGTGCGGCAAATGAGAGGAAGCCCATTCAATTCCTATGGGCGTCTTCTCATTGCTGCACGGGAATCGCTAGCACGGCTTTGTAAAAGAGGCCCTAAATGTTGCAAGTCCTATTGTATACTGCTAAGTTTTAGTAGAAGGCCTCTTTAATTATTTTTTTTTCACAAACTTAGGGGCCCTTTTCCTAAGCTGCAGTAAACACTAACGCGTGCTTACCGTACCTTAAAATGGCCTACTGCCAGGCGTTCTCAGGCATCCCACTGTAAGTTTCACATGTGCACACTCTATTCATCTGCTAAAAAAATAAGAATTTATTTAATAGCACTGTGAGGGGGGGGGGGGCATGGGCATGTTTGGGAGCAGAGAGTGGGCATGGCTATGCTAATTGGTTAGTGTGTGGGCATTGCCGTGCACTACCTGATTAACGCATGAGCAATTACAACCTACAAAATAGGTGTGGATAAGCACTCATTTGCTAATGGCCATGGGCTAATGGGAAAATTAGAGGGCCATAATTACAGAAATGTCAAAATCAGCCATTTACTGGTGGCACTAAAAGCGGCCTTATGGGCCATTTTTCAAAGTAGCGGTAGAGCAAGGAGTGGCCCGACCATTAGGCCACCTGAGACGGCATCTCCCCACTCTTCGGGTAGCAGCATCTCCCCCTTCCTTCCTCCACCCCATTTGTGACGTTTACCTTTTTTGTCACATTCAAACCCAGCAGCGGCAGCGATTCCCATATGCTGCCCTGCTGCCAGCACCCACCTCTTCCTTTTACTTTGGCCACCTCTCTGATGTAATTTCCTGTTTTATCAGTGGCTCAGGCAGCCGCAGTAAAGGGAAGAGGCGGATGTCGGCAGAAGGGCAGCATATGGGAATCGCCGCTATTGTTGGGTTTGGAACATGACAAAACAGGTAAATGCCGCAAATGGGCTGGAGGTATGGGGGGACAGCATCTCGGCCCGGGGGGGGGGGGGGCATCTCAGCCTGGGGGGATGGCATCTTAGCTCCACCTCAGGTGGCATCCTGACTTGGGCCAGCGCTGGGTAGAGCTATCGCTGCGTTGTCATGCGTCAATCCTGAACTACTGCCAGCCTAACAAAGGAGCCGGTGGTAGTACCGCCCCCAGCTCGTTCCGTTTCCGGTGTGACTGGTATTTTTTTTTTACTGCTGGGTTAACTCAGGAGCCCTTACCATCTCCTAAATAGAGGGCGGTAAGGGCTCCCTTTAGAAATGACCTCATGGCAAGTGTTAATGTACTGCACATCCATTTCCTTTATTTTTGTTTTTTACCCGCTTTGGTAAAAGGGACCTTGGCACATGGCAAATCCACGTGCCGATGCTACCGCAGGGCCCCTTTTACAGCAGCTTGGTAAAGGAGCCCTTAGTGCTTTTACCATTCGCAGTAGCAGCTACCGATAATCCTATGCAACAGGGGCGTAGGCAGACCTGCCATTTTGGGTGGGCCCAGATTTAACCTGGGTGGGCACTCCCCACCCCCACCCCTACCCCTGTACATACATACAATATAGTGTTTCTAATGATCCAATGTCTGTCCGTTTCTCTCTGAACCTCATCCCCTGGTCCTACCTCAGAGATGTTACCCGCCATAATTCCTATAGGCAACCTACGCTGGCCCTGCAGGCTTCTCTCTACAATGTTCCCACCAAAGAAACAAGAAGTGGCATCATTGAGTACAGGACATTATAGAGAGAAGCGGCGCATGATGCCTATAGGAATTGCCGCCAGCAGTAACTCCAGACCATGAGTGGAGAAGAGGGACAGAGAGTAGTGTGGCATCACCACTGAAGAGTTTGGGGGGCCTCATGGGCTACTGACTGGGTGGACCTGAGGCAAGAATGAGTGGGCCTATTTATGCACATAACTCGCTAAGGGCCCAGTTTACTAAGCTGCGTTATAGGCATGTTAACATTTTTAACGCGCGTTAACTGTGTATGCGCCTACAATATTCCTATAGGCGCCTACATGATTAACAGGTGCGCTAATTGTAGGCGCGTTAAAAATACTAATGCACAGTGTCTAAATTCTAATGTGTGGAGCAAAAATGGGCGTGGTTATAGGCGGGGAAATGGGTGTTTCATGGGTGATCCAAAATTTACACGCACTGTTATAGAATATGCCCCTCTGTGCTAAATCTTTGCACTGGGATATCAACTAAGCATATTCTATATACCGCACCTAAATCTAGGCGCCACATAGAATACACAGGTGGAAATTTATTCCACGTGGATTTTTCAGGCGCCGTATACTAAGGGGGAAGTTATCAACGTGAGCTATCACTAAAATTTTATTTTACTATTAACCCCAGTTATTAGCAACTAAGTCTCAATGCATAAAATGGGAGGGACATGTGCTCAAATGGCACATGTTAGTGGTAAATTAACACATCTTACTGGGAGCCCATATTGATAACTACCCTAAATCAGTTTTCAGGATAGAGGTTCAAATGGGCCTACTTTCTTTAGATGTATTTTTGAAGCTGGCAGTTTCTTCTGCTAGGTCTTATATACAAGATACTACATATATTCTAAGGGGTCCTTTTACTAAGTTGCACTAATGGATTTCGTGTGTGCTAACAAATTAATGTGTGTTAATGCCAAGCAACCCATAGATACACAATGAGCTGCATGGCATTTAGAGCATGTTAATCATGAATGTGTATCTAAGTAAAAGGACCCTTAAGGGAGTTGGCAAACTTTAGAAGGTTGCCCGAATTTACATTGCCTACCAAAGGATGCTCTTCAGCTTATTTTACACATTTTGCAATCTTGATGCCATCTGCAGAGGATGCCAACAACCTATATTTTTTCATTAGCTGACATGGCTTTAAAGAAGAATTATTTTTGGTTTTGTGAGAGATTCACTAAAAGGAGTTCCAGTCCCCTTGAACTGACAAAGAACTGAGTACTAATCTTGCCAAGTTTGGGAGTTTTATTTGTTGCATTTGTACCCCACATTTTCCCACCTATTTGCAGGCTCAATGTGGCTTACATAGCACCATGAGGCGTAAGCCGCCTCCGGTGATGAAACAAATACAGAGTGATGTGGTAGAGAATGAGATGTATGTGTTACAGACACATAATAGAGTCGAGAGAAGAAGAGTTATATAATGTTCGTTGCAGGTTATGGTTTCGTTGTGTTGCTGAGTCCGGGCACTTAAGTTGGATCAGTAAGGTTAGAGTAAAACACATATAGAGGTAGTGCTGCCTGCTGTGAGCTCAAGCAAAACTGCATGCAGCTAAAGACAAAATCTGGAGTAGACTCCTTTAAACCATGTCAGTGGAACTGACAGAAAGCTGTACTCACTCTATCTTTGCCAAGAGTGACAGGGTTAACTTCCATGGGCTGTTTTGAACTTTGTGATGCTGATAATGCAACTAGTTTGTCAACTGAGAAAGACAGAGTCAGAGACTGAAAGGTAGGGAGCAGACCTTCAACAGTCCATAGCATTTAGCCCCTGATTCACAGGGACTCTAGCAAGGGGGTGGGGCATTGGGTGAATTTCCAAAAAGAGAAGTTAGTTGGGCTACCACAGAGCTTGAGGCTAAAAAGAAAGAAAAGGTATTTGTACTTGCAAAGTTGAGGCAGAAAAGACACAGAGACTTCCAAGGGAAAAACCTTACTACTAATAAAAGATAACTTACATACATTTTGAGAGCCTGTTTGTCAATGAGGAGAAGCAGGCATTTGGAAAGAAACTGCCATCTGCTAGTCCTGGTGTTCTGGAGGTGGGTGGTGCACTGTTATGTCATCAGGAGTGCACCTAGAACAGCTCAAAAGTTGGTGCTTCCCGTGGCACACGGCCACAGGGTGTGGCCGAAGGGGTTGCCAAAAGGGCATGCCTTGCCCTTTGGGAGCTCCTTGGAGCACTGAGAAGCAACAAGGAGCTAGAGGTTGACTTCCTATTGATTTTTTTCTGTGCCAATCAGAAGGAGGAAGTGGAAGGCTCAGGCTAAAGGGACAGCTGCTGTAAGCACCCCTATCAGGGTCCAGTGGATAAACGTTCTGCTGCTACTTCAGAGACGCTTCTATAAGCTCGCCTGAGAGAACACTTCCATCTATGTCTAGCACCTCTTTGCCTCCTCCAGCAATGGTGCCTTCTTCTGAAGGGGACGTGTATATTGCAGTAGTGGGCCAAGCATTGCCCCCCGTTTCTGCTACGCCTATGTCTAAATCTGTTTTTGTTATTATGGAGGGCATGAACCCTCCTGGAGAAGAATATGAAATTACTTTGCAAGATATTTGGAAAGTGGTCATGTGGACTAAGCCCATGGTTAGGTCCCAAATTCAGCAGTTGTGCATTTTCACTCAGGAGATGGTACAAAAGTTGGAGGAAGTACATAAGAAATTTGCCTCTATTGATAAGAAGGTCCAAGGCATGAAGCCTCAGATTGCAACACTTCAGGCTACTGGAGCTTCAACTATTAGACAGTCTATCAATCCGGTATGGACTGGAGAGACTAGAAAATTCTTATTGATCCAAAAACCCTGAAACTAGGTTTCTTTCTATTGATTATTTGTTGAATGAATACTTTAAGGAGGTGCTGAAATTTCAGCAACCAGAAGAGATAATTATTGCTCAAAGTTATTATGTTTCCCAACGTTTCCAAGTGGAGAATTCCACTGAGGGTGGCCTAGATCTGTTGGGAGGAGCTAGTTTTGACCTCTCAAATTTCCTCAAAAGTTCTAATGATGTAATAAATACCAGGGCAACCTTATTTGTTACATTCTCTACTGAGAAATATAAGATCACTAGTAAATCAGGCCCGTTTCTGACAAAAATGAAATGAGCGCTAGCAAGGTTCTCCTTGGAGTGTGTATGTTTGAGAGAGTGTGTGTGAGACTGACTGTGTGTGAGAGAGAGAGTGAATGTATGAGTGTGAGTGTGTGACAGAGAGAGAGAGTGATACTGGGTACGATTGTGTATGTGTGAGAGAGAGAGTGTGTTCCAGGGTCACCTTCCTCCTTGCAATTTCCAGGGTCTCCCTCCCTCTGTCCCTCTAATTTCAGTGTCTCCCTCCTTCCCTCCCTCCCTCTAATTTCCAGGTTCTCCCTCCCTCCCTCCAATTTCCAGGGTCTCCCTCCCGCCCTCCAATTTCCAGGTTCTCCCTCCCTCCCTCCCTCCAATTTTCAGGGTCTCCCTCCCTCCCTCCAATTTCCAGGGTCTCCCTCCCTCCAATTTCCAGGGTCTCTGTGTGCATGTATCCTTGTGCATCTTCTGTGGTTTTGTGGGGGAGGGGGTCTTGTGAAAGATCATGTGTGTCACTGAGCTACATTGTGTGTGTCTGTGTCACAGAGTTAGTTAGTTTGTGTGTGTGTGTAAGTGAGTGAGGGTGGGGTGTGTTTGGAGGTTGGTGGCGAGTGTCTGTGTTTTTGTGATATTTTTGTGTTAAATGTTGTTTTTTGGGGGGGGTTGGGGGGGTTGGGTGATGTGCCGTGCTGGCAAAGTGGGATGGAGTGGTGTGTGGCTTTGAGGGTGGTTATTGTTGCAAGGTGTTGGCAGTGGAATGTGTGTGTTTCTGTGGTATTGTGTGTGTGTTTTTGTCTGTCTCTGACAGGGGGGTTGGGGGGAGGGTCCATGGGTTGGTAAAATGTGAGGGTAGTTGGAAGGGGTCAGTGTTTGCTGAGGGGTGGAGTGGGTTGTCCGTGTTTTTGCTGGGTTTTTTTGTGTGTTGTGCTGTGAAAGGAGGAGGATTTGTTTTTGAACTTATAGGGTTTTGTTGTGTTTTTTTTTGGGAGGGGTGGAGGGGGGATGTGTTGTGTGTGTGTGTATTTGTGTCTGTCAGTGACAGTGGAGGGGTCCATGGGTGTGTGAAATGTGGGGGTGTTTGGAGTGGGGTCTGCGTTTGTTGAGGGGTGGAGTGGGTTGTGTTCTTGTTTTTGCTGGTTTTTTTTTTCGTAACTTCGTCGATGGAGCTTGCCTGCAAGTGTGAGGTAGGGTGTTACGGAGGGATGACCCTTGAGGGCGGGGGGAGAGGGTGGGGTCCTCTAAGCTCGGAGGCGTGTTGTGACGTGAGGGGGGAGATAATGTTTGATGTTTTCGCCGATTTGGGAGGGAGTCTTTTGGTGGAGGAGGGGGAGTTCCGGAGTCTCATATTTGAGTGCGGGTGTCCGAAATCGGATGACGGTGTCTGTTGCCGGGTGACGTGTTCCAGTGGCATCTCGGGAGGGGCGAGTGTCAGAGCACCGGGGCGGGGGGGGGGGGGGGGCTGTTATCGTTTGTGTTTGAGAGGTTTTCTGTGGTTTACCTGCGCTACGCTGTACTTCTCGGCGGTTGTGTGCCGACATTGGTGCACGCTGTTTGGGGTGTGTTGCTTTCTGGTGGTTGGTTGTTGTCGGTGGTGACGTACCAGGAAGTGCTGACGTCATGAGCACGAATGCCTCAAGATTTTTGTCCATGCAGTCACAGTCAGCTTCAGAACGTTGGAGGTGCTTTTTATTATATAGGTGGGGGGGGGGGGGGCTCTGTGAGTTGTTTCGTAGGCAGGGAGAGGAATAGGGAAACACGCTTGGTGTATATCGATGTCTGCCCCTGCGATTGGTTGAGTGCCATTGCTCCGCCCTCGACGTCATCACGTTTGACGCAAGGGAAGAGCAATGACACTCATGGGCAAATTGTGGTTTCACCACCATGCAGTTAGAACGTTGGGACTTGTGGAGGCTTCATTAGAACGTTGGAGGTGCGTTTTATATAGAGAGATGGTTTTGAAAGCATATTTTAAAAATAAAGAAATTTCTTTCTGTGGTCAGAAAATCCATATTTTCCCAGATGTGACTAGGGGAAACCCAACTTAGGAGAAAACATTTCTTGGAATTGAAATCTTGGACCTTTGCTCTGGGAGCCACTTTTTTTTTTTTTTTTAAGGTTCTCATGCAAAATGTCTGATAGGATGGCAAGGGAAAAGTTTTGTCTTCTTTGACACAGTTCAATTAGAAACTTTTTTGGAGACTAATAATAACTTCTTAAGATGTATTACAAATGTGGTTAAGATTCTCTGATACAGGAATACTCCTAATAATATACAGTCTTGAGTATGATTGAGATTGCTACTTTTGGTTTTCTTAGTTTAGTTTTCTCCTGCGTTTAAAGTGACAGTGGGGTTTTCTTAATGTGTACTAGAATGCACTGATTGCTTTTTTTGATTTCTTTTTCTCATTATTTCTTAAGGTGGTGTAATTTCCTTGCATATTGCATGTATTTATGTATAATTTGGAAATGAATAATAATAAAAAAAAACTTATATAAATTTCATCAGTGACTGGGAGAAGGAACTAGATCTGGAACCACAGAGTCTAGGAAGGGATACAGGCCAAGAAAATCTCTAACTGTAATATATGGTAACATATTAAATGTTTTTTTCCTGGGGCTCTGGGGGGGGGGGGGGGGGGGCTGTTCCAGGGTTTTGGTGGCTGGTGCTGGCTGGAAAAGGTTTAAAGTTAGTTTGGGAATTTTTAATGGAGTTAGCTGAAGAAAGTGTGAGATGTTTCTTAAATATGGTTTTATTTTTCAAGAAATAAACCATGATTAAGTGGGTATTGTACTATAAAATGTTTCTTGCTGTTTTTTTTGTTACATTTGTACCCCACGCTCAATGCGGCAGGCAATGGAGGGTTAAGTGACTTGCCCAGAGTCACAAGGAGCTGCCTGTGCCGGGAATTAAACTCAGTTCTCAGGACCAAAGTCCACCACCCTAACCACTAGGGTACAAATCAGGTTAAAATTGACTTTGAAACTCTCTATATAGGAAGTTTTGCAGTAACTTCTATGTGGGAGGGAGAGCAACCAAGATTCTAAACAGATCAAAGAAAAAAAAAACCCATCTTTCTCTGACAAGCTGATTGGTTGAGTGATGTCAGATGTTCCTCTGGGGGGGGGGGGTGAGTTGCCAGGGAGACTGCTGAGCAGAGAGAGCAGGGAAGCAAAGGGAAAGAAAAATGTATGGTGTGTGTCTGTGTAATGTAAGAGAAAACAGTATATTTTATGAGTTTAAAGTGAAATGTGACATTGAAAAAGGGTACTTTGATATTGAAAGTGAGCTGAGGTGAGTGTGAGGGGTATTTCAGAGATAGAACTGAGTTCCAAGAGAAAAAGTGAGTTACAATTTTGTGGAATGAGAGTCTGTATGCTAAGGTATTAAGTGGACACATGGCTGCCTACTCTTTTTAGAATAGGGAAAAACAGTTGAGACTCATGTTGAGAGAGACTGGTAGAAGTGTGGGAGACTGTGATTTCTGCTGGTAGTTATACTAAGTGAGAGAAACTATAAGGGTGTCAGGGAAAGAAATGTGCTAGAATTTAAAGGGGGATTAAGGGGAAATTGAAGGTGAATCTGTTATTTGGAGAAAGAAGCTATTAGGCTGTGTCTGTGGGGAAAGGTGTGTTGTTTGTGAATGCTCTTGAGTTCAGTGCAAGGTTTGTCAGGTGGCAGATTAAGCACTGCTTTTGTATGAGTGTGCTGTATTCTCCAGATTGATCTGATAGCTGGGCAGGGAAATGTTATGTTTTTTATGTGAAGTCTGTGAGATGGAATGTTGTATTACTATTTGAATATGAAATGGGTTACTGTGTGAGATCCCTGAATGCAGTGCAAAAGTCTTCTTCTGCAACAGTTTATAATAGGGAATTAACAGTGAGAAATAGGCTGTGAAGTGAGTACTCCTTTAACTTATTTTATTTCAATTAGAGAGTGTGGCCACAGTATTGAGAACTGATTAATTGTCACCAGAGTGGAGTCAGTTCCTGGACAAGCAGGGAGTTCAAGATTTTGCTTCCCTGGTTATTTTCTTTATAAGTAAGGTTTACAAAGAAGAAATCTGGGGGAGTCATCCTCTGAAGGGTTCCAGATGAGCTCCCACGCAAGAAAGATATCACCTAAATAAATTCAACTACAGCTAAGTGACATTGCCAAGGGTGTTGAAAGGAATATATTATTTTTTCACAACATCTTAAGGGAAAACTAAAGAACAGAACAACATCAAATATAAAAAAACCCCATGTTTTCCTGACTTGCCTAAGTGTTCTGGGTTCAAGTGAGATCCTTGCACAAACATCTATAATATCAATAAAGACTCAAATTCTGGCATCAATAACAAGGAAAGAGTATTAAAACAACTATCTGATTTTGATATAAAGACAATTTAAATATTTATCTGAAAAGGTTCTTTTCTGCCTTTTTAGGTGATTTTGTTGAAAGAAACAGAAAAAGTTAAGGGTATACATGTAAAACTACATTTGAATGTTGAATATGTTATTGCAGTTCTATTAAGCCACACGCTAATTATGAATTTGAGTTTATTTGAATGAAAATGTGTTTGCATTTGTATTCAATAAAGAAAAAGATAATTTGCAAATCTGAAGGTGTGGTTCTTCCAGTTCAGGAACAAATCCTAAATTTAGCTTCTTTTCCTCCTTTATTCTTTGAGAGTAAAGGACGAGGTTAGTTTATTTGTTCCACTCCCTCGGCTGTGAGTGTGTGTTCCCTGGATATTCGCCATGACTACAACAATCAGGTATCTGGGAGCACATCACTACAGTCCAGCCGAGAGGGGTGGTAACATAACCCCCCTGTTTCCAAAGCCGTGCGGCAATGCCGACACAGCCCATTCAAAGTGAATGAGCTGTGTCTGCATTAGCGCACCAGCAGCCGCTAGCACGGCTTTGTAAAAAAAGGGGTGGGAGGTTAAAGAGTTATTTCCAGCACATTAAGGACAATTCTATAAAGGAATCTCACTTTAATGGAGGTGTGCCAAAATGGCAGCGTTAAAATGTAGACATGTAGGGCCTGATATTCAAAAGGATTTAAATCACCTGTCTGGGGTTAACCGAGCATTTTCTCAGTGGCACTTAACTGGCTAGTGCTGCTGAAAATGCCCAGTTAGCATCCAAGCTGAAAGTTGGGCAGTGGCATAGCCAGACTTATCATTTTGGGTTTTCTCTCCCTCTCCTATGACCCTGGATCCAGCATTAGCATTAGTCCAGGCCCCCCCCCCCCCCCCGTTTTCTTCAGCATCTTCACTGGAGCAGCAGTGACGCACCTCCATTGCCTGTGCTGGCCTCACAGGCTTCCCTCTGCCACGTCCAGGAAATGGAGTGATGTCAGTGAGGGCAAGACATAGCAGATGAGGCCTAGATACATTGCTGCTATGCTGGTGAAGATGCTGAGGTAGATCAGAGAGGACGGGGGGGGGGAGGAATTACCAGGCTATAGGAGCAGAACGCCAGATCCAGGGGCAGGAGAGAGGAGAGCGAGGTTGCTGCTACTGAACGGTTTGGTAGGACATTCAGTGTGGGCCTGTGTCTACCCAGGCCCACCCATAGCTACACCACTGGCTCCAGGGGCGAAGTCAGCCCTTAGCTGGTTAAGTGCCAATATTTGAGCACTTAACTGGCTAAGATAACTGCATAAATAGGACTGTAAAAAAGACAGCCCTATCTGTATGCGGATCTTCATAGCCAGTTAAGTGCCAAATATTGCACTTAACGGGCTATGTTTTCACCACTTCATATATCGAGAAATTCAATGCCTGAGCCTAGACATGGCCTGGCATTGAATTTATGAGCATAATGCTGAATATCAGGCCCGTAGTCTATAAGTGTGCATACTGTGACAAATGTAAGCACTCAGATGTAGTGGGACATCTACTGATCAGTGGAAGCTGTCACATGTGTGCACACAAATGCATACAACTGGCATGCTGATGTTGCTGATGTGGGGACACAGCAAAAATTTCTGCCACCACAAGACTACCCAGTTTCAGGGCATCAGAAACTTTCTCTCTCCTCTCTTACTTCCAGCATCTCCCTTCTCTCTCTCCCCCTTCTATCCAACACCTTTCCAGCTCTCTTTCTATGCCTTTCATCCATTGCTTCTTTTGTCCCCTTCTCTATCTACCCCTTGCATCTTCTGTTCTCCCTGCTCATGGCAATTCCCTCCCCCTGGCATCCTGGCAATTACTGTGTTCCGGGACAAGCAGCAGCAGCACAAACAAGAAAAAAAGGCATGGGGTCTCTAAGTGGGTTGCTGCCAGCTCTACTGGTCCTGCTCCCTATGAAACAGGATGTCAGAGGGGACAGGACCAGCAGAGCCGGCAGTGGAGCACATTAAGGTTGCTGCTGAAACCTGTTTTCTATTTTGCCACTGCAGCTGCTGGTCTTGAGGAGCAATAACAACAGCGGCAGGGAGAGGGGGAGAAGTTGAGAAGGTAATATTTGGGGCTGAGGAGGCTTAGCCTATTCTGGGCACCTATAAATACATTACAAATAAATTTGTATTTATTTTGTTTTCTATCCAATCTCTTGTTCTACTACGTTGTTGACAAAGTGGGATTAGGGATTGCGTTAGGCACCTGGTGAGGGGGCGGGAATGTGGGAAAGGGTGTAGATATTTTCCCTTTGTATCTTGTACACCGCAGTTGAAGAAGGTCATAATAATATCATTTCTAAAAGTCACCCCAGACACTGACAGAATCAATCAGGGAGGCTCAGGCTTGCCTGATGGGGAAAGGTTACAATATCTATTTTGTTAAATAAACTAAAAAGAAAATCCACAGAAACAGTATTAATGTTATTATTGTCATTTATCTGTTTTTGAATAGATGCTGTTTAAGCCCTTTGACTCGACAAAGCATTGCTTTACAGAATGCATGTCGACACTGGCAACTTTTTCAATGGGAGGTTAATTGGGCATGTTAAAATCAGGAACACATCTTTAATGTCTCACTGAAAAGCACCGCAGTTAAGAGGCAAAAACAGAAAAATAAAAATCCCAGTGATCAAATAAGGGGAAATTTCCCTCCAAAAGAGAAAGTGAGAGCGAAAAAATTCTGTTAATTCCCTTTTTTCTGGGACTTACACAGGATATGATTCCTATCTTGCAGCTGACAGTACAATTTAGGACTATTGTTATATGCAGTAAGGTTATCTACAATGGTTTGAATGGAGGTCTTAGTCTGACACAGCTGTGTTAACCTTCTCATCTGCAGAGCTGTTGCAGATGTCGGCTATTGAAGCTTCCTCATTGTACATGAAATTCTATTTTTTCTTTTTCCTCTGGAAGAGCAATAACAAAACCCAGCATAATTGTCAGGGTAGCAGGTGGTCGAACCCAATAGACCATGTGACTGAAATTGCTGTGAAAGTGTCACAGACTGCAGGCATCTGTATGCTGCTGCTGAACCCCCTTTTCTCCGTTGCTGAGAATTGCCCCATTGCCACTACAAAACTAGTGGACTTGTACAATTAAACTTTTTTTTATTTTCTGTGCTCTAAACTACAGATGCACAGTGCTGTGGGAGGAAACACAATTAATGATGACAATTAGCCTTGGAAATAAATGCAGGAGGATGAACAGTCAGACAACAGTTTTATGTTATTTAAGCTTAAAAAGAGGCCGGTTCAAAATATTTCTGTAGCTGATATGAGGCCACTCTACCCACTTTATTTAGTGGGAAAGAGAGAACTGTGTAATGAGACCAGACAATGTATTCCTTTTTGGTAAAGATAAAGCTGAGCTATGTCATTGCCTATTGGTCATGCAAATATTTTGAAATAATATTCCACCAAGGAAATTGTCACTTGTCATGTCAGTATTCAAAGGGAGATATCTAGGTAACTGCTACCATTATCCAGATATTTTCCTTAGCCAGTATTGGCCATGGATATTCAGCAGGCAGTATGTGGGCAGCACCAGGGTGGTACATGGTCAAAGCGAGAGCAGAGCTAAGAGATGGAAGGAAAGGAATTTTTTTTTGTTACATTTGTACCCCGCACTTTCCCCACTCATGGCAGGCTCAATGCGGCTTACATGGGGCAATGGAGGGTTAAGTGACTTGCCCAGAGTCACAAGGAGCTGCCTGTGCCTGAAGTGGGAATCTTTTCAAAATTATTGGGGGTGCTAAGCCCAATGGAAATAACCCCTCCCTGGACACACACAAGGAATTTTCTCAATATTGGGGGTGCTCAAGCACCCACAGAGTCAGCTCCAATGCTCAGGACCAAAGTCCACCACCCTAACCACTAGGCCACTCCTAGTTTCTGTGGTTACAAAAAGTGGTTTAGATTTAGATACTTAATTTGTATTTGAGGCACAGGAGGGTTAAGTGCCCAGATTCAAAGGGAGCTGAAGTGGGAATCAAACCCAGTTCCCCAGCTTTTCAGTCCACTGCACTAACCACTAGGCTACTCCTTCGCTCTTGCCAGAATACTTGCCAAATAAAGTTATGTTGAAAGTATTGCTGTCAGGTTAACAGTCCAAGCATAGGCGGTCAGTGACTCAGCTATTTGGGGAGCCTAAGTGGGCAGGGCTAGAGTGAGGTTATAGTGCAAGGCTAGGGTGGGGTATATGGCGGAGTGCAAAGGACCAGACCAAGTTAAAATCTTTGGAGTGGGAGGTTAACTCATATGTCAGCAGTAAAAGAACAGTGAGACACTTTTGAACATAGTAAGCAAGGAGTTGTTCGCTTTGTGCTCTAGAGCAGCTGTACCTCTGTTACTGATGGTAATATGCACACTGAGTACACTCCAGGAATTATGTACCAAACAAAAATCAAAATTATGCACCAAAATAATACAACATATTGGAACAGAACAATATTTGCAGTATTCTAGAACTATGTGAAAGTAACACAGTATGTGACGGCAGATAAATACCTGTACGGTCCATTCAGTCTGCCCAACAAGATAAACTCATTACATACGGTATGTGATACCTAATCTTGAATACTTTAACACTTGGCTTCCAATCAGCCCTAGCTGTCTAGTACAGCATCTTCCTGTTGGCCATGTGAACAAATATGTTCAGCAACACTAACAGAAATCTTGTGGTTAATGGTAGCTAAAAATTGATTTGCCTCTCAGGTTTGTTTTTTTGTTTTGTTTTGTTTTTTAAGTAGGTTGCTAAATGGTTACCAGGCTTCAGATCTGCTGGTCTTTAGTATATTGTTGAGCTACCAAACGTGTTTAGAGTGTTTTATGTGTATTTGCTGTATCTAATACTTAGAGCAGGTAGTCTGAGAACCAGGGTTCAAATCCCACTACTGCTCCTTGAAATAAGTAACCTTTCATTGCCTCATTTACAAACAGATTGTAAGCCCTTTAGAGCTAGGAAAATACCTACTGTACCTGAATATAACTCACAACTGAAAGAGGCATGAGCTAAATCCAAACCCCAAATCCTGTATCTGGCATACTGTGCAGTAATATAAAATCCTACAAAATCACTCAAGACCTATAAAGCAAATTCTACCATACCATACCTTAACATTACTGACTTCCGTGGTCACACAACAAGGGCCTTCCTCAGAAACACAGCACCATCAACATTGCTTGGGCGTTAGAGAACCAATGGAGTGGAGGAGTGGCCTGGTGGTTAGAGCACCGCTCTTGCAATCCCGAGGTGGCCAGTTCAAATCCCACTGCTGCTCCTTGTGATCTTGGGCAAGTCACTTAACCCTCCATTACCTCAGGTACTAACTTAGATTGTGAGCCCTCCTGAGACAGAGGAATATCCAGTGTACCTGAATGTAACTCAACTTGAGCTACTACTGAAAAAGTTGTGAGCAAACTCAAAATAAATAAATATGCCTATTGGAAAACTAAACAAGCTGGATTAGTACAGATGAAATCCTGCACAGTGCTAACAGAAAACCCAGTCATACAGAAGTGTTGCCATACTGGGAAAGACCAAAGGTCCATCAAGCCCAGCATCTGCTTCCAGCAGTAGCCAATCCAGGTCACAAATACCTGGCAAGATCCCAAAAAAGTACAAAACATTCTATACTGCTTATCCCAGAAATAGTTGGTTTTCCCCAAGTCCGTTTAATAATGGTCTATGGACTTTTCCTTTATGAAGCCATCCAAACCTTTTTTAAACTCCGCTAAGCAAACCACCTTTACCACATTCTCTGGCAATGAATTCGAGTTTAATTGCACGTTGAATGAAGAAAATTTTTCTTTTTCATAAACAAACACAGATAGACCCTAATCAAGTACAGAATAAATAACTACAAACTAAAAATAGAAATATATAGACAAAAATTAAACTGAACCCCCCAGAAGCCAGACTCTGCACACAGTGCAACACCAGTGAAACAGAAACAGTGACATATAAGCCCTTTGTACTGTGTAAAATATAAAGGGGGTCTTAAAAGATTAGCTTGAGTTATTTGCAACAGGGCCCATTTTATTCCTATGGGCCCTGCTGCAGATAACTCAAGCTAATCTTTAGTAAAAGACCCCCAAAGATAGCAGATATAAATTTTGAAAACTGACAATTCCAATTGCCAAAAAATTGGGCGCTAAGCTAATATTCTAAAGGCAGAACTGGGCGCAAATTGGTTATAGAATGCTAATGTAAGTCCACAGTTATGCGTTAAAGTTTAGGCATGACCACTCATGCCATGTGTATAGCTGATATTAATGTTGGCACCTAAGATCAGCAGTTGGGTAGGTAAATACAACTATTCTATAGAGCGTGTGCTGAAATAGTTGTAACACCCACAGGGCTTTTTTTGAGGGGGTACTTGGGGGTACTGAGTACCAGCACCTTTTTCATTGTCTGCTAAAATTGACCCGTGGTCCCCAAGTTTTAATGAAAGAGCTCAGGCTCTACACACCAATTCTGCCTTGTCATAGATTCTGTGACTGGTTGCAGGGGGCCTGGCTATTGTGGGGTGGAACCCTCAGTGATGGCCGCACCCTTGAAGGATGGCCTGGCATTTGAGTACCGGCATCTTTTTTGCTAGAAAAAATGCACTGAACACCCATGACCCGCCTATGGGAACGCCCCCTTTGCAGTTACACACTTAGAACACTTAGGTGCCGAGTTAGAGAATAGCACCTAAGTGTACTGTGGTGCTTAACTGCCGTTTGAGCCCCATTTTGGTGCTTAAAATCTATTAACTCCTGTTGCCACATCAAAACTTGGGCACCTAATTTGCGGCTAATTTTTGGCATTCTCCCTCAGATTCTATATAGTGCGATTAGATTTAGGCGCTGAAATTGGTGTGGATTCTATAACACTGGACTAGGACTAGGGGGCATGCGATGAAGCTACAATGTAGTAAATTTAAAACAAATCGGAGAAAATGTTTCTTCACTCAACGTGTAATTAAACTCTGGAATCCATTGCCAGAGAATGTGGTAAAGATGGTTAGCTTAGCGGAGTTTAAAAAAGGTTTGGACGGCTTCCTAAAGGAAAAGTCCATAGACCGTTATTAAATGGACTTGGGGAAAATCCACTATTTCTGGGATAAGCAGTATAAAATGTTTTGTACATTTTTGGGATCTTGCCGGGTATTTATGACCTGGATTGGCCATTGTTGGAAACAGGATGCTGGGCTCGATGGACCTTTGGTCTTTCCCAGTATACCAATACTTATGTACTTATGCACTGCACGTAACTTAATTGGCTTAATAAGCTAACGAGAGCTGATATCAGCACTTAAGCAATAATGAACCCCAATTGGCACTGATTAGAATTTAGGCGCACGACTCAGTAAGTGTTTTCTGTAATGATGTGTGCCAAACTTTTAACACACACAGGCAAAAAGGGGCATGGTTATGGGTGGGGAAATGGATGTTTCATGGGCATTCTGAAATTTAGATGCCTAGTTATAGAATATGGCCCAGTGCGCCTAAATCTACACGCCGGGATTTACACCATCTGTTACATGGTGTAAATGGATGCACGCAGATTTAGGCACTAAAATATCAACTAAGCATATTCTATAATCGGCGCCTAAATCTAGGTGCCGATTATAGAATATGCTGAGTCAGCACTGATTTCAGCACCAATTTTTTAGGTGCCATATAATCTCCTCTATGTAGAATTCCTCCTTTAGTAAGTGTCAAATTGTGCACACAAGTGGGTTTGAAAATCACCGCTATTGCCCTAATTCTGTAAAAGTCGCCAAAAATTCCATGACCAATTGGTGCAAGCAATTTAATTAAAATAACAAGCTAATTAGCGCCAACAATTGGCTTTTTAACAAGCAATGGTTAGCACTAATTACAATTTAATTGAACTTTACACACCTAAATTTTACACGTGATCTGAAAAGGGGGTGCGGAAATGGGAGCATCAGGGGCGGAATGGGGGCATTACTAAAACTAACATGCGTTGTTATAGAATAACAGGGATATGCGCCTAATATAGGTGCATGCATTCATACCATGTTTCAGTTGGTGGAAATGGACTTGCTAAAGTTAGGCATGATTCCCGGAAGTAAGCACTATTCTATAACCTAACTTTAAGCTTGGCTTATAGTGGTTCTTTCGGCGTGGATTCTTTTTGGCAGCATATATAGAGTCTAACCCTATGCAGATAGTTCTGGCACTGAGTACAGTGCACAGACTTTTAGTATTGGCTGCAGTCTGGATACTGACACTGAATATCCATGTTTTACTCAGCTGCTAAAACCAGTGCTGACCATGGTGGCTGAATACTGACTCACACGATTGCAATATTTTACCATCAAAGCACAGCTTTTCAGCAGCTACTGAACCAAGATATGACAATAACACTTCTCTAATCAGTGCAGCTGGGTTGAAGGAATGAGGAAGAGTTTTCCACTGGCAGCCAAGCTTGTACAGCTGACAGCTCAGGCCCTCCTTTAACACAGAACAGCAGTAAGAGTAAGGAATGGTGATGAGCAGAACTAAAGTAAGATAGGCAAGGGTAGTAGGGCAGATCGGGTGCACCTAATTGTTCATAGTTGTCTAATCTTACTTTGAAAATTATCCCAGGACAAACATTCACACGCTGCTTTTTTTTTTTTTCAGAGTAAAAATACATGCATGTAATTCCAAATTCCACCACATCCCTGCTTCCAGAAATGCCTCTCCTACTGCTGATAAACATATCTGTAAAACTGTACTAATACTGTCACATACTTTTATCTAATTTTACAGAATTTGTTAGTAAAGCACATTTTTACCTGTGAAATCAGTTTGAAAATGACCCTCTTAAAAAATATATTACAGCCTATGAAACTCTTTTCTGCAGGACCTAAATGACTACAACTTCCTACATACTTCCTACTGATAAATTGCCTACGCATTTTTGTCTGTTTGCTGCTCCTGCCCCTCCCCTGGTCTAAACTCATATCCTATTTTTATTCTGTTGTTAGTTTCTTGTCTGTCAGTCTCAGCTAGATTGTAAGCTCCAAGGTGTGGAGCCTATCCTTATGCGCCTGATTTTAAAACAGGATGCTTATGTACGAAATTAAAAAAGGAACCTATTTTCTAAAGACAACGTGGAGGGGCATAATTGAACGAAAACGTCTATCTCCATGGGCGTTTATCTCTGAGAATGGGTCCTTGAAGGGGCGGACCGAACCGTATTTTCGAAAAAAATAGACGTCCATGTTTTATTCGACAATTTGTGAGCTGGGCGTTTTTGTTTTTCAGTGATAATGGAAAATCAAAGCGCCCAGCTCAAAAACGAATAAATCCAAGGCATTTGTTCGTGGGAGGGGCCAGGATTCGTAGTGCACTGGTCCCCCTTACATGCCAGGACACCAACCGGGCACCCTAGGGGGCACTTTTACAAAAACAAAAAAAAAAGGTAAAAGAGCTCCCAGGTGCATAGCACCCTTCCCTTGTGTGTTGAGACCCCCATATCCCCCTCAAAACCCACTGCCCACAAGTCTACACCATTATTATAGCCCTAAGGGGTGAAGGGGCACCTACATGTGGGTACAGTGGGTTTGGGGGGTTGGACGACTAATAAGCATTAAGCAGCACAATTGTAACAGGTAGGGGGGGATGGGCCTGGGTCCACCTGCCTGAAGTCCACTGCACCCCCTAACAACTGCTCCAGGGACCTGCATACTGCTGCCAGGGAGGTGGGTATGACATTTGATGGTGAAAATAAAAAGTTGTGAAACATCATTTTTTGTGGTGGGAGGGGGTTAGTGACCACTGGGGGAGTCAGGGGAGGTCATCCCCGATTCCCTCTGGGGGTAATCTGGTCATTTAGGGCACTTTTTGGGGCCTTATGTGTGAAAAAATAGGGTCCAGGAAAAGTGCCCTAAATTCTAGCTACAAATGCATACTTTTTTCCTTTATCGGCGAAAGGCGCCCATCTCTCCTCGGCCGATAACCACGCCCCAGTTCCACCTTTGCCACGCCTCCGACACGCCCCCGTCAACTTTGTACGCTTCCGCGATGGAGTGCAGTCAAAAACGTCCAAAATCGCCTTTCCATTATACCGATTTATTCGTTTTTGTGAGATAAACGTCTATCTCCCGATTTGGGTCGAAATCTAGGCGTTTTTCTCTTTCAATTATAAGGTGGATAGTAACATAGTAGATGATGGCAGAAAAAGACCTGCACGGTCCATCCAGTCTGCTCATATGTGCTAATTTTGTGTATACCCTACTTTGATTTGTACTTGTGTTCTTCAGGGCACAGACCGTATAAGTCTGCCCAGCACTATCCCCGCCTCCCAACCACCAGCCCCGCCTCCCAACCACCTGCTCTGGCACAGACCGTATAAGTCTGCCCAGCACTATCCCCGCCTCCCAACCACCAGTCCCGCTTCCCACCACCGGCTCTGGCACAGACCGTATAAGTCTGCCCAGCACTATCCCCGCCTCCCAATCACCAGCCCCGCCTCCCGATCTTGACTAAGCTCCTGAGGATCCATTCCTTCTGCACAGGATTCCTTTATGCTTATCCCATGCATGTTTGAATTCCGTTACCGTTTTCATTTCCACCACCTCCCGCGGGAGAGCATTCCAAGCATCCACTACTCTCTCCGTGAAAAAAATACTTCCTAACATATTTCTTGAGTCTGCCCCCCTTCAATCTCATTTCATGTCCTCTCGTTCTACCACCTTCCCATCTCCAGAAAAGGTTCGTTTGCAGATTAATACCTTTCAAATATTTGAACGTCTGTATCATATCACCCCTGTTTCTCCTTTCCTCCAGGCTATACATGTTCAGGTCAGCAAGTCTCTCCTCATACGTCTTGTAATGCAAATCCCATACCATTCTCGTAGCTTTTCTTTGCACCGCTTCAATTCTTTTTACATCCTTAACAAGATACGGCCTCCAAAACTGAACACAATACTCCAGGTGGGGCCTCACCAACGACTTATACAGGGGCATCAACACCCCCTTTCTTCTGCTGGTCACACCTCTCTCTATACAGCCTAACAACCTTCTAGCTACGGCCACCGCCTTGTCACACTGTTTCGTCGCCTTCAAATCCTCAGATACTATCACCCCAAGATCCCTCTCTCCGTCCGTACCTATCAGACTCTCCCCGCCTAACACATACGTCTCCCATGGATTTCTATTCCCTAAGTGCATCACTTTGCATTTCTTCGCATTGAATTTTAATTGCCAAACCTTAGACCACTCTTCTAGCTTTCTCAGATCCTTTTTCATGTTTTCCACTCCCTCCAGGGTGTCCACTCTGTTACAGATCTTAGTATCATCCGCAAATAGGCAAACTTTACCTTCTAACTCTTTGGCAATGTCACTCACAAATATATTGAACAGAATCGGCCCCAGCACCGATCCCTGAGGCACTCCACTACTCACCTTTCCCTCCTCCGAGCGAATTCCATTCACCACCACCCTCTGGCATCTGTCCGTCAACCAGTTCCTAATCCAGTTCACCACTTCGGGTCCTATCTTCAGCCGATCCAGTTTATTTAAAAGCCTCCTGTGGGGAACTGTGTAAAAAGCTTTGCTGAAATCTAGGTAGATTACGTCTATAGCTCATCCCTGATTCAATTCTCCTGTCACCCAATCAAAGAACTCAATGAGATTCGTTTGGCATGATTTCCCTTTGGTAAAACCATGTTGTCTCGGATCTTGCAACTTATTGGCTTCCAGGAAATTCACTATCCTTTCCTTCAGCATCGCTTCCATTACTTTTCCAATAACCGAAGTGAGGCTTACCGGCCTGTAGTTTCCAGCTTCTTCCCTATCACCACTTTTGTGAAGAGGGACCACCTCCGCCATTCTCCAATCCCTCGGAACCTCTCCCGTTTGCAAGGATATATTAAACAAATCTTTAAGAGGACCCGCCAAAACCTCTCTGAGCTCCCTCAATATCCTGGGGTGGATCCCGTCTGGACCCTTGGCTTTGTCCACCTTTAGCTTTTCAAGTTGTTGATACACACTTTCTTCCGTGAACGGTGCTCTATCCATTTCATTCTCATTTGTACTATTTCCAGTCCATCTCGGTCCTTCTCCAGGATTTTCTTCTGTGAAAACAGAACAAAAATATCTATTTAGCAAATTTGCTTTTTTCTTCATCATTATCCACATAGCGGTTCGCAGTATCTTTTGGTCTCACAATTCTCTTTTTAGTCATTCTCCTTTCACTAATATACCTTATAGAAATTTTTGTCACCCCTCCTTACATTTCTAGCCATTTGTTCTTCCGCTTGCGCTTTTGCCAGTCGTATCTCTCTCTTGGCTTCTTTCAGTTTCATCCGTTATTCCTCCATGTGTTCCTTTTCTTGAGTTTTTCTGTATTTCTGGAACGCCAACTCTTTAGCCTTTATTTTCTCAACCACTTGCTTGGAGAACCATATCGGTTTCCTTTTTCTCTTGTTTTTATTTACTTTCCTTACATAAAGGTTCGTGGCCCTATTTATAGCCTCTTTCAGCCTGGACCACTGTCCTTCCATTTCTCTTACTTCCTCCCAGCCCATCATCTCCTTCCTCAGGTATTCCCCCATTTTACTAAAGTCAGCACGCTTGAAATCCAGGACTTTTGAGTTTTGAGTGGCCGCTCTCCACTTTAGCTGTTATATCAAACCAAATCGTTTGATGGTCACTGCTGCCCAGGTGGGCACCCACTCGGATATTTGACACGCTATCCCTATTTGTGAGCACCAGATCCAGTGTCGCTCCCTACCTCGTGGGTCCCATCACCATTTGTTTGAGCGAAACACTTTTGAAAGCATCCACGATCCCTCTACTTCTTTCCGATTCTGCAGACGGAACCTTCCAATCTACATCCGGCAGATTGAAATCTCCCAGCAACAGCACCTCTCTCTTGCTTCCCAACTTTTGAATATCTGTGATCAGGTCTTTATCCAATTCCTCCAATTGTGTCAGTTATAACATGACCCCGATATGCCCCTTTGAGATTTGGACGTCCTTCCAACGGATTTATGAGAAAGACATCCAAATTATAGTTTTGATTATACCGATTTGGAAGTTTCTGTAAGATGGACGTCCAAATACCGATTTATGTCACTTTTTGGACGTCCATCTCTTTTGAAAATGAGCCTTCAGGTATATGATGTATGATTAGTCCATGTGTCAATGAAATCATTTTCAGTGCTCACTGAAACATTGCTCAGGGGTCTTCTCTAGTTAGTTCAGAGAATACATCTCAGTAGGGAAGGGAAAACTGAGTAGGTACAGATCTAAAGATTAAGTGGGAAAAATAACATCTGACAGCAAAGTCAAGAAAAGAGTGGAATGATATTATAAAATTAAACTTCATGCATATAACCCCATGGATTCTATATATGGCACCTCAATTTGGATGCACAGAGCATCTGTCTACATGCTATTCTATCATGCAGCCCAAAAGGGGGCATGGCCATGTGAGGGGCATAGGCGGGTCAGGGGCATTCCAAAAATGTAAATAACCTCACAATCAAAAGTGAATTTGAAATACATTTTATCAAAAGGACCCTTCTTAAAAACAGGACATCAGAACTGTACCAGAATTAGTTAACACTGAATTATTCTTATTTTGGTTACTTTATCACATTGTCATTATTGAAAGCTTTTCACTACCCTTGATTTCAGCACCTGAAATGTATTGATTACCGATTTTATTCTGATTTACTGTGTGCTCTATATACTTTGATTGGAACATTCTTCTGTATTTCTTATTCCGGAAATGGCGATCGCCACTACGGTATTTTTAAGCCACATTGAGCCTTCAAAGAGGTGGGAAAATGTGGGATATAAATGCAGAAAATAAATAAATAAATAAAAGTCCTACACACAAAAATGTTCCTTATTTTTAAGTTTTTTAAATATATATTTTTTGTCAACATAAAATACAAAAATGGGAGGAAAAGACCTCATCAAACTGAAGCTGTGGGCTTTGAAAACTCAATATTCTTTACAGCTAGCAGTTGAACAAGTAATCATTGGTCAGAAAAACCTTCCAAAAGTAAATGTCCAAGAAAATGTCACTATGTTTATTGTAAATATCTTTTAGAATAGCGCTCAAGAGAACACTTATCTTGATGTAGATTCAAGATGCCATTATGCAGTCCTGCTGTCTTTCCCGCAACACCGTGTGATCACAGACACAGGAGCAAGACAGTGTCTGTCCTAACAAAGACCCGTTTTGCCACGTGCTTTATCAAGAGACCTCACTGTGCTGGTACTCTCATCACTCCCTATTGTGGCTAAGGGGCCCATTTACAAAGGCATGCTGAAAAATGGCCTGCGGTAGTGTAGATGTGTGTTTTGGGCGTGCACAGAATCATTTATCAACGCATCTGTAAAAAATGCCTTTTTAAAATTTTTGTAGAAAATGGACGTGCGGCAAAATGAAAATTGCTGGGTCTGAGACATACTACCAGCCATTGACCTGGTGGCAAAGTCTCATGCGGTAGTCGGGCGGTAATGACCTACGCACATCAAATGCCACTTGGCGTTTGTCAAATATGTCCGTCCGAAAATATGCACATATCGGACGTGTGCCAAAAATGAATATACTGCAAGAGTCACGCGGTAGCTGGGCGGTAACTCCATTTTGGCACGCATTGGGCACGAGTAGACGCTTACACGGCTTAGTAAAAGGGCCCCTAAGTGTAGACACAAAGGGGCATAATTGAACGGAAATGTCTATCTCCATGGGCGTTTATCTCCGAGAACGGGTCCGTGAAGGGGCGGACCAAACTGTATTTTCGGAAAAAATAGACTTCCATGTTTTATTCGACAATTTGTGAGGTGGGCGTTTTTGTTTTTCAGCGATAACGGAAAATGAAAGCGCCCAGCTCAAAAACGAATAACTCCAAGACATTTATTCGTGGGAGGGGCCAGGATTCGTAGTGCACTGGTCCCCCTCACATGCCAGGACACCAACCGGGCACCCTAGGGGGCACTTCTACAAAAAAAAAAAAAAAAGGTAAAAGAGCTCCCAGGTGCATAGCACCCTTCCCTTGTGTGTTGAGCCCCCCAAATCCCCCTCAAAACCCACTGCCCACAAGTCTACACCATTACTATAGCCCTAAGGGGTGAAGGGGGGCACCTACATGTGGGTACAGTGGGTTTGGGGGGGCGGTTTGGAGGGCTCCCATTTACCAGCACAAGTGTAACAGGTGGGGGGGGGATGGGCCTGGGTCCACCTGCCTGAAGTCCACTGCACCCCCTAATAACTGCTCCAGTGATCTGCATACTGCTGCCAGGGAGGTGGGTATGACATTTGATGGTGAAAATAAAAAGTTGTGAAACGGCATATTTTGTGGTGGGAGGGGGTTTGTGACCACTGGGGGAGTCAGGGGAGGTCATCCCCGATTCCCTCCAGTGGTCATTTGGTCATTTAGGGCTCTTATTGGGGCCTTATTCGTGGAAAAACAGGGTCCAGGAAAAGTGCCCTAAATTCTCGCTACAAACGCATATTTTTTTTCCATTATCGGTGAAAGGTGCCCATCTCTGATCGGCCGATAACCACGCCCCAGTTCCGGCTTCACCACGCCTTCGACACGCCCCCATCAACTTTGTCCGCATCCGCGACGGAGTGCAGTTGAAAACGTCCAAATTCGGCTTTCGATTATACCGCTTTATTCGTTTTTGTGAGATAAACGTCTATCTCCCGATTTGGGTCACAATATAGGCGTTTTTCTATTTCAATTATAAGCAGGACAGTGTGTTAGACTACCAGAGTTGCATGCTAGGATTTCCACCAGGTTTAATTTCTTGTGCCCAAAGTTGGGTGTGGGAATCCACACCAAGTGCTATTTTAAAAAAGGTGCTCATAGTGCGTGGTGTGGATTTTTCACAGTACCTAATTTCGAGCGCTATTTACTGAATCTGGCCCATACTGTTCATGGCTTTACCTTGTGGTATGATTGTATCCAATTTCCAGGAACGGGAAAAGATTTTACTTGTATCTTAATACCTGATTGCCCCTCCCCCATTCGGTGTTCACATGGAAAAAGATATGCAAATTAGGCCCTAAGGTCTTTATTAACTAAGGTGTTCCAGTGCAGTGGTTCCCAAACCTTTTCAGTTCATGTGGCACCCTTCATGTCCGAGCAATTTTTTGTGGCACCCCCCAACCTCCCCCCCAGCTACATAGGTTTCCACCCCCCCCCCCCCAGCCATACAGGTCTCCGTCCCCTCCCCCCAGCCACACAGGTCTCCATCTTTATATCTGCACAAATATATCAGTGCTAGAGTGTCCCTATAACCAGCCCCTCCAAATAACACACTGATTACGATTTATAACAAATTACTATTCTACCCATGAAAAGTTATTCCATTATTGTACTTCCTCCTTGTACATCTGTATGCTACACAAGCCAGCATGTTTAAAAATATAAGTGAGATTAAATATTAAAATGCTACCAACAATAAAGAATGACAACTCGGATGCAGCAGCTCATAGGTTTGCTTGCTTTTTTTTGAATGGGAATGGAAACAGAGACTACTGAGCTATTGGCTTCAATTTTTTGACTTCATCCCATCTCCTATTTTCATCCAACCTCCTTAGCAGTCGCCTCTGAGTCCCAAACGCCATCTACTCCCTGTCCCCATTGGCCGCGACAACCCCCCCCCCCCCCACACACACACACACAAATGCAGTGCCGCAACAGCTTTCAGGCATGCGCTGTCGGCTCTGCTGGTTCTAGGGGCAGAGGATCGGCAGAACTGAAAGCACATGCTTGAAGGCTGCTGCAGTACTGCGCTTGTTTTTTGGGGGTTTGTTTGTTTTTCTGCCACTACTACCCTGCTGTTTGCAGTAGTGGTTTGGGCGGGAGGGAGGTCGGGATTTGCTGCGACACCTCAGAGAGGTCGCTGCGGCATACCAGGGTGCCGCGGCGCACCGTTTGGGAAACGCTGTTCTAGGGTTTTGCAATTACTATGTGGTAAAAGTAACACACAGTAAATGCGAAACTTGGGTATTAACTGTTGGGGGGGAGGGGTTCCCAGCATTTTGGGGGTAGCAGCAATGCAGTTAACACAGAGAAAGAAATTCTAATGTTAACTGCACCTTCAGTTACCTTCCATGTGGCTAGCTACACCATTTGAGATGGTGGTAACTGCTCTGTGTGTTGACAGCCAACACCTGGTAACAACTCCTATGTTATCTGTAAGGTGCCGTCCCTGCCCCCAAATGGTGTTTTCCATGTTAGCTATTTAAAGTGTCAATTAGCATGTGCTAACAGTTTCCTTACAATAAGCCCCGTTAAACAGCTAATGCAGCTTAGTAAATAGGTGCCTGAGTGTTGTGTCCCTGCCTAGCAGTGTATTATATGGGCTTCTGCAGCAGAAATGAGACAGTTTGAGCAGTCAGTGACTCAGAGGGAAAACCATATGCAGCTGAAAGTAGGTTGACAAGGCAAAATACAGTGCCATTTTGGCCACCTGCATTGAGTACTGTGAATAACCTTTCATTATTACTATTGTGGGCATATTAATGCGTGCAAATGACCCAAAAAGATAACAAGGTTTCTTCCCCTACTTCTCATTCCACAGTTGGATGACATTAAGTGAAGACCCTCTTTAACGAGAGACTTTCAGTTTTTCCTAGGAAGTTATATAGAGGGGCATTTTCAATATACTGTCTAAGTCGGACTTTGGATGCTTAGGGCTAGAATCTGTATATGGTGCCTAAAAAATCCATGTGGTAAACATTTCTGACTAAGCGTAAGAATAGCTACAGTGGGAAATGAACCACTACCCCAGGATCAAAGGCCACTGCACTAACCACGATGCTACTCCTCCACTCCACACAAAAAGGTACAACAAATGACCAGATGACCACTGTAGGAAATCAGGGATCACCTCCCCTTACTCCCCCAGTGGTCACAAACCCCCTCCCCCCAAAAAATGTGATTAAAAATATTACTTGCTAGCCTCTATGCCAGCCTCAGATGTTATACTCGGGTCCATCAGAATAGTATGCAGGTCCCTGGAGTAGTCTAGTAGTGGTGCAGTGCACTGCAGACAGGTGGACCTGGGCTTCTACCTCCCTCTACCTGTTATACTTGTGGTGGAAACTGTGAGCCCTCCAAAACCCACAAGAAACTCACTGTACCCACATATTGGTGCTCCCTTCACCTGTAAGGGCTATGGTAGTGGTGTACAGTTGGGGGTAGTGGGTTTCGGGGGGCTCAGCAGACAAGATAAGGGAGCAATTGTGAGATGTGTACCTGGGAACATTTTATAAAGTCCACTGCAGTGCCCTAGACATTTTCACTTTGTTCCATTATGGCTATAAAACATCCAAGTGTCAGGAATGCCCTAATCCTGCCCCTAAAACGCCCATGACATGCCCTCTTGTGATTTGGATGCACTGCAGATGAATTGCATAGCTAAACATCTGGAAAATAGGTTACAAAAATTGTGATTTGGATGTTTTGAGAAAAAATATGCCCAAATGCTGCTTTATGACACTTTTTGGAAATTTTTTTCTTTCGAAAATGAGCCCCGCACGAGAGGGGCATAATTGAAAGGGGCCGGCCATCTATATGGGCAGCCATCTCTAAAGCTGGCCCCGGAAAGTGGCATACCCGACCGTATTATCGAAACAAGATGGCCGGCCATCTTTCGTTTCGATAATACGGTCGGGGCCGGCCAAATCTCAACATTTGGGCCGGCATTAGAGATCGCCGGCGTTAGAGATCACCGCCATTGGTTTCCCGCTGATAATGGAAACCGAGGACGCACATCTCAAAAATGACCAAATCAAGGTATTTGGTCGTGGGAGGAGCCAGCATTTATAGTGCAATGGTCCCCCTGACATGCCAGGACACCAACCGGGCACCCTAGGGTGCACTACAGTGGACTTCACAAATTGATCCCAGGTGCATAGCTCCCTTAACTTGGGTGCTGAGCCCCCAAACCCCCCAACACCCACTACCCACAACTGTATACCACTACCAGAGCCCTTAAAGGGTAAAGGGGGCACCTACATATGGGTACAGTGGATTTTGGCGGGCTCACAATTATCACCACAGGTAGGGGGTTATGGACCTGGGTCCGCCTGCCTGAAATGCACTGCACCCACTAAAAACTGCTCCAGGGACCTGCATACTGCTGTCATGGAGCTGGGCATGACATTTGATGCTGGCACAGAGGCTAGCAAAAAATGTTTAAAAAATTTTTTTTGGGTGGGAGGGGGTTGGTGACCACTGGGGGAGTAAGGGGAGGTGATCCCCGATTCCCTCCGGTGGTCATCTGGTCAGTTGGGGCACTTTTTGGAGGCTTGGTCCTAAAAATAAATGGACCAAATGAAGCCGCCGAAGTGCTCTTCAGAGCCGGCCTTTTTTTTTCCATTATCGTTCGAAGCCGGCCATCTCGTAACCACACCCCCGTCCCGCCTTCCGTACCCTGCCAAAACGTCCCCTTTAACTTTGGCCGGCCCTGAGACGGAATGCAGTTGAAGGCGGCCAAAATCGGCTTTCGATTATACTGATTTGGCCGGGTTCAGGGGATGGCCGGCCATCTCCCGATTTGTGTCGGAAGATGGCCAGCCTTTTCATTCGAAAATAAGCAGGATAGTGTCTCTAGTGGCTGTGTTTTTATTTTGGGTTTTCCTTTTTTAATTTTCACATTTTGCTTTCAGTTTATTGTTGATGCATTTCTCTTTGGCTTGCATGTGTATTCTCAACTGGAATTCAATTTCCCCTCTTTCCTTGAAATGTGAGTGGGTGTGCATAATCGGGGAAAGCACCTGAAGCTTAGTCAGTTCAGCAGGCTGAACACATGTATGCCTGCTGCCTACTCAGCTGGAAACATTTCAGCCACTAATCTTCACAAGCAACAATTTATTTGAGAAAGCACACAGGAAACCAATTTCTTCTTAAGGCATTTTAGCCCTTCAATAAAACACCAACACGCTTTTAGGCTAGAAAGCAGTATCTTCAAAAGAGAGTGCAGGAGGGGAGGGAAGAGAAAGAGAAAGAGAAAGAAGAGGGAGAGACAGAAAAGGCAGAGAGAGAGAGAGAGAGAGAGAGAGAGCATAAACCAGTCATAAAGAGCAATGATTATTGTATTCCTAAAAGGGGATGTCGGATCACAGTCTAACTGCTGTATTAGCATATATGTATCTATATGACTGGGGGGATTTTATGACATCTAAACGTAAAACAAAATCTTTTTCTGTCCTGTAAAAATCTAAACGTAAAACAAAATCTTTTTCTGTCCTGCAAATAGTAGCACCGCTTAATGCTTATTTTTGTAGTGAAATGTTTTAGGAGTGGCTTGAGAGTACCAGGTGTTCCTTTTCTTTTGTGCAACTCAAACATTGGTCATCTCTAAAGCAACAGATAAGTAGAGTTGAAAAGATGAGAGACCTTTATGAGTCCCTAGGACTACTATCTGCAGGTAGACTGAAGTAATGGACCCTGGAAATGCCTTATAATTAGTTGACACTAATACTCCTGGGCTTTCTTCTCTAGGTGCCCTTGTTGAGTTGCTTGATATCTCTCGTCTTGCTTGCTATCTATAAAGTCTACTGATTTGTGGAGGAGTAGTCTAATGGTTAATGCAGTGCCTGAGAGCTAGGGGAAATGGGCTCAATTCCCACGTCAGTTCCTTGTGAATCTAGACAAGTTACTTAAGGCCCTGTTTACTACGCTGTGTTATAGGCATGTTAGCACATTAACTGTGTACACACCTATAATATCCCTATAGGCACCTACATAGATAGCGTGCACGCTAGTAAGCACATTAAAAATGCTTTAGTAAACAGGGCCCTCAAACCTCCATTGTACCAGGTACAAAATAAGTTCTTTTATATAATACGTACATAAGTACATAAGCACCGCCATACTGGGAAAAGACCAAGGGTCCATCAAGCCCAGCATCCTGTCTCCGACAGCGGCCAATCCAGGCTTCAAGAACCTGGCAACCCCCCCCCCCCCCCCCCCCAAAAAAAAAAAAAGAATTTTTTAAAAATAATGTTCAATGGACTTTTCCCTCAGGAATCGGTCAAAACCCTCTTTAAATTCCGTAAGGCTAGCTGGTGTCACTACATTCTCCGGCAACGAGTTCCAGAGTCTAACTACACGCTGAGTAAAGAAAAACTTTCTCATATTTGTTTTAAATCTACCATATTCTAGCGTCATCTTGTGTCCCCTGGTTTTGTTGTTGTTTGAAAGTGTAAACAAACGCTTCACATCTGTCTGCTCTAATCCGCTCATTATCTTGTAGACTTCTTTCATATCACCCCTCAGCCGCCTTTTCTCCAAGCTGAAGAGCCCTAACCTTCTCAGCCTTTCCTCATAGGGAAGTCGTTCCATTCCCTTTATCATTATCGTCGCCCTTCTCTGCACCTTCTCTAATTCCTTTATATCTTTTTTGAGATGCGGCGACCAGAATTGGAAACAATACTCGAGGTGCGGTTGCACCATGGAGTGATACAACGGCATTATAACATCCTTGTGTTTGTTTTCCGCTTTGTAACCACTGAAAGGCAGCATATCAAATTCCATCCGCTTTCCCTTATTTTTCATTTCCCTTTTTTATCCTCTTCTAGGGCAGAATACAATTATATCAAATGTCCTGACTCATCTTAGTATCAGTGAGGATTGGTCTGTTGTGAAGGAGAAAAATGATTTGTAGTTTGACAATTTAGCTTTCTTTCTGCTGTCTCTCATCTGCTGGTTGGAAGCACTTGATCTCTGTGGTTCCCAATCCTGTTCTGGAGAAGCCTTATACAGTATACACTGACAAAACAGGAAGAAATCTCTACACAGGTTCAGGAATAAACAAGAGTAGATTATAACACACTGACTTCACACGGGGAGTGTAATGCAAACAGTTCTTTATTAAAGCACCAGCAGAAGACCCAACATGGCACCGTGTTTTGACGGCCGTGCCCTCCTGCTTCAGGGGTCATATACAGTACTCTCAGAGACTACAAAGATGTGTTTAGTGCCTCGGGTAAAATGACTCTATATGAACAAGGTGAAACACCACCAGAGACTCAGCATTTTCCAAACAGGGAAGCAGCACTTCTCCTTAACATTTTGACACTCCCCGTGTGGAAGTCAGCGTGTTATCCTCTACTCTCTGGAGAAGACTTAGCCAGGTTTTCTGATGATATTCTCATTGAGACAAATCTATCTTATACATATTCATTGCTGATGTCCAGAAAACCCGACGTGCTGGAGGTCCTCCAGACAGGTTTGGGAATCACTGTTCCATCTCAGAGACACAGGCTGGGGAGTATGGTAGTTTTAGGACAACTCCTCTCTTCATTTCTGCTTTCAGAAAGAACTCTGCTGTCTCCGTGACTCTGTCTCCTGATCTGATTGACTAGGATGTAGCTTTGTTCATTTGGTATAGACAGTTTCTAAATGCTATTCCAAAGAAAAGTATGGAACATGGATCTTTAAGGCTTAGCCTTCTTTTTTTAACACAATATCCCCTTCTTGATAACCTAAAGTCCCTCTCCTATCTTTCATTACCCAGCAGTGCCTAAAGTTGCTAGAGGATTCTATAATTAGTTTTAAGCAAATTTGCTGAAATTAAAAAAAAAAATTCTTGTATTTTTGATTTGTCTTTCCATTCAACTGATGTCATAGGCAGGAACTAATAGCAAAGAGATACAAGTCAAAAGCATAAGTGGTGTGAGCCCAGATTATCATGACAGGAGCCCTGCAGAGACTATCCTGCTGGACTTACTGGGAAAAATATTGGGGGTGCTCAGGCACCCACAGATCTGGCGCCTACGGTTGAAACCCAGTACAGTGAGTTATGATCAGATGGTTCACAGCAAGCATAGAAAAACTTACAACTGGCATTTGTAGATTTTGTAAGAAACCACTGGACATTGTTACTCATCTCACAGCTGGCTGTGAAGTTCTGATGGCAGAAAGGCGCAATAAGTGACATGTCTTATCTTTTGAAACTTTGTAAATGATACAGCATTGCTTTTCTGAAAAGCCCTGGGATCTTAACCTGAAGAGAATTAGGGTACACAAAGAGGTAATAATAACTTACTATTCAAAAAGATAAAGAGTTAGGTGCATGAAAATCAAATGTACTGGTACTGATAATAGAGGTGCCACTACCAAGTGAATATTCTGTGAATCATGTGGAGAGAGAGCGAGAGAGAGAGAGAGAGAGAGAGAGAGAGAGAGAGAGAGAGAGAGAGAGAGAAGAACCCCAAGGTCCAAGAAAATATGGAAGAAAGAAATAATTCCTATCATTTGGGTGCCACAGGCTTGATTAAAATTTTTAAGGCTCAACTTCATAGGCTGCCTATACAAGCTCCAACTTATGAACTCCAGAAAAAAAAAAAAACTCTCTTTGACATGATGCAAGCACTATAGCAAGCATTAAATTAGTAAATCAGTAAATTAGAAAATTTGCCAGATTCAGATCGTACTCCTCATACACTGACTGGGAATAAACTTCATTACTGAATGGTGTGCACAAAACTAACCCATTTGAAAACATTGCCCCTCAAAGACAAACTTACTCCCGTCTAGCAATGATGTGTTTGCCTAAGTGCCTGAAAATCAATGGAGAAAAGCAAACTAAGATACACAGTTTATTCCATGATGTTAGCAAGACAGCTCAGTTTTAATGACAGAATCAGTAGCCCTTGTTAAAGATGTCATGTTCTGTGCTTTGGATCTTAATGCACTGTGGTCCTATCTCAAGTACATAGTCACCACAAGATTTTTTAATTACCCAGCATGTAACAATTACCTGTTATAGTGAAAGTCACCCTGATGCCGTAATTCCCTATTAATTTTTGAAAAAGGAAATCATGCCATTACAATTATTACATTACTTTGCCAATTAATTAGCTCTCCTCCTATAGCAAATGAAAAAATGCTTGTAACCCTACCACTGATTCTACTGTGTGAAAGGTGCCATCACTTATATTGCTTCATGCTGCAGTTAGATATTTGTGCTGCTCATTAAAAGCTATACTGTACTGAAATATCTTTGTTTATTATTATACTTGATATACTAGCCACCTAACTTATTTAGTATAAAGGGGTTTACAAATGAATTAACAACAAAAAGAAATCAGAACACCATTTTTGATAGGAAAGCCTAATTCAGTCATATAAGAAATAATGGGGCCCTATTATCGTTTATTTATTTACTATACCATTACTTCTTACATGGCAAATCAGAACGGTTACATCCACACTTAAATCTAGACAAGGTTCTAAATAAATTTCGTATGCACACTTTTTTGTATGAGAAGGAGGAAAAAGCCTCGAGCAAACTCCTGGACTCAACAAACAGTTTTCAAGGAGTTGGACATCCTCATCATTGGCAAAAACCTCCTGATTCTGATGCTCTCTATCTGTTCCTTTAACTCCATTTCCAGGGCTTCCTTTCCATTTATTTCTTTACTTTCCTCCTTTCTTCTTCATTTCTTGCTCTACATCCATAGGTAAAAGCTGGGTCCTCCGCAGACTTGACTGGAGGAGGCATAGAGTGGATCCAGTTTTTGCCTATTTTCTCCATCCACGTGGTGTTTTTCTCCTTTTTCCCCTTTCCCTCATCTTCGTCAGTATGCAGCTCCTTCCTATTCTTCCCTCCCCTCCATCCATATGCATCTCCTTCCTCTCTCTTCCCTCTCATCCATCCATGTCCAGCATTTCTCCTCTCTCCCTTCCCCTCCATCCATGTGCATCTCCTTCCTCTGTCTTTCCTTCCCTCCAACATTTCTTTTCCCTGACCTCCACTCCATCCATGTCCAGAATTTCTCCTCTTTCCCCTCCATCCATGTGCATCTCCTTCATGTCTTCCCTCTCCTCTCTCCCCTCCCATCCATGCCCAGCTATTCTCCTTTGCCCCTATCCTTCCCTCCCATCCGTCCAGCAATTCTCCTCTCTCCCCTTCCCTCCTCTCCCATCCATGTTCAGCGATTCTCCTCTGGCCTACCCTCCCATCCATGTCCAGCAATTCTCCTCTCTTCCCTGCCCTCCCCTCCCATCCATGTCCAGCGATTCTCCTTTGCCCCTATCCTTTCCTCCCATCCATATCCACCAATTCTCCTTTGTCCCCTATCCTCCCCCTCTCTTCCATGTCCAGTGACTCACTCCAGCCTCCACCTGCCCCCGAGATCGTTCCAACCCCGGTCCCACCTGCCTGCCCTCAGCATCCTGACTTTCTGTTTGTGCCCCCTGCATTGAAATCTTCTACTTTTTACCCAAAGTCGCAGCAGCAAACTGGCAGTGAAAGCAGCAGGCAGGCTCGCCTCCTTGTTGCTTCCCTTCCCTCTCAGCATCCCACTGTTTTAAAAAGGAAGCACATAAGCATTTGGCATAGCACTGACCATCTAATTGCTTTTTGATGATCAGACTCATCTATCACCTATCTGCCTATCTATGAAGTGAAATGAGAGGCAGCAAGAGAGTGTAAATGTGTAACACACAGCCAGACAGAAAACTAAACAGAACAAGGGACAGCATAACCACTTACATTGACCAGAGTATAGCTATTCACTTTGTCAAATTTCTTCAGGCGCTGCTTAATTGTACCCTGTGAGTAACATTTTTATCAGGAGTGAAGTCGGGGGCTTATTGTCACATCATTTCCCATTGTAATAAATAATAAGGTAAAGAGATTACACTTATCATCTGGGGGCACTAAGCTTTAAGGTAGGCAAGCCAGAGCAACCACGGCCAGAGGTCACCTGACTTAACAGCGATGAACTGGAACGAGCAAAAGTGCACAAGCTGATGAAGATGTTCTTGCTGCCAGATGAAAGAAGAAAAAGAAAAATATTTTTCTTATAAATTGAAACCCTTTAGTTCTACCACAACTGGATTATTCAACCCTGTATATTTTGCTTCTTCTAAACATTTGTTGAAGAGGCTGCAAACAATTCAAAATATGGCAGTTCGGTTGATTTTTTTTCACTCAAAAGGTTTGACAGTATCTCAGCATATTATACCATCTTCCTATTGAGACCAGAGTATAATTAAAATGTTTTTGTTTTATTTATAAAACTTTGTTTGCCTTTGCACCAGCTTGTATGTATGATCGTTTTTTTGTTGGTGAATACAAGCCGACTTTGTTGATCTAAAACTTTAAATTTTTTTAGTTTTCTATAAAGGATAAGAAAAAATATATTAGATTCTCTTCTTTCTTATCAAGCTGCTAAATATGGGATAGAATTTGCTGAAATTCTTTGTGCTTCTTTTAATTATTTGGATTTTAGGAAACAGTTTAAGACTTTGGGACCCTTTTACTAAAAGGCAGTAGGGGTAGTGCTGGCTTGGAGTGCAATGATTCAGCCCAGGGGAGCCCAGAATTAGTTCTTCCCATCATGTGCCAATTCCAGTGCTAGTAAATATTTTAAAATTTTCTAGTGCTGGGGGAAATGCCTGGCGGTAATGCTGCTTGGTTACCACCAGGCTACCACCGGCACCCCTACTGCCTCCTAAATAGGAAGCGATAAGAGCTCCACCAGGAAATGGCCTCGCAGCAAGTATTTAACTTGCCACTTGGCCATTTCCTTCCTTACAAGAAAAAAAAGCGGCAGCATTAAAAGAGGGAGTAAGGGGGAGTCATTCCTTTATTCCTCCAGTGGTCATCTGATCATTTTAGGGCATATTTTTTTAATGGCTTAAATGCTATTAACTAGAAAATCAAACGTGGTGACGAGAGGAGTGTTGCCTTAGTGTGTGTCCCCCAATTATGGCCCTAGCACTGAGACCCTGAAGAAGCAGCGAAACACTGGCCACTGTCGGCTCGGGGCTGGATATGAAAGACTACACAGCTTGACGCTTGAACGGGCAACAAAGTCCATTGTGTGCACCACCACTAAAGATAAGTGCGATTGTTTACAACAAGTGCTTTTGAACAGTGGTCAACCTATACCAAGACTAGTAAAGAAAAACGTACAGGTCACTATTATTTACACCACAGCTTATCACTATAAGAAGTGAAGGTTCATGGTACCACGAAAGGTTTTTTGGCCGATGATGAAGAGAAGATCATAAAGATCTGTTTCAGCTCCGTCGGATTATTAAATACCTAGGAGCTCTTTGAGGCCTTTTTCCTTTCTGCACTGCAGTCCATGTTTTTGTGCACTTTTTGTTAGACAGTGCAGCTTTTATATATATCATTTTGTCATTTTTTGTGTATGTGGAATTTTTGAGTTGTTGTTAGGTTAAATGTTATTAAAACAACTGTAACTCAAAACATCTTAGTTTTAGTCCTGAACATTTTGGTTTTGTTCCATTAGGGTAGAAAAATGGCCAAGAGCTAGGAACACCTAATCCCACCCCCAGCACGCCCCCCGGCATACCCCCTTGGCATTTGTATGCACTGCACATGAAATGCATAGACAAATGTCTGCAAAATAGGTTTTGAAAATAGCAATTTGAACATTTTGGCAAACAAAATGTCCAAATGCTGCTTTATGCCACTTTTTAGAAGTTTTTCTTTAAAAAATGAGCCCCAGAGTCACTAAGGTCTCTGTTTACTAAGGTGCGCTAGTATTTTTAGCGCGTGCACAAAATCAGCGCACACTAACTTTGTAGATGCCCATAGGAATATTATGGGTGCCTACACAGTTAGCGTGCGCTAATGGTTAGCACACGCTAAAAGCTCTAACATGCCTCTAGTGCGGCTTAGTAAACAGGGCCCTTAGTCAATAAGGTCATTTTAACTAGTTGTATATCACCTTCCATCATCTTATTTTCTTTTCCATGTTTTATTTTGTTTGATTTCTATTGATAACCTTAAGAGTGGACTAACACGGCTACCACACTCCTGCCATACCCCAAGGAAGTGCATCATTTCTGTGCTCATTATAACTATATAAAGTGGGTAAGTTTGTGTGGAATTAAGAGACCCATTCCCCTCTAAGATACCCTCCCATCTACCTTCTCTCTTGCTTTGCAAATGCAACATCAGGGATTTCCCTTGATTAATTTTTAATCCTGAAATTTGACTAAATCCTTTAAGACATGACAAAACCCTGGGGGAAGAGTCAAATGTGGCGTGGACAAGTAGAGCAAAGTACCATCTGCAAATAATTCTTGCTGCTCTATTTCAATGCCGTCAATCTCCTCATCTTGCCTAAGCTTCTATGTTGTCAAAAATTTGCTGTCTCGCTTCAGGCGTTAGGGGCTAGATTCTATATATCAAGCCTAAAAAATCAATGCCAAAAAATATAGGCCTAGGCATATTCTATAAAGTAAACCGAAATGTGGGAGTACTTTACAAAATACAGCTAAATTTCTGCATGGTTTATAGAACACACCGAGCAGCTGTCCATATGACTAAATTTAGTTACAGGCAGTTACACCAAATAAAACTTGGTGTAAATGTTGACGCCTAAATTAGGCACAGAATGGGTGTATTCTATAACAACATGCATAGATTTTAGAAACGCCCATGACCCACCCATTCCCCACCCCTGGCCATTTTCAACTATGTGACATAGAATTTACATGTATCACATGAAAGAATACTCTTAGGGCCCTGTTTACTAAGTCGCCCTGTAGGCACACTAACTTTTTAGTGTGCGCTAATGCTAAAGACACTCATAGGAATATATGAGTTTTTACATTAGCGTGCGCTAATCTTTAGTGCACGCTAAAAATTTAGTGCCTATAGCGCGACTTAGTAAACAGGGCCCTTAGACAGTTGTATGTGTAAATTCGAATTAAATGCCAATTAGTGTCAATAATTGCTTGTTAATTGGCAATTAACTGTGCTGATTGGCTTTTTAACTAATTAAGTTGCACATGCAAATCACGCTATATGGAATCTGGGGGTAGATGTCTAGCCATCCTCAATCTAGCAATATTTAAATTCTTAAAGTTAAAATCTCCTGGTTTCTCCTGATTGAGGGCTTTCAGTTTATAATGTGCACATGAAATTATCTCACCCCACATCATTGCTTTTCCTGCCTCCCAGAAAAGGCCTGGACTGTCCACATGATCTCTATTACACAAGGAATTCATTTCCCACCTGTCCAATATAAATCTCTGAACAGAAGCATCATCCTCCAGCTATGTAGGAAATCGTCACAAAGGCATGTTATCCCAGTGGCCATGCTTCCATTGAGGAATTATTGGGGCATGATCTGATATGACCAATGGGCCAGTCTCTGCTGACAGCGCTTTTTAAAACACACTCTCCAAAACCAACATGCAATCAATATGACTCTGCGATTCATTGGCCCTAGAGAAATATGTATCTTATCTTTCACCCAGATGTAAAAGTCTTCAAGCATCCAGTAGATCCAGGTCTGTACTCAAGAGCTCACTCCCCCCAGATCCGTCTCCCTGAACGCTTTCTATATGGTGTGTCCCTATTCAATTCCCCATCAGCCACACTGTTAAAATCACCTACTATTGTTATCCACTTCCCCGGCTGCCTACCAGATGGCTCGAGATCTTTGTGAAAAATTCTTTCTTTGGTGGCACTTTATGCTCATAATGACCCAGTCATCTGATCCCCAAAACAAGATCCCTGTACAATCACCCACCTCCTGTCTGGATCATTTCACACCTTCTGCTCTTCAAATGGAAGTAATTTATGAACAAGGATTGCCATATCTGCTTGTCTACTAACCGGACAAATGGAGAAATACCATTTATTTACCCATTCATGGACCAAGTTTTCATACTCATTGCTTGTTAAATGAGTCCCCCGGAATATCGCTATTCCCACTCCCAGACTCTCGAAAGCTGCAAGAATTTTCTTGTGCTTTATAGGAGAGCCTAAACCTCCCACATTCCAGGTTACTATTTTATCTGGCTTTATCATCCCTAAAGTAAACTTGGAAAACTATCCCATGAACACCCCCCCCCCCCAACTACAAAACCCAACCCCCCCCCCGGCCCAATAGTCCCACACCTTCCCTCGATCCCCAAAGTGAATTCCACCTCTGCCCCCCCCCCCCCCGTGCCTTCCTACTAATTTCGTATGAAGGCCTCAAAGACTCACTTGCTTAATGAACACTAAACATTTTAATCAACTCCCCTCCCCATTATGATAATTCTGGAAAATTTTCCATTTGACATAAAACAGATAGTTAATTTAGTAACACACAGCAGAAGATATTATATAAAGAAAGGCATTCCATGCACACCTAACAGGTTAAAATAACATCATGCAGAAATCCGTAAAAAACTAACAGAACTAGAGCCTGCAGCTCTCAGCTAGTTGATCAGAAAAAGGGAGGACTCAATCAATCTCCCACAAATTATCTGGTCAATCATCTCACTCTTCAGAGTACATGCTTCCAATAAGATGTGTGCAGTTTTGATTTATAAACAGTTGTTCTGCCCCCATATTCATGGAGGCAAGGTGTATTGTTATGTATATTTAATATGAGTATTCTAAGTGAATTACAAACAAGAATTCCTTCATTCAGGAAAATTACAATAAAAAATATCTATAGATTTAAACTCAAATACAGCCCTTATAATCTCTATAAAACATCCTTCTTATCAAACAGGAATGACTTTAGCACTCTGAAAAGAATAATATTCAAAGCAAGCAGCAAGGGTTCCAGAAAAAGAATATAGAGGGTAGAGAGTAGGCAACCCTAATGAGTTCCATAGTTTAAGTCAAAACTAGCAGATGGATGTCCATTTAATAAAATCATAGCAGATGAGTTTTCATATAACACTTGCAAGTCTTTATAGAAGGGGCCAGGGATTCCCATATGACCTAATAGTTAGGTCATATGTTTGAATAGATAGGACCACTCAAAGAAGTCAAAGCTGATCACTAGGGCAGATATATCTTCTTGGTTACAACATTTAGTTGCCAAGACCTGTGTGTCATTTGTATTGGCTGATTCTGACCATGCAAATCAGTGCTGTATGTCCCATAATGCACCAGTTCTGACCGTGACTGTGAACTAACTTTCCCACTATGGGCTGCTGCTTCCTCCCCTCTCAGGCTTGGAGTTGTTTCCTTTCTGCACTTCCTGCATTCCTGTAATGCATTGGCCAAGGACCTTCCCCATGAGGTGGCAGCTGCCCTCCCAGGAGATCAGTACACTCCGCAATTATAACATTAACTAAAACCTTCCAAAAGAAATATTTTGTGAATGTATAGGTGAGATAGTATAGCTATTTACTGAGTCACTTGCCCACAAAGGTCATATATATATATATATATATATATATATATATATATATATATATATATATATATATATATATATATATTTGGGGTAACAGGCCTCTCAGGTTCTCTCTTGCAGTCAATTCTACATGTTAGGCTCAGCTTACAGCCTAGCCCAAAACAATGCAGGTGGGAAGGTCAACATGCATCCTAGCTGCAATGTCTCAGTGATACATCTGTGGTCACAGGAAAACTGATGCCTTGAGAAATATATATGGGAGGATGAGCAACTTGCCCCTTACATGCCTTATAATTGAATCAGCATCTGATGTCTATGTTTAGGTCACACACATTAAGTCATAATGACCAGTAGGGCACTATTATAGATACATTGGGCTTTGGCAAAACCAGAAACCCACACCCCAATTAATAGAGTTGGCAATTTAAAAAACAAAAACAAAAAAACATTAGGATAGATTAGCGCGGCTTCATTGAATTGCCTCATGCAATTAATTTCCACCTGTTACCAATTCAATGACAGGCACAATGTTCCCAACATATTTTTCAGGTAAAGTCATGATATTTTCTCTTAATGCAGCCTGTTATCCTAACCTGTCAAGCTCTGATATGACTGATCTGAAACAGAACATGTACATGTTTTGGGTTATAAAGTAAGACTGCCAACTGGATGCAGATTTGCTTCACAGGGTTTATCCATTCCTGGGTTTGGCTCTTACTTGCATGAACCTGTATTTTTGTGTTTTCTAAAGGAAAGCAATAGGGAAATCAAAACTACAAATCCCTGCAAGCAATGGGGTATAGGCAGGAATGGATCAACCCTATTGAGTACGTCAGGATCCATTTGGCAGTCTTATTAGAAAGAAGGGGGTGTGTACAAGAGAAAATGACAGTTCAGTAGTTTGGCACAGGTGTAAACAGAGAGGTGACTCTCGCATAAACACACTGCACAAAAGTGTGGACAGAATGTGTGTTTACTGACTGTTTGGATTCATTAGTTTCTGGCCACTGAGATTCACAATACAGCTCCAAGCTCAGATGTCATCATACGTATGGCTGTAAATATTTGTATATTACTTAGGCCCAGAAACAAAAAAAGGCAAAGATCTGCCACAGAAATAGCAAACCAAAAGAAAAAAAAGCAGATAAAAAAAGACAAAAAAATGGAACAGGAGGGTAACAGAAGAAGTGGTTTATTACAAGTTACCCGATGCGGCCAGTCAACATAGCATTGCTAAGACTGCTAAGTAAGCTTGGGAAGCACTTATGTAAGGTGGTTGTATGACTACTTTTAGGGGTTCGCTTTGCTTTTTAACCCTACTAGTTTTTTGTACCCCTGACGCAGCCTGAGGGCGAAATGTGGCCATGTCGGGTAACTTGAAATAAACCACTTCTTCTGTTACCCTCCTGTTCCATTTTTTTGTCTTTTTTGATCTGCTTTTTTTCTTTTGGTTTGGTATTACTTAGGTCCTACAGTCATCATCATACACATTTCCATACGAGAAGGAGCCTCAAAGCTTGCAATGACACATTTTGCTGCAGTGAGGCAGAGCCTAGGGAGTATTCGGACTGTTGCGCTACACCATTCAGTATGGAGCAGCAATGATTCATAAGGCAAATTGGGATAGCACACAACCACAGCTTCCCATGTTGCTCCATTCCCTGACAAATGGCATATGCCTACAAACACAATATCTCAATCATTGTAAGCTTGCTGGTACTGCTTGCATTGATCTCTGCGGCATCTATTTCTATACTCCTCGCGGCTATTTCAAAGGTCTTTTTCAAGACCAGAATGTCTACTTCTAGTGACTCTATCCGATATGCTTTGTCAGACATCTTTTTAAGTCAAAGTGATCAGACTCCTGAAGAAGGCATCTGTAGTGCCGAAACAGGGTACCTTGTAGAGTCTCCGGTCTGTTTTTTGAAGAGCCTGGTTCTGTTCCCACTCCTCTTTTGCTCCTGAGATTATTTGTGGGACACCGTTGTTCTTTGTCCACTCCGGTGGTCTTGTTGCATCTCACAAAAGAGTACATTGTATGTACAAGCAGTGCCTCAACCTAAACACCTTGGTACACTGGCCAGATTCCATAGTGAGACTGCTATATGCTATCCTCCAGATTCTATATAGCGCGCCTAGAGATCTGTGCCAAAATCCAAGTGGATTCAATAACAACATGTGTAATTTAACAAACTTAACAAACTAATGAGCACTGATAACAGTACTTAACAAGCAATAATGAACATTAATTGGCACTAATTAGAGTTTATGTGTATAACTCACTAAGCGTATTCTGTAATGAAGTGCACCAAACTTCTAACATGCGCAGGCAAAAAGGGGTGTGGTTTGTAAAGAGTATGTAGGAAAGGCCCCAAGGGAACCCTGGGATAGGCCAGAATACCCTCGTTATAGGCAGGCATTCCCCAGGAAAAAACTAGAAATAAAGAACTACAACTCCCAGCATGCCCCAAGGGAGCCTGGGGATAAGAGAAACTATGTGCATTCCCAGGAGTCACCAGAGGAGGGCCGCAGGGGAAGGAGTAAGGCTGATTCTCCAACCTGGTGGAAGAGGTGGTGGAACATGTGGGTGGAGAAAGAAGGGACTCCAAAGAACTTTAATGAAGAAAAGGGTGAGCAGCTGGGAGAAGGGCGGGGTGAAGAGAATATGGATTGGGCTCCTGAGGAGAGAGAGGAGGAGGGTGAGCCTTGCCCTATGGAGTTGACTGAACCGGAAAACACCCTGAAAGAGCCGATGGACTTTTCAGCTCTGGCTCAGCGAAAGCAAGAAAGTAGCGGGGCCAAGCCGGGTCAAGCGGGAGAAGGTCAGGTAGGAGTAGGACTGACCAAGAGGGTGGGACCCTAGGCTTTGAGCCCGCGCAAAGCCATTACTGTGTTTTAAAGCTTGGCTAAAATTGAACTGTGTTTTTGAAAGCCTAGCTGGACTGAGCTGTGTTTGAAGCTTGGCTAAAATTGAACTGTGTTTTGAAAGCCTAGCTGGACTGAGCTGTGTTTGAAGCTTGGCTAAAATTGAACTGTGTTTTGAAAGCCTAGCTGGACTGAGCTGTATTTGAAAGCTTGGCTAAAATTGAACTGTGTTTTTGAAACCAGGGCTAAATTGAGCCGTGTGTTTTTTTTTCTTTTTACTGCTGCTCTCCAGGAGACCAGGAGAGGAAGCTTGTTTGTTGTTTTGGGGAAAAGGGGAGCCATACAGGAGTGGGTTTTTGTTTAGTTTGTTTTTGTGAAAGGGCTGCAACCCAGGAGAAAAGAGGATCCACTTTACAATTGGTGTCAGAAGTGGGATCGCTTCGCGAACCTGTCGCTCAAGGAGGCCAAGACCAGCAGGACAGAAAAGCCCGTCGGAGGGGCCAACGCTGAGAAAGGCGCAGACCCGTCTGGGGTTCCGGTAAGCGGGGCCTAGATTGGGGGAAATAAAGGGATCCTAGTAAAAGGGGGAAAACATAAGTAGTGAAACCGCACTTGGAGGTGTCCTCTGTTTTGTTTTCCCACCAGGAGTCACGGTTCCGGAGCAAGGATGGACCCCAAGGAGATCTTCGCGTGGATGACGATGCAGTTCCAGAAACAGCAAGAACTGATGAGGAAGATGGTGGAAGACTCCTTGACGGCGGCACGAGAGCAGCAACAACCGGTGCTGAATATGCTCCAGGACTTTTTTCAGCGGGGGATTGAGGCTCCCAGGGGCGGTGGAGCCAGCGCAACTGGACAGGGACCAGGAGGAAGCGGTGTGGTAGGACCTTTATCCCTGAACTCACTTACTTGGGGAAAGTTGTCTGAGCAGGATAATGTAGAGGATTTCCTGACCGCCTTCGAGAGGGTGGCAGTGGCCGCAGGATGGCCACAAGAGCAGTGGGCCATGCGGTTAGTGCCTTCCTTATCTGGGGAGGCTCTAAGAGCCTTTAGAGACTTGGCTCCTGGGGACGCGGCCAATTATGGGAGGTTAAGAGAGGCCATTAAGGACAGATATGGACTAAGTACCCAGGCTTATAGGCGTAAGTTTCGGTCCACTAAATGGGAAAAGGGGGAAACCCCAAAAGCGGTGGCCACTAGACTGATGGACTTGGTAAAAAAATGGTTGGAACCGGAGCGCCTCACCCCGGCAGAGATTCTTCAAGAATTGGTAGTGGAGCAGTTCCTGCAGGGCCTTCCCAGGGAGATTAGGGCAGGATTGGTCAAAAGGGGCTGTAAGACGGTGGAGGCCGTGACAGCCGGGTTGGAGTGTTATTTGGAAGCCCAACATTGGGGAGAACCCAACCTGGAGGGGGGTAAGCCCCGACCGGTGGGAGGCTGGGGTTCCAAAAGTTCCTTCTTTAAGCCAGATCATCAGGGAGGGAAACCCGATCACGGCTGGGGTGGTAGAAAGCCCGTAGTGCCCTCAGGCCCCGAAAAAAAGGCCACCTCGTATGAGGGAAAATTCTGTTATAAGTGTGGGAAGGCGGGGCACTTCAGGAGGGATTGCCCAAGTTGAGAGGGATGGACCTCGCAGGTTGCCCAAGGGTTTAGGCCTCGGTATACCGCCAAGGTGGAGGTGGAGGGTTTACCTATTGTAGCCATGTTAGACTCTGGGGCAGACCAGTCCATGATCTCTGGGAGGTTATGGGAACAAATAAGAAAGAGGAGGACAGGTGGTAAGGATACCTATGAGGGAGCAGTGGCTATTCAATGTATACATGGGGCCAGTACTCGTTATACCCTCCATAGGGTTCACGTGAAGGGGCCCACAGGGGACATAGAGATAGCCATGGCCGTTCTACCCAGACTGCCCCAGGAGATGATTTTGGGAAGGGACTGGCCCCCCTTTACCGAGTGTATTAGTAAAAAAAGAGTGTTGGTCACTACCCGCTCTCAGGCTCGGCGAGTCCCTGACGCTGAGGAAGAGGGAATAGGAGGTAGTTTTTCTTTTCAAGGGGAGGTCTTAGGGGAGCTGGGAAAAGAGAGAAAGGGGAAAGCTTTGGAAAAAAAGGAGCAGAGGGGTAGACGAGAGGCATTGGAACAGGCAAAAAAAGAATGCGGGGGTGGAAATTTAAGGGGGGGGGGTATGTAAAGAGTATGTAGGAAAGGCCCCAAGGGAACCCTGGGATAGGCCAGAATACCCCCGTTATAGGCAGGCATTCCCCAGGAAAAAAACTAGAAATAAAGAACTACAACTCCCAGCATGCCCCAAGGGAGCCTGGGGATAAGAGAAACTATGTGCATTCCCAGGAGTCACCAGAGGAGGGCCGCAGGGGAAGGAGTAAGGCTGATTCTCCAACCTGGTGGAAGAGGTGGTGGAACAAGTGGGTGGAGAAAGAAGGGACTCCAAAGAACTTTAATGAAGAAAAGGGTGAGCAGCTGGGAGAAGGGCGGGGTGAAGAGAATATGGATTGGGCTCCTGAGGAGAGAGAGGAGGAGGGTGAGCCTTGCCCTATGGAGTTGACTGAACCGGAAAACACCCTGAAAGAGCCGATGGACTTTTCAGCTCTGGCTCAGCGAAAGCAAGAAAGTAGCGGGGCCAAGCCGGGTCAAGCGGGAGGAGGTCAGGTAGGAGTAGGACTGACCAAGAGGGTGGGACCCTAGGCTTTGAGCCCGCGCAAAGCCATTACTGTGTTTTAAAGCTTGGCTAAAATTGAACTGTGTTTTTGAAAGCCTAGCTGGACTGAGCTGTGTTTGAAGCTTGGCTAAAATTGAACTGTGTTTTGAAAGCCTAGCTGGACTGAGCTGTATTTGAAAGCTTGGCTAAAATTGAACTGTGTTTTTGAAACCAGGGCTAAATTGAGCCGTGTGTTTTTTTTTCTTTTTACTGCTGCTCTCCAGGAGACCAGGAGAGGAAGCTTGTTTGTTGTTTTGGGGAAAAGGGGAGCCATACAGGAGTGGGTTTTTGTTTAGTTTGTTTTTGTGAAAGGGCTGCAACCCAGGAGAAAAGAGGATCCACTTTACAGGTTATGGGTGGGGAAAATGTGCATTTTGTAGGTGTTCTGAAATTTACACATGTAGTTATAGAATATGGCCCAGTACATTTAAATCTTTGCGCTAGGATTTACACCACATTTTTGATGGTGTAAATGAATGTGCATAGATTAGGCTTTGCGATACCAACTAAGCTTATTCTATATTCCACACCTAAATCTAGGTGCCGCTTAGTTGGCACTGATTTCTGCGCCGATTTTGTAGGCACCATATATAACATCTCCCCCTATATGTCTAACATCATAGAATGTCACACTTTTACATATAGTACACCATTGTGAGGTCTGTGTAGTAGCCTCAGGGCTTTTTTGGAGGGGTACTTGGGGGTACTGAGTACCAGCACCTTTTCCATTGTCTGCTAAAATTGACCCATGATCTTCAAGTTTTAATGAAAGAGCTCAGGCTCTACACACCAATTCTGCCTTGTCATAGATTCTGTGACTGGTTGCAGGGGTCTGACTATTGTGGGCTGGGTCCCTCAGTGATCACCCCACCCCTAAAGGGTGGCCTGGCATTTGAGTACCAGCACCTTTTTCACTGGAAAAACTGCACTGAGTAGCCTACAGCATTTTCCAAGCTCGACACTTGACCTGTACACAGACTTTGGTCCTGAAATTCACATTCAACTCAACAAGCTAAAGAAATTAGAAATATATTCACTCCACACTTCATTAGTACTATCACTCAAAACGTTGCCTTCTACACTGCAGCACACAGCAGTGATTCTGCTTGTATCAGTCATGCTTTACCATAAGCTAAGCTGTTTGTACATTTCCTACCTATTAATGCGTAAGTGGTGTGGGTGCCCACATTTGAAGATGTGCTACTATTCAGGACACTCACATTAATCCAGAGAAGACCTTGGGAGAAATGTACCTAGTGACGGGTGCATTGCTGTGTGAACTTAATAGCCAAGATAGAACATCTGGTATCTGGAGGAGACCTTCCAGATAACACAAAGGTCAAGACTGCTACACACATGGCTTCTATTCACCTCTTTAGCAATTGGATCTGTAAACAAGTAGAATTCTGGAACAGTCATGATTTCTACTACCCCTAAAGGATCATCATCTCAGTTTGACCCTTTTATATCAGGGTTAAGTGAATGTTCTTTTACCCGACCACTGAAATCCATAGTGGGACTCAAACCCCAAGCCCTGGGATACTAAACCTGGTGCCCTAAGCAGTAGGCTATTGTGAAACCTGTTTGTTGTGGTTTCAGAGGCACATACACCATGCAGAAAGATACATTTCAATGCACAATGTGTAGAACGTAACCAACACTGTCTAGAAAACTACATATAGCTGCTACAATAATGGCTACACATTTCAAACTTCTCAGATGACAGAATAACTCTGTGGGCAAGGTGTGTTTAGTTGGATGATAATGATGTAGGTTCAAAATTCCCCTGTGCACATCACATGGTGAGTGGAATAGAATAATGAAAATACTTAGCCCCCCTTTTAAACATACAGACCCAAATGTGTGCAAGGTCTTCCAAGTGATGGAATAACTGAGGCAGCTGCTATCATGGCTCTTACCAATTTCATGGCAATGTCCCTTCATTCTAACAGATGCAGAATGTCAGGCGTGCAGTGTGTATAACACACAACACATTATCCCAAACCAATATATCATTTGTAGAGTTTGACAACTGTAAAATGCTTGAACACTGAGTCATGTGAAAGGTTCACCTGTTCAGGACATACTGAACCAACAGCAGTAGGAGTAGTGTGAGAGCATGTATGTACCAAATTGTTGATGCTTTTATGTTCTGGGTTGAATGCTGTGGGCCGTTTATTGATACACATGGGCATTCACACCTACCAGATAGATAACAACACAAAGGTACCATCACACATAAAAGATATGAAGGCATATTTTCAAAGCACTTTGGGAGGCTAAGTTCCATATGTTTCTATGGAACTTTGGGAGGCTAAGTGCTTTGAAAATAAGCCATATGGTTTCTGAAGAAAATGGCAACATTCCCATCCATACAGCTCTTTACTTTCCACAGTCCACCCCAGTGAAACCCCAAGCGAGGGTTGGGAGTGGGATGGAGAAATAACTGAGTTATGTTCACCTTATTTATATATTTATTGCATTTGTATCCCACATTTTCCCACCTATTTGCAGGCTCAGTGTGGCTTCTCTGGCTGACCTGATCTCAGCACATTCCTGTTAAACAGAGTCTGTGATATGCTGCACACTTATACTTCTCATTTCACCTAACTGACACAATTAAGGTCATCCTCTCTGTCTCCTTTACCTTAAATATTTCTCTTCTGGAATTGGTGATCACCGTTGTGGAAAATGTAAGCCACATTGAGCCTGCAAATAGGTGGGAAAATGTGGGATACAAATGCTACAAATAAATAAATAAATATTTTCTTGCCCATCTCTAAGGGTGCCCATCTCTGAGGATGTCCCTGCGAAGGGGCGGGGCATCCTGTATTATCGAAACAAGATGGGCGGCCATCTTTCGTTTTGATAATACGGTCAGGGATGGCCAAATCTCAACATTTAGGTCGACCTAAGAGATGGTCGACCTAAATGTTGAGATGGTCGACCTTAGAGATGGACGACCTCGGTTTTCGCCGATAATGGAAACTGAGGACGCCCATCTCAAAAATGACCAAATGCAAGCCCTTTGGTCATGAGAGGAGCCAGCATTCGTAGTGCACTGGTCCCCCTCACATGCCAGGACACCAACCGGGCACCCTAGGGGGCACTGCAGTGGACTTCACAAATTGCTCCCAGGTGCATAGCTCCCTTACATTTGGTGCTGAGCCCCAAAACCCACTCCCCACAACTGTACACCACTACCATAGTCCTAAGGGGTGAAGGAGGGGCACCTACATGTGGGTACAGTGGGTTTCGGGTGGGTTTTGGAGGGCTCACATTTACCACCACAAGTGGAGGGGGGGATGGGACTGGGTCCGCCTGCCTGAAGTGCACTGCACCCACTAAAAACTGCTCCAGGGACCTGCATACTGCTGTGATAGAGCTGGGTATGACATTTGAGGCTGGCATAGAGGCTGTAAAAAATGTTTTTTAATTTTTTTTTTGGGTGGGAGGGGGTTGGTGATCACTGGGGGAGTAAGGGGAGGTCATCCCCCATTCCCTCCAGTGGTCATCTGGTCAGTTCGGGCACTTTTTTGAGGCTTGGTCATGAAAAAAATGGGACCAAGTAAAGTCGGCCAAATGCTTGTCAGGGATGCCCTTCTTTTTTCCATTATTGGCCGAGGACGCCCATCTGTTAACCACGCCCCTGTCCTGCCTTTGATACACTGCCGACATGCCCCCATGAACTTTGGTCATCCCCGCGATGGAAAGCAGTTGAAGACACCCAAAATCGGCTTTCGATTATGTCGATTTGGGCGACCCTGAGAGAAGGACACCCATCTCCCGATTTGTGTCAGAAGATGGGCGTCCTTCTTTCTCGATTATGCCACGGATAGTACTGGAGAGGCGTTACAGACTCGGGTGTAAACAAATACAAAGTGATGTTGTGGTAAGATAAAGTTCATGTGGCACAGCCACACTAAGGAATCGTACAGCGCAAGAGTTGTGTTATGTCCATTACGTTCTTTAGTTTTGTTGTGTTGCAAAGATCATGCATTTATGTTGGATCAGTAGGGTATGCCTTTTTAAACAGGTTAGTTTTTAGTGTTTTCCGGAAGTTTAGGTGGTGGTTCGTAGTTTTCAAGGCTTTTGGTAATGCGTTCCACAGTTGTGTGCTTATGTAGGAAAAACTGGATGCGTAGGTTGATTTGCATTTGAGTCCTTTGCAGCTTGGGTAGTGCAGATTTAGGTACGTTCGTGTTGATTTGGATGTGTTTCTAGTTGGTAGGTCGATCAAGTCTGTCATCTGCCATTTGGATGCCCAGGCTTCAAGTTTCCTAAGGTTCTCCAGCAATTTTTCACAGTCCGCATGTGTTTTAACAGCCTCTCTGTGGCACCTCCAAACAGTTTACAACCTACACACAAGTCATTTTTCTTTATCCCTCACTGACGCTAGGTCAAAGGAAAGTTTATGGTGGGTCAACAGAAGCTGCAGTGGAAACTGAACCTGAGTCTCCAAGTGTAAAGACCACTGCACTAACCATTACACCATTTAGGCACTGGCAAATATTTTCCCACATGTGACACTCTAGACCTTACATTGAGCCTGCAGGAACATAGTCCTTTAAGACACCAAGCAAGCTTCTGGCATACACAACAGACTTGTGTGCCTATGGATAGGGCCCTTTATACCAGGGCAACATCCAAATCTCAGAACATTTTCTCTCTTTACTACATTGTTTTTCTTTGAACCACCAGCATCACTGAAACACCTCACACATGGAACTTCCAGCCTTCAGTGCTCCACCTCATTAATAAGAATAGGCACAGTTTTTGCGCACAACCATGTACATACCATGCTGGAATAGATGTGTTTAGCATGTAGAATTGACTGAAGCACTACACAGCATGTTACTAACTGTAGCACAGGTCTAAAGTCGATAGACCATTATTAAAATGGACTTGGGGAAAATCCACTGCTAATTTCTAGGATAGGCAGCATAACATATATTGAACTTTTTTGGGATCTTGCTAGGTATTTGTGACATGGATTTGCCACTGTTGGAAATATGATGCTGGGCTTAATGCACCTTTGGTCTGTCCCAGTGTGGCAATACTTACGTACTTATATAAATTGATTTCTAGTAGATCTAGAAGTAAAATCATAAAAAGGCAAGATGAATGCCTAAAGAAGCAGGGGTAGATCCACACAATTCTTGGTAGGTCAAAGCTGATACCTTAAATTGAAATCTTGCTTTTAATGGTAGCCAATGCAGACAGAATAACAAAGGAGTAATGTGATCATATTTGTCCACTGCAAAAATAGTTCTTGCTCCTGTATTCTGTACTTGTTGTAATTTGGGCTTCAGCAACTTTGTGCAGCCAATATAAATAGAGTTGCAATAGTCCAGTTTTGAAAGTATCAAAATCTGAACCAACAATCTAAAAATAGACAAATTAAAAAAATTCTGAATAGTTCTTAATTTCTTCAGTAACAGAAAAGAATCTATCACCACCTTATGAACCTGGATATCTAAAGATAGTTAGCTATCCACCTTAATTCCCAGAATCCTGGAAGAAACATACAGTTTCGTCTGAAAATTATTAACTTGTAGCATGATATCATGCAGAGGTAACGGTGAACCTACCCATAAAAACATTGTTGTCTCTTTATTGAGCTTCAATTTATATGCAGAAACCCATGAAGCGACTAAATCTAAACAACCACAAAGAGCAGATTCATGTCCTGCATTGCCAAGAGTAAAAGGCAATACTATAGTAATATTATCTGCATATATATAGAACTGGATCTTGAAGTCCTCCAGACTTTTTGCTAATGGTTGCATCAAGAAATTAAACAGCACAGGGGACAATGGAGAGCCCTGAGGGACCCTACAAGTAAGCTCTCCAGGGCTCCACCATTTCCCCACACATTTTCATCCTATATGATCTATCTAGAAAACCTCTGATCCAGTACGAAACATGACCCGAGATACCAAAAATGTCCAGTAGACATAACAAAAGAGTATGATCCACCAAATCAAAGGTACTACTTAAATCAAACTGCACTATAAGGGAAGTCTGTCCTAAACTTAACATCTTCTGATCTGTAGTGAGTAACGAGATAAGACGGTTTCCATACTGAAACCCTCCTGAAAACCAGACTGCGACTGGTGCAATATTTGTAATTTCTCCAAATAATTAACCAATTGTTCCACGATCCAACCCTCCAATAGAGGAATTGATGCCACCAGTCTGTAATTAGATGATTCCTGCTCATCTCCTTTTGGATTTTTCAAAATAGGAGTAAGCACAATACTTGAAAACCACCAGCCTGAAATAAATTAAGCCAATCTGTAAATTCACAAACAGTAAACTAGGTGATCTTAACACATAAGTAGGACATATATCCAGTGAACAATGAGAACAAGCATATTTCTTCACGTTTTTAAAGGAGCTAGTTTTTCCAAAGAATCTGAGGGAGTAGAAAACTAACCATCTACTGCAACTGACAAATGAGCATCCTGGTCACTTGGGTAGCCTGTCTGCCAGACCCATTTATGAAACACCTATCTTTCCACTAGGACATCCAAAGGGCAACTCTATAACCTAGGTGTCCACATTTTTTACTTGTGCTACACATGTTGTGACAAGGCAAGCCCCAGAGATTCCCCAGTGAAGCAGTTCAGCCCAGAACTACGGGTCCCAGAAGTCCTTGCAAGAATGAGAGAAGAGAGTAGTCCTAAAAAAATGAAATGGATTCCCAGCCCCAGCAAGGGGAGCAATGGCTCGAGGCAGGGTGAGCCTGTTACTCCCTTCCCCACTAGAGGGAGAGGGAAGGATGAAGCTCAGTTTCCCTGAATTCGCCATCAGTATATAATTCCCCCCAGCTGTGGGAGGGCAGATTTCCTGGAGGCTCTCAGTCACCAGGAGAGAAGGGAGATGAATGGAGAGAGAGATTCCATGGAGTATGTGGAGGAAGGAAGTAGCCTGCCACTAGAGCTGCTTAAGGGAGAGGATTAGCTACCATGGAGTGGGAAAATTCAAAGGTTGCCCTGCCCAGCACTTGAAGGCAGTGAAGGAGGCCACACCGGGCATGGTGCTGAGAGGTGGGAGAAACTGCCAGCCCTGCTCCTTACAGGGTTCCCTCTGTGCTGTGAAAAGGCAGGTGATTTGTGGTATTGGTTTGATATGCAAAGACTGTCCATGAAGATTTGTTCTGAACTGTTGTGCTATATTGGAAGTGTGCTGAACTCTTACTAAACCCTTCTGAAGGAGGGGGAAGGGAAAGCTAATGCCCTAATAGAAGATCTGTGGTCTTGAGGAGCTGAGCGTTTGCTGAGGGATTTTGGGACCTGGACTGTACCTTTTTTTCTTTTGACTATATTAAGAGGGCTGTACCTTTTGTTTTGAAGAATATATTATGATTTTTGGTATGAAATTGCTTTGATAATAAAATACTTTGGCCCCGATTCCCAGTATCAGCAGCATTCTGTCCGGGAACCCTGGGAGCCCCGCAGGCTTGCTGGCTCCACCCAAGAGGAGGAAGCGGATCCCTCCTTTACAATGTAAATGTTTAACAGAATGGAATAAATTAATGTATATGTGCACATTTGTGCTGTAAAATGGCATCCCCTAGAGGTGCATATGCCTCTGTACTTTAATCCAACTGTCATAGGTCTGGGTGGCATCATTCTAGCTTGGAGCAAGTTCAGTTTTGGGAGGGCATCTTCCAAGAGGTTTCTGTCTGCACCCTAATGGACTGCTATCTAGTAGCAGGCCCTCCTCCTAGGTTCCAGCTAATCTCTATTCCCTTGGAAGCTGCTACTCTTGACCACATGGGCAGCCAAGCACCAGAGTATTTATTTCAATTGTTCCACTTCATCAAAGAAATGAGCAGGGTTCTTCCTTTCTTTTCTTTTCTTTTTTGTTTTATTGCAAGCAATTTACACAAGCATAAAGTAATAGAGAACATACAAGACTGAGGAAAATATATAAATAAAACTTATTAAACCCTTCCTTGACAACAATAAAAAGTAGTTTGAGTCACAAAGGCTAAGGAGATCCAATAGGAAACAAATTCATAGAAAGGCCATTAATGTGAAATTAAACCCTCTGAATCACTTTATATTAAACCACAAAATATTAGATAACTCCAGTTGTGAACTTCTTTAAGTCCAGGAAGACCCTTAACTGCTCAGGAAGAAAAAAAAAAAAGTATATTTCACATCAAGATATTTAACCATTCATTTACATGGATAGGCTAACAAAAAGGATGTACCCAAAGCCACTGCGTCTTGACTTAAAGCCAAAAAAGCTTTTCTACATTCTTCAGTGTGTTTAGTTACATCCGGATCTTTTTACCTCAGAAAAGTGCTTGGGAGTTCTGAAAAAAACCCAACCTTATAATTGCATTAAGATCTTGTTCAAAAACAAACAAAAAAAAGAATAAAATTGCCCTTTCAGAATTCGCAGTCAATGATGCTTCCAAAATTTCAGATATATTTAGAACTTCAGTTTTTTTTGTCCTTGAACCAAAGTTCCAGGTTTATCACCCAATTACATTTTTGATGGTATATAATAAATCCTATTGAGAGGAGGAATAGCTTCTGATGAATTTTTAAATATTTCAAATATTTTTTAAAGGCATCTATGGGTGAAATCATAGGAGACCTTGGAAAATTCAACAAATGAAGATTGAGCCTCTGATTATAATTTTCAATTTGTTCAGTTGTTCTGTATAATATAGTCTTGTCCTTCACTATTGCTGTTGTAAGCTCCTGTAATAATTTAACATCTTCTTTAACATTTTGAATTTAAGCTGCAATTTCCTGCTTTGTACATTCTAAGTTTTTAGAAAACAAATCCACTTTACTCACGGGCGTAATGACCTCTGCTGTTGACTTAGCAACTGCCATATCCTATTTCTGGAGAGCAATCCAAATGCTCTGCAGAGGAACCATGGTGGGAGCCCCACTCCCTGCTGTTGACACAGCAGGGGCTCTGCTGATGGTAAACATTTTGCCATCTTTTTTGCAGCCACTTCACCCTTATTAGGGATCTCGACAGCAGCGCCTTCTGCTATGGGAAGTTCCTCCAGTGTCGCAAGGTCAGATGGATGTGGCAGTGGGTTATAATCTGTGGGTGAAAATGTGACATCCAGCCTCAACACTGCATACTCTCCTCCACCTGCAGTAACTGCAGGGACAAACCCGGCATTTTGCAATGAGGTCCAGATGGTGGACTTAGTGATTGTTGAACCGGGGACAAAGTCTTGACCACCGAAAGAGCAGTCTTGACAACCCCCATTTGTTTGGTGTGAGGCATTGAGCTGAGGAAACTAACTACAGCAGGTAAAGCACAAGAAATGCTGTTGGGCTTTATGCCGCCATCTTGACTGTGCCCCCCAAGGCACACTGGTTCTTCCTTTCTTTTAAAAAACAGAGGTTTAAAATCCATCCTTGGTCTCTAATATATACTCTCTATCTATCTCTCTCTCTCTCTCTCTCTAATATAGAAGCTGTTTTGCTTGTGAAAGGTTTCAGTCCCCTCCCTCTTTCCACAGCTGGTAAGGGCTGCTAATGAATTGTTCTTTCCTACGCTGTTTGAGAAAACTTTCAGTTTTACCTCCTTTCTATAGATTGGCTAATGAGACACTCTACTTTCCTGTAGAGAAAGTTTATTGTTCCTCCAACTTCCAGAAGTCTTGACTTTTCCTGAGAGACATTGATCCATGCCAGGTTTTCCTTTCTCAGCCTTCTTTCCTGTGTCCCCACAGACCTTGACTGGCACAGCCAATCACAATGCATAAATATAAAAGTTTTACCTGTGCTATTCTGTTTATCTGCAAATATTTGTACAGGGAGTATATACAGGGGTGGATCATGAACCAACATAGGTGGCACTCTCACTTAGGGGTCCTTTTACTAAGCTGCATAAGCGTCTACATGCACCCAACGCGTGCCAAAATGGAGTTAGCGCCCGATTACTGCGTGGCTGTTGCAGTAATTTCATTTTTGGTGCACGTCCAATATGTGAGTCTGAAAAATATTTTGTTATTTTTGGGCACGTGTAATGGATGCACACCAAGTGGCATTTGGCGTGCATTAGGTCATTACCGCCCAGTAACCATGTGATTCTTTACTGCTAGGTCAATGGTTGGCGGTAAGGTCTCAGACCCAAAATGGATGTGCGACAATTTGCTGCACGTCCATTTTCAGCAGAAATTTTAAAAGGCCTTTTTTACAACTGTGCTAAAAAAATGGATCGGCGCGCGCCCAAAATCCGTGCCTACACTACCGCAATCCATTGTTTAGCACACCTTTGTAAAAGGACCCCTTAGGCCTGTAACTTACAGATTACTAGAAATCACGCATATCCTTGACACAGTTAGGCATTCGCATGCCAGCTGTATGTGGAATAAGTGTGGGCACCTAGTTAGGCGCATCGAAACTGGGCTATGCTACTTGCAAAGATTCCTTTATACAATAGCCTTCAACCATGCACCTTTGTGGTGTCCAAATGGAGAATGTGCACACAAATGCAACGCATAAAAGGTGAGTGTCCAAGACCATCACCTCAGCAGCTCTGCATAGCATATCCTGCTGGGCTTCTGAAAAAGGAAACTAAAGTAGCTCAGCAGAGTTCATTCCACCTACTGAAGACCACCAAGCACTATCATTGAGTTGGAGTATTCCTGATGGAGCTGCTGAAGAGAGGGAGAGAGGGATGGGTGAAGACAAAGGGAGGAGGATGAGAAAGGCTAGTATAAGAATAAAGTAAAACTTCCTGTAATCAAATATGGAGCATGAAGTCCTCAATATATTTTAACCATTTGAAAGGATTATACATAGAGAAAATAATTAGAATAATAGAGAACAAGAATGGACACTGAAATAAAAAAATATATGTATAAATGGGAAATGCAAGGAATCACTAAGGGAATACTAAAAGTGAAAAAAGAAAAAAAAAAACAATGTAATGCAAATCATTAAAATGGGCCTCAATTCAATGATGAAATGACGGATAAATGTACTTACCAGACAAAACAATCCACTCACTGGCTGAGTCACTTCTTTTTTTTATTTATTAATTTTATTCAAATTATATATTATACAACTCTTAGAGAGATAATACAAAAAATTGGAAAATCTTAACATAAAGAAATATTCAAATAACAGAAATCTTTTCCCCACTTTCGACCACTATAATTAGGTAAATTAGATCCAAGAGCTTAAATAAACCCATTAATCTAGGAAATCAATTATTAATTATTGCTACCCAGCTAGTTTACTCCAAGCAATCATACAGTGTACCATCTGTGACTAGACTATAACATTTACCTCTTCTTTAGACAGCAAAAATTCTTCTAACTGCTTGGGATCAAAGAACTGAAATTGTTTAGACTGAAATATTACTTGACATATGCAAGGAAATTTAAGTACAAAATTTGCACCTAATGCCAAAGTCCTTGGGCGTAGAGCCAAAAAGGCTTTATGCCTTTTCTGTATTTCTCTAGCCAAATCAGGATAAATTCTTATTTTAGATCCCAGGAAGAGAGAGTCTAAATGGCAAAATGAAAGTTTCAACACAGCATCTCGATCCATCTCCAAAGCGAAGGAAACCACCACAGTTGTTCTCTGAGTTATAACCTCTAGTGAGGATTCTAAGAAGGATCTGAGGTTCTTATTGAGGGGAATAATCGAACATCGCCGGCGAAATAGGTCGCCGCTGATCTATTTTGGCGGTGGCGCAACAGCTGGCTGGAACCGTATTTTCAAAAAAGATGGCCGGCCATCTTTTTTTTCAATAATACGGTGTGGGCCGGCGAAATGCCTTGGATTTCGTCGGGTTTGAGATCGCCAGTTTTGTTTTTCCGCGATAATGGAAAAAACTGCCGGCGATCTCAAACCTGGCGAAATCCAAGGCATTTGGCTGTGGGAGGAGCCAGCATTTGTAGTGCAATGGTCCCCCTCACATGCCAGGACACCAACCGGGCACCCTAGGGGGCACTTCAAACATCTTTTATAAACAACCAAATTAGCTTCCAGGTACATAGCACCCTTCCCTTGTGTGCTGAGTCCCCCAAATCCCCCTCAAAACCCACTGCCCACAGGTGTGCACCATTACCCTAGCCCTAAGGGCTGAAGGGGGGCACCTACATGTGGGTACAGTGGGTTTTGGGGGGTTTGGGAGGGCTCAACATTACCCACCACAAGTGGAACAGGTAAGGGGGGTTGGGCCTGGCTCTGCCTTTCTACAGTCCACTGCAACCAACAACAACTGTTCCAGGGACCTGCATACTGCTGTCAGGGTGCTGGGTATGACATTTGAGGCTGGCATTCAGGCTGGCAAAAAAGGTTTGTATTTTAATAATTTTAGTGTGGGATGGGGTTGGCGACCACTGGGGGAATAAGGGGAGGTCATCCCCCATTCCCTCTGGTGGTCATCTGGTCAGTTGGGACACCTTTTTGAGGCTTGGTCATGAAAATAAAAGGACCAAGTAAACCCGGCGAAATACTGCTTATCGCCGGGTTTTATTTTTCCATTATCCGCGAAAGCCGGCCATCTGGTAGCCACGCCCAAGCCTGCCCATGTCCCGCCTTCGCTTCGCCGCCAACACGCCCCTTTGAACTTTCGCCGGCGAGGCGAAGGGAAAGCGGCGAAGCTATCACAAATGTAACTTTCGATTATACGCTTTTCGCCGCTTTTGCGAAATCGCCGGCCATATCCCGATTTGTGTCGGGAAATAGCCGGCGATTACTTTTGATTATAAACTGGATTATCTCCTACTTGAGGTTGAGAAATTCCAGATGAAGGTTTTACATTATTCTGCAAATACTGTGCCCGAGTTATCGGAGGTAACGAGTCCCCAGACATTCCTAAAAGTTCCACCAAAAATTTTTTAACCATTTCTATCAGTGTAATCAAAGGTGATCTGGGAAAATTGGTCAGCCTCAGATTTAATCTCCTAGATTGATTCTCTAAGAATTCCAATCTACGAAATGTAAAATTTCTATCCCTAATTGAGATTTGGCCAAAAGATTCCAGTTTCACTTCTGAGGTTTGCTGAGCAGTTGCCTGTGCCTGGATAAGGACTGTTTCAGATGATACCTTAATTTCACTAGTATTTTTGATTATCAATAGTTGTAAAGAAGACTGCAAGTTAAATGTCAAGTCTCAGCGTGACTCCATTGTCACTACGGCTGGTTTTACCAAAAGCCCCAGAGTCACTTCTTTCTGTGTCTTCACCTATGTTTTCAAATATCTCCCAGCTCTTTAAGTTCTGTCTGGGAAGTACCTATCAGCTTGCCAGTACTAGTGATTCTCTACTATTAAGCACGTATGGAAATACTGCCAAAGCCAGCATGCCTTGCAAAGCTTAGACTCATTAGGCTGCTAACAAAATATAATAAAAACCTACCTATTATACCATTCTGTATTTGTAACATTCCAATCTCCCACAAGATTAATATGTAAACTGCTTTGGTTGCACCACAGAAAGTTGGTATATCAAATGCATTACAGAGGGACTGGTAGCTTCTGAATTGCAAGATAATTTAGAGCACTACAGGTTGTTAGATAACTCTCAATCTGAATTCCACAGCCTTTTTTTTTTTTAGTACAGAAACTCTCTTGGCAGCAATATTGACAGAACTGAGATTATGGACTGATAAAGAATTCAGGTATTTATTTATTTATTTATTTATTTATGGTACGTTTATACCCCACATTTTCCCACTAGAGCGAGCACAATGTGGCTTACAATGTTACAAAAAGTTAAAATGCAATGAGGGTAATGACCTGACAAGTCAGAAAGACGGGAAAGTACAGGAGGAGTATACAGGGATGCTTGAATAGGTTGGAGTAGTAAATGGGTATAGACAAATTGAGGTAGGCGGGGATTAAGCGTTAATTGGTAGGATAAACTTTCTCGAAGAAAAATGTTTTTAAAGATTTCTTGAATAGCTGGTGATCGTCAATCTCCTTTAGATGCCTTGGTATTTGTTGTGCAGTTGGATTTGTCTGCTTCATTTGATTTAGTTGATCATTATATTTTATTATTTTGATTAGATGAGATTGGTGTTTTTGGGACTGTGAGAATCTGGTTTGAGGGTTTCTTGAATTACCGAATTTTAAGAGTTATCTGGGGGAAAGTCAATTTCAAGTGAGTGACTAATGTTATATGGGGTACCGCAGGGGTCCCAACTAACCCCTATGTTATTTACTCTGGATTCTATATATGGTGCCCAAACTTGCACACTGAAATTTGGTGTGCATCGAGCGCATTCCATAATTTTATGTGCAACTTAATTGCTCTCAGCGTTATAGAGTTTGGCAGACCAGCACCTAATTTAGGCTCAACGATTTACACCAGGTTTCAGTTGGTGTAAATCCTTACGCCCAAAATTGGGTGCAGATCCCAGTGCAAAGGGCTATTCTATAAACTGTGCCCAACTTAGAGTGCCATTTATAGAACAGTGCTTAGTACTTATTTTTTTTTTTTTGGTGTCCAGATTTGGGCATCATTTACTGAATCTGGTCCTTATTGCATATTTAGCTCCATTAAGAAATTTGAGTAAATTGGGTATTATGCATTTTTTATGCAGATGATATTATGTTAGTATTCCCAATTAAGGATTCATGGCAAAAGACTCTGAGCCCTGTTTACTAATGAGAATCCACAGGAGCAGAGAACTCAAGCGTTCCATGGGATAATACAGAAGATAATAAAAAGGTGGGGGATTGACCACTATGAGGAAAGGCTAAAGTGGCTAGGGCTCTTCAGCTTGGAGAAAAGGCGGCTGAGGGGAGATATGATAGAGGTCTATAAAATAATGAGTGAAGGGGTAGATGTGAAGCGTCTGTTCACGCTTTCCAAAAATACTAGGACTAGGGGGCATGCGATGAAGCTACAATGTAGTAACTTTAAAACGAATTGGAGAAAATTTTTCTTCACTCAACGTGTAATTAAACTCTGGAATTCATTGCCAGAGAATGTGGTAAAAGCGGTCAGCTTAATGGAGTTTTAAAAAGGTTTGGACGGCTTCCTAAAGGAAAAGTCCATAGACCGTTATTAAATTGACTTGGGGAAAATCCACTATTTCTGGGATAAGGAGGAGTGGATTGGAGGAGTGGCCTAGTGGTTAGGGTGGTGAACTTTGGTCCTGAGGAACTGAGTTCAATTCCCACTTCAGGCACAGGCAGCTCCTTGTGATTCTGGGCAAGTCACTTAACCCTCCATTGCCCCATGTAAGCCGCATTGAGCCTACCATGAGTGAGAAAGCACAGGGTACAAATGCTGGGTATTTGTGACCTGGATTGGCCACTGTTGGAAACAGGATGCTGGACTCGATGGACCTTTGGTCTTTCCCAGTATGGCAATACTTATGTAAGTCTTTTTATCAATAACATTTTACTCAAGGACGAGTGTCTCCTGTCTCTGGTACCCGTGGTCAATTCCCCACCTTTTTATTATCCTCTGCTTACTAAGCCACACTAGCGTTTGTAGCATGCGCTAAAATTAGCATGCACTAAACGCTAGAGTTGCCCATATTTTCCTAAGGGCGAATTAGCATTTAGCGCATGCTAATCATTAGTGCACGCTAAAAATGCTAATGCGCCCTTAGCGCTGTTTAGTAAACAGGGCCCTCTGTTTTTGGTAAATGATGTTTTTAGGAATGTGAAATATTGGATGCATAAGAATGCACTGAAGATAAATCTGGACAAAACTAAAGTATTGTGGGGTGGTTGGACAACATGCTGAGTTATATCAAACAACTATTGATTTAACTGGTATGACTATTTCTATATTCCCCAAAATAAACGTATTAGGAGGGATAATTGATGCTAAACCGTGTATGGAATCTCATGTTAATATAATGGTACAAAAAGTGTTCTATAATTTAAAGTTAATTAGATGGGTCTGCAGATTTTTAGAGACATTAATTTTATCACATTTGGATTATATTAACGTCGTGTTACTGGGTCTACCAGAAAGGCAAGTCCATGGGCTACAAATTTTGCAAAATGTGGCAGTGAAATAAATTTGGGGAGGAAGTAATTCTGAGCATGTTACTCCATATCTAGTTAAAATCCATTAGTTACCTTTGAAAGCGAGAATAGAGTTTAAAGTTTTATTTGTTTTTAAGATATTATATGAAATGGCACCAGGTTATCCACCTGATTCTTAAAGGTCACCAAAAATTGCGTGTGTATATTTAGGCATGACCCCGATTTGCGCACATGATTTAATAAAATAATGAGCCAATTATTGCCAACAATTTTTTTAATGAGCAGTTATTGGTACTAATTAGATTTAATTGGGACTAATGCATATAAATTTAGGTGCACAATCTGCGACTAAATTTTACACACAGTCCGAAAAAGGGGGCATGGAAATGGGAGGGTTCTGAGCATTTTGGGTGGAACGAGGGAGTGGTTTTGAGTTACATGCATAATTACACAATATGGATGCTCTGCATGTAAATTTAGGCGCGGGCATTTGTATCATGTTTTCATTGGTACAAATGGCGGTGCCTAGATTTACACGTGACCTCTCCACTTAAGCGTTCATTCTTTAAACCACACCAAACTTTAGGCATAGCTTATAGAATACCACTTAAATGGTTATTTTTGGTGCTGATTTTTTAGGCACCATATATAGAATTTAGCCCTACATGTACCATTTTCTGAATATTTATATCTCAGGGTGAAGTTTAAGACCACAGTCTGAAATTCGGTTAGCTTTGCCAAGTCCTTCCACAATTCATGTACAAGCTACAAAATGCCTTTTAGAATTCTTTTGTTTGTTTGTTTATACAGCGATTGAAAACTTGGCTTTTTTTTCAAAAATACGGCTTAGTTTTTGTGACTTAATGGGATATGCATGTAATTTTAAAACTGTGATTGAAGCAAAATGCAATATTTTTACATTTTTATTATAATCCACCTTAAGCTGAAAGGTAAAGTGGACTATAAATGTTCATGTTAAAGGAAATTAAATTACCCATACCTGTCTTATCTGTTTGTTTTCCCCTTTTTTTGTCATGGTACTGTTAATTCGGTTAACCCATGGTATATAACCCTTACATTTAGAGCACAAGATTTCTGGAATTGTGTTTGAAAACAGCAATTCAAAGATTCCCACTGAAGTAGAGGTGCAAAATGGTGTCAATAAAGTATGATTTACAGTTTATAGCAACATAAGAGTTGCCAACTGAGGCAGGCCAAGAGTTCATCTAGCTCTGTATTCTGTTTCCAACATTTGTCAGTCCAGGTCTTAAGTATCTGTTAAAGTCTCAAAAAGTAGCAAGACTCCATGTTCAGTTTATTATGAATGATCTTTAGAATAAGTACAATACAACACAAAGGGGTCCTTTTTACTAAGGTGTGCCGAAAAGATGGCCTGCACTGGTGTAGATGCGTATATTGGACACATGCAGGTCCATTTTTCAGCGTACCTGCAAAAAAGGCCTTTTTTGGGGGCCGAAAATGGACGTGTAATTTTGTTCTTTATAATAGTCTCTACTATTTTGCTTGGTACTGACGTCAGGCTCACCAGTCTTTAATTTCTCGGATCACTTCTGGAACCTTTCTAAAAAATCAGCATTATATTGGCCACCCTCCAATCTTCCGGTACCATGCTTGATTTTAAAGATAAATTACTTATTACTAAAAATAGCTCAGCCAGTTCATTTTTCAATTCTATCATTACTCTAGGAGGAATACCATCCGGTTCAGGTGATTTGCTACTCTTAAATTTGTCAAATTGTCCCATTACATCCTCTGGGATTATAGAGATTTCATTCAGTTTTTCTGACTCTTCAGCTTTGAATATCTTTTCTGACAGTGGTATCTCTCCCAAATCTTCCTCGGTGAAGACCAAAGCAAAAAATTAATTTAATCTCTCCGTTTCCCTGATTGCCCCTTTTACCCCTCGGTCATCTAGCGGTCCAACTGATTCTTTTGCCGGCTTCTTGCTTTTAATATACCTTTAAACATGTTTACTATTTGTATTTGCCTCTAATGCAATCTTTATTTCAAAGTCCCTCTTTGCCTTCCTTATCAGTGCTTTGGGCCCTCTCTGTGTTGTGCCCATTACTAATACCCGACATGGGGTGGGAAGGGAGAGGAAGAGAGTGGTTGAGTGTAGTATGCCATGTTGATATCTGTATACATACCTCATGACATGGATGGAAAGGCTGTTGTAATGGCTTCAGTGATCTTATTTACAGGTCCTGACATATATGTCCATTTATAGAATTCCATAATATTACTTTATTTATTTATTTATTACATTTGTACCCCACATTTTCCCACATATTGGCAGGCTCAGTGTGGCTTACATGATACCGGAGAGGTGTTAATAGACTCCGGAGTAAAGCAAATACAGATAATGGTTAAGTTGGGGTAGGAAGGGTAGGGACCACATGAAGGAACATGTGGTGGGGCTGTATAGAGGATAGTAAGAAGAGATGAGATTGTTTGGTGATCAGTACGAACTGTGGTGGTGTAGTGTCGCTGATTTCAGGCATTTAAGTTGGGTTGGGGGGGGGGGTAAGCCTTTTGGAACAGGTGTTTTTTTTTTAGATTTTTTCTGAATTGGAGGTGGTCATAGGTGGTTTTTCATGGATTTTGGTAGTGCATTCCATAGCTGTATACTGATGTAGGAAAAACTGGATGCGTGTGTTGATTTGTATTTTAGTCTTTTGCAGCTTGGGTAGTTAAGGTTTAGGTATTGTCGTGCTGATGCAGATGTGTTTTTGAAAATTAGTTTGTATTTCCTGTTTAGGAAGCACCTAAAGACTTTCATTTTTAAGAAATAATTCATGAATATTCATTGTGGATATCCTGAAAACCTGACTGGCTAGGGTGCCTCCAGGACCAGGTTCGTGAGCCACTGACCTAGGGTCAGAAAAAATATCTGAATATAGTATATGTAAACCGCTTTGGTTGTACCCACAGAAAGATGGTATATCAAATTCATGACCCTTTTTCCTGTTTTACCCTATATCTGTGCTCACATCCCATGCAGGTAGAAGCATCACTAGCCACAGTTGCTGTAGTTGAGAGCTTTTCAGCCAAAATGTCTCAGCTTTTAGCTTGTTTTAGCTTGGAAGCAAGGTATGAACCTAAAAAAAAAAAAGGTAAGAAGAATGTCAAATGTAGGCCAGGAAGGCAAATAGCAAGACAACCTGGACCGTGTGCCCACTGGAATCTTCAGGAAGGGGCATTTTAATTTTTCTTAGATGCTTTGTGCTTCATAGCTACGTAATGCAAGGTTCCATGTTAGGAATCACTAACCAAGAAAGGGATCTCGGCGTCATTGTTGATGATACGTTGAAATCCTCTGCTCAGTGTGCTGCAGCGGCTAAGAAAGCAAATAGAATGTTAGGTATTATTAGGAAAGGAATGGAAAACAAAAGGGAGGACATTATAATGCCTTTGTATCACTCCATGGTGCAATCGCACCTTGAATATTCTGTTCAATTCTGGTCGCCGCATCTCAAAAAAGATATAGTGGAATTAGAAAAGGTACAGAGAAAGGCGACAAAAATGATAAAGGGGATGGGACGACTTCCCTAGGAGGAAAAGCTGAAGCATCTAAGGCTCTTCAGCTTGGAGAAAAGGCGGCTGAGGGGAGATATGATAGAGGTCTATCAAATAATGAGTGGAGTGGAACGGGTAGATGTGAAGCGTCTGTTTACGCTTTCCAAAAATACTAGGACTAGGGGGCATGCAATGAAGCTAAAAAGTAGTAAATTTAATACGAATCAGAGAATGTTTTTCTTCATTCAACATGTAATTAAACTCTGGAATTCATTGCCAGAGAATGTGGTAAAGGCAGTTAGCTTAGTGGGGTTTAAAAAGGGTCTGGACGGCTTCCTAAAGGAAAAGTTCATAGACCATTATTATATTGACTTGGGGAAAATCCACTGCTTATTTCTGGGAAAAGCAGCATAAAATGTATTGAGTGTTTTGGGGGGGATCTTGCCAGGTATTTGTGACCTGGATTGACCACTGATGGAAACAGGATGCTGGGCTTGATGGACCTTTCGTCTGTCCCAGTATGGCAATACTTATGTAGTTATGGGGTAATCAATAAAAGTGAAAGAAATAATGCTGGAGAATGTTGGAAATTATGAATAGAAGCTGAGCTGAGAAATCATGAGAGAGAGCACTGCACAGATAAATTGCACTTTATAGTTTATAAATGAGTGAAAAATAGCCATTCTTCCAACTGGGAATAGGTGTACCACAGAAAATTATAAAATAACATTTGTGCTCAGAAAATAAGGAACTGGCCTGTAGGAAATCATCAATCTATATTATACCAACATTAGTATGGGACAAGGAGACACAAGACAGGTAGAAGCTACAGAGTTCATTAAAAGAAGGAGCAGGTGGCTGCCCTAAGGGGAAAAAAGAAAAGTTTCATTCCACGACAGATAGTTTCATGTGATGATCACAAGATAAAGCCTTCAGTTTTTCCATTTGTATCAATCGATCACAGGGCTGCTGGGTTCTTTCCAGGAGTCATTCCTACCATGTGAAAATGAGTCTTTATGATTACATTCCAAGGCCCTGTGTCACAATATCTTCTAACCAGTCACTGGTAGTTGCTTTGTTACTGAAAGATTCTGTAAGAAAATGGACTTCTTGGGAAATGCCTGTGGAATGAATGAAGCACCCAAACCTCCTAGTGTCAATCTTAGAGTATTATGTAGTGGAAGCAAGTCATGAATCTAGGCACTGGCGACAGGGTTTGTGATCGAGTGAACATATTAGCATATCCAGTGCATTGCAATGGCTGGCAGCAAGAGGACAGCTGCAACTTCTGTACTAGTGTAGAAAGGAAAAAAGGAAATTCTTAGGAGGAACCCATCCATAAGAGACTCCTGGTGTAGCGGAGATGACATATTTTACAATGTATTTTATCACTGTTCCAAAAGGGCAACAGTGAGGATGAAAAATTGCTCTTCTGAAAACACCTAGATAAATATTCTGCTATGTGGTGAACATATAATTTGAAACTGGTAACCTAGACATTTCAAATTATGCCTGTGTTCAGTGGCTCTATTCATTAAATGGCACCATTGGATATACTTGCATAATTTGAACTATCCAAGTTAGTCATACTGGGAGTAATTTTAGAAAGATTTTTCCACATGTATAGCTTGGTATGCACGTAGAAATCAGTTTTTATAAAATTGTGTGGCTGCATACCCACATAAAAAGCACACGCATGGAAAGTAAGCACCTACTTTCTGAAGGGCTGTGCATAGACACTCCTGGAGGCAAAGACAGCGTGGAATGGAGGCAGAATTGCAATATACACATGTATTTTAGAAAAATATGCTAATACATGCATAAGGGCCCTTTTACCAAAGTGTGGTGAGTTTTTGTACTCACCGTACATTAAGGACACATATTAATGTGTGGGAGGTGCTAAGCTAGTGGTAAATACAGTAGGTTGCCCAGCATCTGTCCTACAATTAGAGCAAAGGGCAGATACTTCCGGAGCAACATGCTACTTGTCTGGAAGATAATTCTATAACAATTTAGGGCCCATATTTCCATGGGCAGTGTCATAGGCACCCCGTATAAGAGGCTTGGGGAGGCTAACCAGCTTATAATCGAAAGTGATCGCCGGCCATCTTCCGACACAAATCGGGAGATGGCCGGCGATTTCTTAAAAGCGGCGAAATCGGTATAATCGAAAGCGGCATTTTTGACAGCATCGCTGCTTTCCCGTCGCTTTGCCGGCGAAAGTTCAAGGGGGCATGTCAGTAGATTAGCGAAGGCGGGACATGGGCGGGCATGGGCGTGGTTACCAGATGGCCGGCTTTCGCCGATAATGGAAAAAAAAAGCGGCGTTAAGCAGTATTTCGCTGGGTTTACTTGGTCCTTTTATTTTCATGACCAAGCCTCAAAAAGGTGCCCCAACTGACCAGATGACCACTGGAGGGAATGGGGGATGACCTCGCCATACTCCCCCAGTGGTCACCAACCCCCTTCCATACTAAAAAAAAAACTAAAAACCTTTTTTTCCAGCCTTTATGCCAGCCTCAAATGCCGTAACCACCTCCATGACAGCAGAATGTGTTGTATCCTCCGAAAGCCTTTCCCTGGTTGCGATGTGGTTCTCGGGTGAGTGTGACACCTTTTCTGTTAGGTGCCCTGCAGAGTCACATTAGCAATGCATTGTGGTGGGTGTAAGGTACTGGGCTGTACTCCCATGGTGCTTTTCCCTCCTGCTAACTGGATTCAGACGCTTTCAACTCCAGCATGTTGGCCACGGCGGAGGAAGAACCTGCAAGTTGTCACCTCGGGTTGGCTGGCGGGGGTTGGGGTCCCCCGCCAGCTGAAGAAATATTTTTAAAGGCGCAGGAGGAAGCGGACGCAAAAGTAAGAAATGGCAGCGGGGGAGGGCTGGCGGCGGGAGGGGGGCCAGGGTGAAATCTGCGGGGGCCCAGGCCCCTGTGGCCCCACGCAGATACGCCCCTGCCCCTTTGAGATCAGATTCATCCTAAACCCTCATCCCAATCCGACCCCTCTTCAAGTTCCTCCCCTGGCACAAAGCCCATCCTACTGTTCTCCAAACCAAACTTCCCTGTCTCCTTGGACCTCTCTAGGAACTACAGCCACCTCTGGGACTTACCTCCCTGGTCATCTAGAGCCTTGGGGTGGGAGTGGCCACCTCTGCTCCCACCCCATTGACTCTGGGTTCCAAATGTGGTGCCTATGACTATTAGCAGTAGGATCATGGTACTTCCACTAGGGATCATCCTTCCACATAGGATGGTCTCTAGTGGTATTACCTAAATACTACCACTAGGGAGTTATTGGCACTATTTTGGAACCTGGAGTCAATGGGACAAGACTGGAAGATTAATATTCAGTCTGTAGCAGCCTACATTGTTTTTTTTAAAGCCAGTCACTATGTTTTTTTAATACTGGATATTCAGTCAGTCACACAAGAGGTGATGATGACAATAGTAGGACAAAAAATATGTGCAATTGACTGTAAGGCACCAGTCAGTTTATGAAAACAAAACCTGACGTGAATCAAGCTTGATCAATTTGATCTTTTAAACTACAAAGCAATCACTTTTGATATATGCTTGCAAGTCATAGTCTTGAAAATTAAAATTTGACTCCACAAATTCAGGAGATATGCCCCTGAAGAAGGCACAAGCTAAAACATGGCTGTATTGGGTTTTGCTTTAGTAAATTGACTGGTACCATACTGCCAATTGCACATGTTTTTTTTGTGCTACTATTATTATCATTTTACTGGATATTCAGCATCAGACCATACCCAGATACCAGTGCTGAATGCAACAGCACACCTGCAGCACCAAAACATTTCCAGAACCTGGGGGAGGGGCTGTCTTTGGTATAAAGTGTAGCCTTTTTTGAAGTACTACTTACCTATGCAAAGAGAAAGGAAAGGTTACATAATATAGAGACATTTAATCCATGTCTTAACAAGAAGGTTTTAGATACTTAGGCTGATGGGGTAATCTATGGTAAAATAAAAGACTATACTGTAATAACAGGCTACATCTTTCTGTGGCAGGAAAGAAGATCATTGGTGACATATTCAGACAATGTTTCTAGACATGTAAACTAGGAGATGGGGTGTCCAATAGGATCAGGTGAGATCAGGAAGTCACCCCCAGCAAAATCATTACAGCAGTGGGGAAAATAAAGTTAATAATCAAACATATAAATGGCGAGTGTCGTACTCACTCGCAAATGCGCAGTAAAGACCCTCTGTGCCCCGCCCCCGCGTCAATATGTTATGATGGGGGCGGAACAGAGAGGGTCTCTACTGCGCATTTGCGAGGGACGAAACTGCCGTCGCTAACGCTCCCCCCACCCCCCACCCGGCCGGGCCCTTGCTCTGCTATTGAAACAGCAAGGGAACGCAGCACACAGCTCTGCTGAGCTGCCGTCCTTCCTTCTTCTTCTCTGCCTGTGTCCCGCCCTCGACGACGTTACATCACACTAGGGCGGGACACAGGCAGACAAGAAGAAGGAAGGACGACGGCAGCTCAGCAGAGCTGTGTGCTGCGTTCCCTCGCTGTTTCAATAGTGGAGCGAAGGCCCGGGCCGGATGGATGGGTGGCGGTGACTCGGGGGGGCCTTGCAGCGGCGACGGGAAGGGGCTTTCAACCCCCCCCTTTCCTATACTAGCCCGTTTTTACGGGCTCAACGGCTAGTATAAAAAGAAAAACTATCTTAGCAACTCACTCATCAGCAACAAAGGAGCAGGGGAGACTAGACAAAGAGCTATACAAAAGAAAAGAATACCAATAAAATAAAACTAGCAGGGAAAGCATGCAGAGCATGTCTCTTGTAATTCTTTCCAACTCCTCTGTGTTAAAACCCACAAGTTAAATGAAGTCAGCATAAAAATAACAGCTAATGTTAAAATTCTAAATTATGTTTGCTAAAGGCACTAAGAATAGATTGAAAAGAGTGGAAGAGAGGATTAATCCTTGAGGAACACATGATAAAAGGAAGGGGTTTGATAAAGTACAGTTTCATTGTACTTTGAATGAATGACAAGATAGGAATAAGTTGTACCAACTTAGGGGCCCTTTTACTGATGGGTTGGCGTGTAACAATGGGCATGCTGTGTGCCAATCCGGAACTACTGCCGGGCTACTGCAGGAGCCCAGTGATAGTTCCCACCCCCAGCATGTTCCATTTCCAGCGCTATAAAATATTTTGTATTTTGGAACACTGGTTAGTGGGAGCCTTTACCATTACCTAAATAGGAGGTGGTAAGGGCTTTCCGTGGAAAAGGCCACATGGCAAGTGATTCACTTACCACACAGCCATTTCTTTTCAAACCCTCCCAGCTTTTTACCTGCTGCAGTAAAACACGAGCTAATGCCACTACAGGCCCCCTTTTACTGCTGTTTGGTAAAAGGGCCCTTAGGGAGTCTCCATGGATACGGTTTAATAGAAGGGCCCCAAAATTAGTTAGCTGCATTACGACTGCTTCCTTAGTCACATTTGACATGACATAAAGATTAGAAATGGGTCTGTAGTTGGCATCTTTACACCGGTCTAGCTTACAGCCCTAGAGTAAGGAATGAACCCTATCTTCCTTCTAGCTGGAAGGCCCTCAGACTTATGACATGCTGTTATTCAGTAGGGTACAAATATAGGGGGATAGATCTAGGAGCTGATCTTTCAAAAATCTGATGATATCATTTGAGGCAGGACAGGTTTGAATTTTCAAGGAAAGGTATTTTACATTTTAATTGTGTGGAGGGGCATAATTGAAAGGGGTGCCCAAGTTTTCCTGAGGACGTCCTCGCAGGACGTCCCGACGAAGAGGCGGGGAAACCCATATTATTGAAACAAGATGGGCGTCCATCTTTTGTTTCGATAATATGGTCGGGGGTGCCTTAGAGATGGTCCTTAGAGATGGTCGTCCCCAATTTTTGGCGATAATGAAAACCGAGGACGCCCATCTCAGAAATGACCAAATCCAAGCCATTTGGTCGTGGGAGGAGCCAGCATTCATAGTGCACTGGTCCCCCTGACATGCCAGGACACCAACCGGGCACCCTAGGGGGCACAGCAGTGGACTTCATAAATTGCTCCCAGGTCCATAGCTCCCTTACCTTTGGTGCTGAGCCCCTGAAACCCCCCAAAACCCACTACCCACAACTGTACAACACTAGTATAGCCCTAAGGGATGAAGGGGGGCACCTAGATGTGGGTACAGTGGGTTTGTGGTGGGTTTTGTCTGTCTTGATTCAGATTGTAAGCTCTTTTGAGTAACGACTGTCTTTCTTCATGTTAAATTGTGAAGCGCTGCATACAACTGGTAGCACTATACAAATGATTTATAGTAGTAGTAGTAGTTTTGAAGGGCTCACATTTACCATCACAAGTGTAACAGGTAGAGGGGATGGGCCTGGGTCCGCCTGCCTGAAGTGCTAAATAGTAGTAGTAAGTGCACTGCACCCACTAAAACTGCTCCAGGGACCTGCATACTGCTGTCAGGGAGCTGGGTATGACATTTGAGGCTGGCAAAATAATTTTTAATGTTTTTTTTAGGGTGGGAGGGGGTTGCTGACCACTGGGGGAGTAAGGGGAGGTCATCCCCAATTCCCTCCGGTAGTCATCTGGTCAGTTCAGGCACATTTTTGAGGCTTGGTAGCAAGAAAAAAATGGACCAAGTAAAGTCGCCCAAGTGCTCATCAGGGACGCCCTTCTTTTTTCCATTATTGGTCGAGGGTGCCCATGTGTTAGGCACGCCCCAGTCCCACCTTCGCTATGCATCTGACACGCCCCCGTGAACTTTGGTCATCCCCGTGATAGAAAGCAGTTGAGGACGCCCAAAATCAGCTTTCGATTATGCCGATTTGGGTGACCCTGGGAGAAGGACGCCCATCTCCCGATTTGTGTTGAAAGAAGGGCGCCCTTCTCTTTCGAAAATAAGCCTGATAGTGTTTTAGGGTTATTTTAAAATCTTGTTATTTTATTATGTTTAATTTGTAATATGTATCATATAGTTGACATATGTAAATTGCTGTGATCATCCTTTTTGTAATGGCAGTCCAGAAGAATTATAAATAAAATGAAGAAACATCAAAGGATGCACTTTTTTTGTAAGACACTAGCATGCTTTGGATACATTTTGAGTTTTGAGGTCAGAGCCAGCTTGCCTTCAACCACGTACAATAGTGCCTGTATCTCCCTAGATAGCCTATTCTAACATGCTCTGCTCTGTTTTTCTGGGGAAAAAAATTGCTGCATAGTGTTAGACTTTGACATCAATAGGAGTCAAAACCTTTGACAGTCAATCATTTCATGGTGGATACTCTCTTACCATTTTATAATGCCTTTTAGTGCACTTCAGCTTTACAGCAGCTTGAAGGACAGATTGCTACATAACACATCCTCATAGAGCAAGAAACATTTAATAACGGATGCTAAAAGTTTATGTATAAAAAATCCTTTGACTACAATAGTCTTGCTTTTCACCATCTGTGACCGCAGGCTTAGATTAGTCCAGGGCACTGAATAAAAATGGACGAAGGACAGCAAGAAAGGAAAGATGGGGGATACACAATTCTCCTGACACAGTCACACATGTCTTGTTTCAATCACCTCTCAGTTGTTCCAGCTGAGTGTCATGCTCCAAGCCTGAGCTAGAAAATTACATGCTAATAGCAAGAAAATACCTGTTGGTAGCTGGAGACAATAAACTGTTTGAGAGTATTGATACCAAATCAAACCATGCAACCTGCTCACTCTTTCCATATTTTAAATGAAATGGAATTTTTCAAAGATCATTATACTTACTAAATGGATTTTGAGGGAACTACTCGTTGTACATGGTCTAGCTGCTGTATTCCATCAAATACAGGGGAAGGATGCCAAATAAAATTAAAACACAGAGGCCACCACAGAATGCAATCTGCTAATGGACTTTTTGCTGATTTTTAATGTAATGTTATGTTGTCTGACTCAATGCTGTGCATTATCCCTAATATTTAACTGTAGAATAACAAAACCCAATAGGGAATAAAGTTGTTTTAATTCATATAAATAGCCTATACACATTTTAAACCGTTAAAACAGTGTTTCCCAAACATCTCTACAGGATATCCTCAATGAATACCCATTGTGAATATTTTGAAAATCCCACTTGCTATGGAGTCCCTAGGTCAGGTGTGGGATGTCCTGAGTTACAATACACAGAAGAGCTTTTAAAATATTCTAATAGACTGGAATACTTAACTGAGAATACTATTGTTACCACATGGTAAGCAATACAATTTCAGGTTCAACTGCTCCATCTTCTTGTTGTGTAGACAAATGATATCTCCTGCTTTCATTTTCTAAACCAATGGAGAAGAATACCCTGCAATGGGACACTGTCATAGCAGGGTATACATTATATTGCAGTAATAGGGTGGATCAAATTGGTGGAGAATAGCATTATATGTTAAAAAGGGTCTTCAATTAAATAGACTAAAAGTTTTACAAGATACATCTAGGAATTCTTATGGATAGAAATTCCACATGTAGAGGGGAAAAGGGTTTGATTTCCACTGCAGCTCCTTGTGACCCTTGGCAAGTCACTTAACCCTCCATAGCCCCAGATCCAAAGCTTAGATTGTGAGCTCAGTAGGGACAGAGAAAGTACCAGCATATAATATATGTAAACTGCTTTAGTTGTACAACAGAGAGGCGGTATGTTAAATCTAATACCATTTACCCCCTTATCTCCCTGGTGAAAGCAGTATACTATTGTCTGCTGGGCCAGAATGAACATACAGACTTAGAAATGTTGGCAGCAATTAGGGAAGCTAACAAACCAGATTACACAATAATAATGGATGATTTCAATTACATAGAACTAAAGGAAAAAGTTGTGCCAAATTCAGATCATCATACCAAAAGGTACATCTTAAAGTGAACCTTGCCTTGGTCCTGGGAAAATAGTATTGCTGAAACAAACACAAATTATATCAAAAAACAAACTGGAGAAAAAAAGACCTCAGTAGAATATGCTCCACAGCAACCAAGTGTGAAAAGCACCAAAAGCATGAGCTCATTCAACATTGGTCAAAGAAAAAAAAAAAAAGCAACTCCACTACTACAAAAATTCATTAATAAGCATTTCTCAAAATTCTTCTTCCCAAGAGACCAAGAGCAAGGCATTAAGAGGCTCTTTTATTAAAACTTAGCTTGTGCTAATGGACATTAATGCACGCTAGTTGCTGAATGTCTTATTTTATAACTGTGGGCCACGTGGCACTTAGCACACACTAGTGTCCATTAGCACATGTTAAGCTTTAGTAAAAGGGCCACTAAAAAAGGTATCATAAGAGAGGCAGGAGATCTGTGATGTGCACACACCAGAAACCATGCAACAGAACACCAACTTAAGAACATAAGCATTGCCATACTGGGACAGACAGAAGGTCCATCAAACCCTAAGTCCAGTTTCCAACAGCGGCCAATCCAGGTCACAACTACCTGAAATGTGCTACAAATCCTCATGTCTATATTAGGCATGTATCTCCCTTGTTCTATAACTATGCAAATAAATTCTTAGAATGTCCACGATCTGCCCATGACACTCCCATTTCTGTGCCCCCTTTTCAGATTTGCATGTAAACTTTAGGTACGGATCTAGTGCCTAAATTTATATGCATAACTGCTAATTAAATCCAATTAGTGCTAATAATTTCTTGTTAGGATGCCAGTTATTCAGTTAAGTTGTGTGTGCAAAATGGGTGTTCATGCCCCATGTGCAACTCAAAGTGCCATATATAGAATCAGAGGGAAAGCAACTGGTATGGGCAGATTGCAGCATAGATCATTCCTTCTGTTCTACAGTTCAAAAAATGTCTTCTCTTATTTCACTCCAATATTTTCACGTTTACTGCACAGGTCAAAGAGCTGCCACAAGGGACATGTTCAGTGGTCTTATTTCTTCTGTTTTGATGTACTGGAAGTGCTGAAGGTGACAACATATCCATCAAGTTTTTTCTGAATTTTATATGCCACCATCAGTTCTTTTTGTGTAAAATATGAGATTCCTTGAATCACATGCCTGTGTTTTTATAATATCTGCACAATCTCATATGACATATGATCCTAATACAAAGCACACACTAATTCGTTCTCTTGTGTCTTATATGCAGTTTTATTAACTATTATTGTTTTCCTGTCTATATGTCTAGTTCTTATTCCTTCCTGGATGTGTCTGAAAGGATACCCTCTCTCCTCAAATCTGCGTGTCATTAAGCATATATGAAAGGTGGTCTTCTGTTTTGGAACATATTTGTTTCACTCTAAGAAATTGAATGAAAGGTAAATTCTTTTATAATACCTGACTATGAAAGATTTTATATGTATCATTTTATTTACATCCATATCTTTTCTTTACAGGCTTGTATTAAATTGATCCTCTTTATAATAGATCATAATATCTTTAAAAAAAGGTATTTTAAATCTATCATAGCTCATCTGAAACTTCAGATTAGGTTCTCTTTAATTCAGCCATCCATGGAACAAAATCAATTGATTTTCATCACCTTGCCAGATGATCAAAATGTCATCTATATAGCGGCACCAAACAGCAATCTGGTCTTGGAATGCATGACTTTCTAAAAATGTTCAAATTCTGCTACGTAGAGGTTAGCGATAGATGGGGCCATGGTGGCCCCAATTGCTGTTCCCTTTGTTTATAAAAATTGCCTTCAAAATAAAAATATTTTTCTTGTAATGCAATACTAGCTAACTTAAGCAGAAACTCAGTAGGGATTTATAGACAAGTCTCTGTTTTAGATAATGCTTTTCAATAATCTCAATTCTTATGTGAAAACTTTCAAAATTCTGCTACGTAGAGGTTAGCCAATCATAAAGAAAGAAATCTCTCAAAAGACTACTGGTAAATACCAAAATATACAAAAACTGGAGTGCAAAAATAGCAAAGCTGAGGAAGAAGTAATCTAATACAACATAAAGTAATACTTCCTTCCTATATCCACAAAAGAATTCATTAGTATATTTACTTGTTCTATCTTGTTGCACAAAAGCAAGCCATTGCAATATTCAGAAGAGACCACATGATTCTAAAAATGTTTTTGAATAAAAGGGGGACCTTCTCGGAGATGTAACTCACCCATGCAGGGGTATCCACTAGCTTCTCAATCATTGAAAATTCCCCCCAAATTTTAAATTTTTGATTATTTGAGCACATCCTGTGTCACTAAAAGCTTTTCTTATGTATTTTCATGCAATCAAGCAACTGCATAGGACAAAAATTACAGCAATGTAAATCTATCTGTAAGACTCAAGATATCCATTTTATAACTGCCTATAATGGCTCCAAAAATATCAATAGAAATAACTAAACCATTGAGCCACTGTCTGCATAATTACTTAATAGCATAATTACACTGTCTGCATAAATACATAAACAACTGCACATATCAACTGCTGAAATCATATCTTGCTCAATTCTATATTCTTATTGCACATTACTCAAATTAAAGCCATTAAAAAGTAAAGGCATAGCACATAACTCATGGCTGCTGAGTGGGAAACAGACAGTGTTCATCACGAAAGCGTGAGTATAAGCATTTGCTTTTCCTTAGGAGATATTACCACTGTAAGGAATCTGCTTTCATAGTGTTCTCTCTTTCTGTGCCTTTATGAGTATTGTGATTTTGGATCCCTAAGGCATGCGTTGTTACGCCAAAACATGACCCGTGTCAGGTCTTTCAGAATAAAAGGACTGTTGTTTGTCTTAGTCTTGAAGGCGCAGTTGTATTTCTTTCTTTGGTTGCTTGTGTTTGTGTACTGTTTTACCCTCTCTTTTGTTACCTACATTGATATAAACCGATGAATGAGTAGTTCCATAAATATATAAAATTGCGTGTAAGACCAGAAGCAATTCAGTTCAGGCTATGGCATGTTTGTGAACATGGCCCGGGCTCGTTTGTAGCTACAGTCTACAATTTAATTGAATAACAAGCCAATTAGTGCCAATAATTGGGCCCTAAAAATCATCAGTGCTAATTGGCTTTAATGACATTTTATGCACATAAACTTAGGCGCCTAGATCCACGTTGGTTGAAAAAGTAGGTGCAGCTATGGAAGGGTTATGGGTGGTTCAGGGGCCCTGATCCCTCTGGTGGGAGTTGTGTGAATTTGTGTCTGGAAATTTCCCTGTTTCCACAGTTCAAAACAGGATACTGGACTTGAGAGACATCTGTCCTAGTATGGCAATACTTATGTTCTTATGCTGAAAGTAAACCACCAGTACAGTAACTAGTACACCCTGATTTCACTAAACATTTTGCAAGTAGTGCTTTTGTGCATATGGGGCCACTTATAAAAGATCTTTTATAATGTACATGTATAGGTCAAGATGGAGACAAAACACAGAAGTGGAAAGAACACCAGAATCCCAAAGGGAAGCATGCAGCAGGAAACAGGAGTGGGAGACAGATCCAGGCACTTCAATCACAGACCAAGGAACACCCAAAATGAAATCAAAACTTTTATTGATGACTCAACACGGCCCAGTGTTTCAGCATAAAAGTGCCTACCTCAGGAGTCTCTTAAAATATGGCAAAATAACAGCCACAGACAAATCTATCTTTGGTTGTAAACATAACAGTCACAAATCAGTCTGTCTTCAAAGACTAAGGGGTCCTTTAACTAAGCCGCGTAGGCGCCTATGTGTGCCCAACACATGTCAATTATGAGTTACCGCCCGGCTACAGCATGGCCCTTGCAATAATTTTATTTTTGATGTGCGTCCACTATGCACACCGGAAAATAATTTTTATTTCTGGCATATGGCAAAAACCGTGTGGTAATCGTCATATTCATGTGCATAGACGGTTACCGCGTGAGAACTTAAATCTAAGTCAATGGCTGACGGTAAGGTCTCAGACCCAAAATGGACAGGTGGCAATTTTCATGTTGCCGCACGTCCATTTTCTGCAAAAATTTAAAAAAGGCATTTCTTACAGGTGCGCTGAAAAATGATTCTGAACGTGCCCAAAACACGCATCTACACTACCACAGGCCATTTTTTGGTGCACCTTCGTAAAAGGGCCCTGAATTGCTAAAAGGAGGTCTTGAAAAAGAATGTTTGTCAAGGCAGTAGTGGTCTCGAAGACATTTGCTACCGGTCAACAGCCAGTAGTGGATGTTTTAGAGACCACTACTGCCTTAACAAGCGGTCAAATTCAAGACCTCTTTTTAGCAATGTAGTCTTTGAAGACAGATTGATTTATGTCTGTTATGCTTACAAATGTGTTATGCTTACAAATGAAGACAGATTTGTCTTGACTGTTATTTTTTGATATACTTACACGGTGCCGTGTCGAGTCATCAATAAAAGTTTTAATTTCATTTTGGGTGTTCCTTGGTCTGTATTTGCAGTGCCTGGATCCATCTCCCACTCTTGTTTCCTGCTAGGTCAAGATGGTACATACTGTGCTGGTAGGTGTAGCTGGGGGTTTAATCTGGGTGGAGTGCTGGCAGAGTTTGAAAGTACACACAGTTATAAAGTGCTTTATTCAACACACATACTTATGAACTTTGGACCAAATTCTATAAATACCACCTAAAAAGTTGGCACTGAAAAACCCCCACTAAGCGCTATTCTATAAACAGTGCTCCTAGGGGTGCATTTACAAAGGCACGCTGAAAAATGGCTTGTGGTAGTGTAGGCATGAGTTTTAGGTGCACGCTGATCCATTTTTTAGCGCGCTTATAAAAAAGGGCTCTTTTTTTGCTGAAAATGAATGTGCGTCAAAATCAAGATTGCCATGCATCCATTTTGGGTTTGAGACCTTACCGCCAGCCATAGACCTAGCAGTAAAGAATCTGGGCAGTAATGATCTATGTGCATCAAATGCCACTTGGCGCGCATCTGTTACACACGCCAGAAAATATAAAATATTTTTCAGGTGTGCGTAGCGGATGTGCGCCAAAATTGAAATTACTGCAAGGGCCAGGTGGTAACCAGGTGGTAACTTTAATTTGGCGCATGCTCGGCACGCATAGACGCCTACGTGGCTTAGTATATATAACGAAAAAAATGTTCTACTCGATGTGGAAACTCAAGAGAATAAAACCTTTTTTCCCAAGAAGCATCTTCCGTACCCTAGTACAATCATTAGTAATAAGCCATCTGGACTACTGTAACATTCTATATGCAGGCTGTAAAGAACGGACTATTAAAAAACTCCAAACAGCCCAAAACACCGCAGATAGACTCATCTGTGGCAAAACTAAATTCGAAAGAGCAAAACTGCTAAGAGAGAAACTACACTGGCTACCACTCAAAGAACGCATTGAGTTCAAGATCTGCACAGCCGTCCACAAAATCATCCATGCAGACGCCCCTCTTTATATGCTAAACCTAATGGACTTACCATCTAGAAACGCCAGAAGATCGGCCCGCAAATACCTCAACCTGAACCAGGGGCGTAGCCAGACACCCAATTTTGGGTGGGCCTGGGCCCAAGATGGGTGGGCAGAAGAACTCTGCCCTGTCCCACAAGTGATTTGGTCTCTCCCTCTCTCGCCTGCATGCCATATGGTCTCTCAAACATCCCCCTCCCCCGCATACCTTTTAAATAGCAGATTTTCACCAGCAGCGAGCAGCAACTAATACACACTGCTCATGTTGGCCCCACAGCCTTCCCTCTGATGCATCTTCCTGTTTCTGCATAGGCGGGAATACATCAGAAGGAAGGCTGTTATCAGGGGCATATCTGGACTTTGCCGGTAGGGGGGTCCAGAGCCGAGGTGAGGGGGCACATATTAGCCCCACCCCCAGCGACCCCCCGCCATTGCCACCACCCCCCCCACCGCCACCAGAACCACCTCTGTGGCCCGCCCGACGACCGTCTCGACCGCCGCCAACCCTCCGCCCGCTATTGCCTACCTTTGCTGGCGGAGGACCCCAACCCCCGCCAGCCAAAGCCGTTTTCCTTCATTGTTTCTTTTTTCTGAGTCTGACTCTGATGTCCTGCACGTACACAACATGCAGGACGTCAGACCTGCACGTTGTGTGCGTGCAGGACATCAGAGTCAGACTCAGAAAGAAGAATCAAACAACGAAGGAAGACGGCTTCGGTTGGCGGGGGTTGGGGTCCCCCGCCAGCGAAGGTAGGCGATGGCAGGTTGGCGGTGGGAGGGGGGGGGGGGGTTGCGAGGGCCATCAGTAGGGGGGTCCAGGGCCAAATCTATGGGGGCCCTGGCCCCCGTGGCCCCATTACAGATACGCCCCTGGCTGTTACCAAGGAGGGACAGTTGTTGGGAGTTTTCGGCTGGTGGAGCTTGGGGATCCCTGCCAGCCACATCATAGGTGTGCTGCTACTGGGTGGGCCTGAGCCCAAAGTGGGTGGGCCTGGGCCCATCCAGGCCCATCCTTGGCTCACCACTTACCTGAACTTCCCCAGCTGCAAAGGAATCAAATACAAACAGTCATACGCTACCACTTTTGAGTACAAAAGTACACAGATCTGGAACACACTACCAATGGCCCTGAAAAAAATGGACAACCTAACCAGCTTTCGCAAATCTCTGAAGACACACCTCTTCAACAAAGCCTATTAAGGACATCCTCACTAACGAACTATTCCCAAACTACCCAGGTGCATCCAAAATACCTCTCACAATACCTACCTAGCTCTTACTTCTAAATTTACCTACCTTAACTTATTATCGACTTTATTTAAGATCATGTAATGACTGCATCATAACAATACTCTGTAAGCCACATTGAGCCTGCAAAAAGGTGGGATAATGTGGGGTACAAATGCAATAATAATAATAGTAAAAGGGGCCCATAGTTAAGTGCAATTTATAGAACTTACTGCTGGGAACTGTGACTATTTTGGGGGGTGACCATTTACACCAATGAAACTCTGGTGTAAGTCCCCATACTTAAATTAGATGTGGATCCCCTTTATTCTATAACAAATCATGTAATGACCCTGATCTGCCCATAACCCTCCTATAGCTGCATCTACTTTTTCTACCAATGTGGATCTAGGTGCCTAAATTTATATGCATAAAATGTAATTAAAACCAGTTAGCACTGATGATTGTTAGGGCCCAATTGGCACTAATTGGCTCATTATTCAATTAAATTGTATGCGCAAACTAGGCAAGCGCCCAAATTTGCATACACAATTTAAAGCACCATTTAAAGAATATACCTGCTCTCAAGAGCTGGTGTAAATGCCCATGCCTGCATTCAAGGCACAATTTATGCCATGTGCTTTATTTTATACAGCATTTTATAAAAACTATAGGTGCCTATAGGCGTCTAACTTGGACTTTGGATATTTTGCGCTAAACATACCAAATCTGAATAGGAAATACACTCATTTTTGAAAAAAGAAAAACATCTATCTTTTTTGTCATTTAAGCTTTTATGCTTTGTGCATTTATATTTTTAGGCCATTTTTGAAAAAAAAAAAAAAAAAAACCACAAACTCAAAATGTACAAAATCAAGCTGTTGGATGTAGGAGGGGGGTCAGCATTTTTAGTAGCCTGGTCCCTCAGACATCCCAGGTTATCAATGGGGTACCCTAGGGGCCACTGCTGTGGACTTCATATAAATGTTCCTATGTACACTTCTGAGCTCTCACAAACCCACCCAGGGCCGTGCTGACACGGTAAGCAAGGTAAGCAATGCAGGGGGACGCGCCGACCTATAGAGGGCGCCACTCACTTGCAAAATCTTTTATCTGAAGTTGTGATTCTCCTCTCTCCCCTGCCCTTCCCCATCAGGAAGTGAAGGTAGCCGGTGAGACAGACACCCTGCTCTGCTAAAGCTGCTTTAAAGAGTACAACCAGCAGCTATTTATGGCCTTGGTGTGTGAACAACTTCATTCAGGGTGAGCTGGAACAATATTCAAATTAAAGAGAACAGGTTTGGAGGCAGGTGTGCAAGTGAAACTGGGGAGAAATAAAAAATAAATAGTGTAATTGTTATCTGTAAGTGGTTCAAAGTTTTTGTTTTTTGAGCATGTACACTGAGAGGAGGGCATGACTGCAATGATGTGTACATAATTATCATAGGTACAGCTAAAATCCATTTAATTGGCTGAGGAAGTTTAGCTGACGTATAGTGTAGAATAGCTGGTAAGTAAAAATCTGATTGCTTTTTTTGTGTGTTTATTTTTATATAAAACATTCTGCTTGGATAGGGAGAGTTTGTGATATTTGAAAATACATTTTGCTTTAATGAAATTGCTAAACTTTAGAGTCAGAGACTTATCAATGAGGGATACATACAGTGGAAAGGAAGCCCTGGAAACAGAGTTAAGAGGACAGATACCAGCAACAGAATCAGATACTGGGCCAGCATGATCAGAAAAAGAAAGTCACCAGCCAACAAAGGTAGAAAAAAAATCGTTTTATTTTCATTTTAGTGTTTGGAATATGCCCACTTTGAGAATTTACATCTGCTATCTTATTTTGCAATGTATAGCAGTCTCCAAGAGACTGGGCTCCCAGTGAGCCAGGGAGGTCAGACTGTGTAAATGAGATGAAGAGACCCCCCCCCCCCCCCCCCCCATTGTAACAAAGACAGGAACATGCATAATCAAAGCTTAGGTCTCTGCAGTTACAAGGGCTGGCCATTCCTAATTATGCTAATAGTTTTTAATAGGCTAAGTCCCACTGAAAAGCCTCTTTATAAAGGCAGTGCTTTCTCTGGAGAGCAGTGTTAAGAAATAGCAGGAATTGTGTTTATTTTTTTAAACTGCTTTCCTGTGTAAGCTAATTTACAGTTTTCTAGTATATGCTTGACATTGAAGGGTGTGGTAGACCTTTTTGTCAGGTTTGGCTGGGCCTGTAGTTTTCAGTCTAAAGGAAAGACAGGTAGCAATGGAGAAACATCTAATGAAGAAGCGAGACGGGGGGGGGGGGGGGGGCACCAACTGATAGTCTGCAGGGGGGCACCAGAGACCCTTGGCATGGCCCTGAACCCACCTAAAACCCACTGACCTCAACTATACACCACTACAGTAGCCCTTATGGGTAAAGGGGCACCTATATGTGGGTACAGGAGGGTTTGGGTGAGTTGAGGGGGGGGGGGGGGGGGTTGACACTTTTCACCACAAGTGTAACAGGTGGGGAGAGATATAGGTCTGGGTCCACCTGTCTAGAGTGCACTGCACCGACCACTCCACTACTCCAGGGACCTGCATGTTGCCCTAATGGACCTGACTATAACATCTGAGGCTGTAATAGAGGCTAGTGAGTAATTTTTCTATCCACATTTTTTTGTGGGGGGGGGGGGGGGGGGGGGGTGGTGGAAGGGGGTCAGGGACCATTGGGGGAGTAAGGGGGGGGGTCATCCCTGATTCCCTCCAGTAGTCATCTGGTCATTTAGGGCACTTTTTTAAATCCCTTACTCATTTTAAAAACGTATCTAGTCCCAAGGGTTTAGATTTTTTTTTGCCTGGGACATTTTTGTTTTGTTCCATTATGGCTGTAAAACATCCAAGTGATAGGCACGCCCTAAGCCTGCCCTATTCCCACCTCTGCAATGTCCGAACACATACCCTTGTGATTTGGATGCATTGCAAACAAAATGCATAGATACACATCTGTAAAACAGGTTTAAAAGATAAGATTTCAATGTTTTGAGGAGAAATGCATCCAAATACTGCTTTATGACACTTTTTGGACGTTTTTCTTTCAAAAATGAGCCTTTAAGTGTCTTTACAATGTAAACCCCCTGGTGGCGGAGCAAGGTATTACAATGATGATACCAAATATGTCACAGTGTTTCCCCCAAAATCACTCAACGCCAACTAGGAAGTTTAACAATAAAAAGAAAATGTTTTTTTTAATTATTTGAATTATATTTAAATGTTAATGAAATGTTACCAACTTGCAAATTTAACATATGTATTTCAATTACAGTTTGCAACACAAATCAGTGTAGTCTCTAAAAACATTGAGAGCATTTTCAGATGAGTATAGGTATTAGTTACATAAATCATTTAAGCAAATTCAATTTTACAAAACACTAGATTCTTTAAAGTTTCTTTTCTCCTCTATCTTTCAGATTTCCGGAGACCTTCAAGGATCTCAACAGATAAGTTTTCCCTACTTTTTTTTTTCTTTTAGTTATCTCTCATTTATTGTACTATCATATTTCTTCAAGTGAAAAACCGATTGCACAGCAGTATTCTGTATCATTTGTAATTTGTGTAAACGTTTGGCATTCAATCCAACTTAAACAGTTACAATAATCCAGATGGAATAACACCAACATCTAAACCAGAACAAAATGTGATTGAAAAAAATAAGGCTTAATCAGACGTAGTTGATGCATGTGACAGGATGTTCGTCTCCACAGGTTGGTTTTCTGTGATCTAAAAGTAAGCTAGTGGGAGCAGGGATTCCTGTAGCATTACGCATGGTGGCAGGACGGTAGGACGCTAACCCCGCCTCACATCTCTGAGCAGGACAGCTTGTCTTTTAGGGCACTGATGTCAGCATGTCAGCACCCCACAGTTCGAACGCAAGCTTTTAGACAACTCTCCGCCTTTTTATACCCTGTAGGATCAATTATATAGAAATTGCTTAAACCAATTCCAAACAGGATGTACCAAACCAAGTTCACTTAATTCCCCCCCAAAATAAGCTATGATCTACAGAATCAAATGCAGCAGAAATGCCATATTGCAAAAGGAGTTTCTGTGTATCTCTATGTAAATAACTTTGAATTTCAGTTGTTAAATTTATTAGGAGAAATTCAGTACTATGCTGAGATCTAAAACCAAATTGTGATGAGTGAAGGCATGAATTTAAATCTATGTATTGAGAAAGTTATTTACTAACAAAAGTCTCTAGTAACATATCCCCCTGTTTATAAAGCCTCACTAGCGGCTGTTGTGCTGCAATGCGACACAGCCCATTCAAAGTGAATGGGCTGTGTCGGCATTAGCGCACCAGCAGCCATTAGTGTAACTTTGTAAAGGGGAGGGGGTTAGTAAATAAAGGAATCCCTGAAATTGGTCTGAAACTGGAAGTAAGAGACAGATCTAGATCCTGTGATTTAGGTATGGGGTGAGTGCTATGGCTCATTTCTAAGGGAAGTTTACCTGAAGCCAGAGAACTATTAAAAAAATGATTCTAGCCATAAGATTACATTAGATGGCGGATTATTTAACAAATAAGAAGGACAATTGTCTAACACACAATGGAAAAAGAACATCTTCCATACTAATAGGCTTAAAAACACTCCATATTTGATTAGCAATAATACCTTGATCAACGGTGGCCAGCATTTTGAATCACTGCTTTAGGATCACAGGCCACAGGAATTTCATCCTGAAGCAGTGATTCGAAACACTGGCCACCGTTGATCACGGTTGTTGTCTTGAAAACCTGAGAAGGGAAGAAAAAAGAGACCTGGCAGCCTAAGCTAAGTTTATTAATTTGATAGCACTAATTACTCTATGGAGGTTTTTGCCGATGGTGATGAAGTCCTGCTCCTGTAAGACAGTTTAAGAAGTCTAGGAGCTTCTCGAGGTTTTTCCTCCAGTAACGTTCTTTGTGTTGACTTGTACTTACAAAAAGAGAGCCCCACATATTTATTGTGCATGCATTAATGTTGCCATTAGCACATGACCAATTTACCACATGGACATTTATCTCCACCCATTTTATAGGTGGTATCCATGTAGTAACCGGTTAGTACATGGTAATGTAGATGCACTAGCTGGTTAGCACAGGAATGCCCACTCTCTGCCCATGACACAACCCCTCAAAAAAAAAAAGAAAACTTTTTTAGCATGCAGTTAGCATGCGCAGATATCAAAGTTACTACAGGACACCTGAGTGCATCCAGGTGTATTCCGTTTTTTGCTAATACATGCCTAAAGCAAATTAGTAAAAGGACATTTTTTTTGTTCAATTCTGTGTATATGAGAAAAATACTTAGAAAATCAGGTGTGTCTGTCTCACATTCAGAGGAATTGTTGTCTTAGGGTTCAATATTAGCTTCCAGGCTTCATAAAATAGAGGTCAAACTACTGATCCCCATCCACTGTACTGACCCAATTTATAGACCCTTCATTCTGGTCATATACCCCTAATAAAAAGGATGAGGAGTTCAGCTCTATGATCCTGTCAGCTGGGAATAAAGTCAGAGAAACTGACAAATATATATCCAGAAGAGAGGCATGTGTTGGTACTATTCTCATAAACTCAAAAGACTTGATTTATTAAAGGTTTTCCCCATAGAAACATAAGAGGCGGCTATACACTATAAATTGAGCCCACGTTTGATGCTCACTGTGTTCCAGATATTGCATGATGCAGTCTGCACAGTTTTTGCTCCGTATATGAGGAGATAGGAACCTAATGAAAGTTCTGTTTGGTGGGGGCATTTTCCAGTACTGAAAATAGCTATGGAGTCTCCAGGGAGTCTGCTCAGCTATGTCACATCTATGTTAATAGGAAGCAAACATTAATTGCACTGAAGGACTTGGATGACTTTCTGAAAGCCACTTGAGTCTGTCTCTTTGTTTATCAAGTTTAAGGCATCCAGGCCACTTCCATAAATAGGGCTCATCTATAATTGAGATTCTGTGTCTGTGAGAATAACATGTCCTACTTGTCATGGGCTAAAAGAAATGGTGGATGGAGGATTTTCTTTCTTTCTTTCTTACATTTCACAGAATATATCAAAGATTACACTTTGATCAGAAATCCAGAAATGGAAACAAGTAAACGTTCAAAATAAAATACCAACTACAAAGTACCTAATACAGTCCATATGGGAGGGAGGGAGGGGGGAACCTAAAGAAACTCCATAGGAAACTGGAAAATATAGAAGAAAAGACAGAGCAATAACCCCCACAAACTATACCTTAATAAAGATTTTCTACAGGGGCCCCTGAAACACCTTCAGTCTGAAGAAAATTCTGTAACTGTGAAGGTTCATAATAGATGTACTTAATATTTTGATTAGAAATTAAACACTTGCAGAGAAAACACAGTTGAAAAGGTACCCCCAAAGCAAGTACTGATTGGTGCTTGGCCAGCAATTTCTTCCTTCTTTGCCGAGTCCATTTGGATACATCAGGAAAAACTGAAACCTTACTGCCATAAAACACTGCATTCCCTAACCTATAGAAAACTCTAAAAATAGCTTCTTTGTCCTGTGAAGTCAAAAGATACCAACAAAATAGGTCTTCCTGATAATTCCACTTGAGAGGATTCCAAAAAAGCTGAAACATTTAAGTCCTCAGTAACGGAGGCATATTAGAATCTGGATATTTTAATACTGATGTTAAATAGTTATTGAAAAGTTCCTTTGGTGACAATAATCTTGATACTGGAAAATTAAGCAATCTCAAATTCAAACTTCTACTCACATTCTCCAGATTCTCTATTTTCTTCAGGTATAAAGTCCTATCTCCAGAATGTTGATGTACTACAACTTTAACCTCTGTCTTTGGCTTCTCAAGCATTACCAGCCTAACAGAATACTATGAGGCAATATCTTCTAATGATTTCAACCGAGAAGAAGAGTCAGTCATAGATGAAAAATTGGAGCATACTTGATGAAGGCCTTCTAGGGCTCCCCTAATAGCTTCTATATACACCACAGCAGGTTGAAAGTACCGATGTAATCTGCTTGATATTCAGCAATTTTCACTCAAGCACACTTTGTTTTCCTTTTATACACCTAAGGAGATTGACACTGACCCCTGAGGCAGGCGCTGTTGTGTGCCGAAACACGGCCCGTGTTGGGTCCAGTCCATTAAAGGTTACATCATTGTTCCAGTTCTGGGGCCCTTTTGTGCTTTTTATGTGTATTGCTTTGCTCTGTGTACGTTTAGACCCTCTCTGTTTTTGCTGTTGAGGGGGATGGAAACAGTGGCGTAGCTACGTGGGGCCTGAGCCCCCATAGATTTCAGTGGGGACCCCCCTCCCGGCGAACCCGCCCCCACCGCCGCCTACCTTCCGTTTTGCTGGCGGGGGACCCCACTCCCCGCCAGCCGACGTCCTCTCCCGTAGAACCCAGCAGCACTGGCAGAGAAAAGTCTTCTTCCTTGCATGCTGACGTTCTGCACGTACAACGTGCAGGACGTCAGCATGCAAGGAAGAAGACTTTTCTCTGCCAGACAGTGCCGCTGCATTCTACGGGAGAGGACGTCAGCTGGCGGGGAGTGGGGACCCCCGCCAGCAAAACGGAAGGTAGGCGGCGGCGGGGGCAGGTTCGCGGCAGGAGGGGGGTCGGCAGAGACGGGGGGGGCGACAATGGCGGCGGGAGGGGGGCGGCGGCAGGGGGGGGCTAAAATGTGCCCCTCCCCTCGAGCTGTGGACCCCCCTCCCACGCAAGTCTGGCTACGCCCCTGGATGGAAACAATCATGCTGGGTGTAGCAACACCCCCAGTGGCACAGATGCCCTGTCCATATCCGCTACCTCACCACCACTAAAAGCCGAGAAAATCACTGCTCCTGAAGATGACATAACTGCGGTTAAACCCACAACCAGCCTAACTTCTTCCAAGGATGCCTGGGGTGCTGAAGCAACAAGCTTAGATACACTCCTGGGTTCCACTTGCCACTGCTCCAGTAACTGGAAGGGGAGGGGTGGAAGGCCCAGCAGGGCTCAACAACACTTTGTTGTCTAAGTTTGGCTCCTTCCATAGAGCATCACCCTGGAGAAGTTGGAAGTAATCCAGGGCCAGCCCATTAGGGGATGCAATATCCTCTTGCACAGAGGATGTGTCTTCAGGAGCTTCTGACCAGAAGGGAAGGATTAAGATGGCTGTTGTAGTTGGTGATTCAATTATTAGGCATGTAGATAGCTGGGTTATTAGCCACGATATGAACAGCACAAGAGGATGTATGAACAGTTTGGCAACAAGTTCATCAAGATAATTTGAACTGCTGTTTAAGCAGATAACCAGAAGGCAATTCTGTAACATAGCTGCTATGCACCCATTACCCACACAAATGTTTAGAATAATAGTATTTATATGCATACATGTGCATGTAACTGCTAAAATTTCACTTAAGTGCTATTCTATAACTTAATTTACATAGCATTTATTTGCATAGGCAAAGCATGGGTGGAGCTCAAATTTACATACATTACTTAGAGGTATCTGTAGTACTTAAGCACTAACACAGCAACTCTATGGCTGGCTTAAATGCTTGAACCTACACACACATATATACCTGATTAGGCTAGTATTCTATAAACATAGAAAAATGTAGGCAGATAAAGGCCATATGACCTATCCAGTCTGACCATTCATGCCATCTACTCTCCCTATCAGTCCCTTAGAGATCCTATGTATTTGTCCCCAGCTCTCTTGCATTCAGATACTGTTTTCATCTCCACCATTTCCACCAGGGGGCCGTTCCATGAATTCACCACCGTTTCCATGAAGAAGTATTTCCTCAGGTTACTTCTGAGTCTACCACCTTTTACCTTCATCCAATGTCCCCTTTTTCCAGAGGATCTACTTTCCTTTGTAAAATAGACTTCTACCATGCACCCTCAAGGCATAAATTGCAGACACCTTGTTATAGAATTGCTTCTCAAATGGGCAGATTAGATAGGTCAGTTGGTCCTTACCTGCCATCATCTATTATGTTACAGTCCATCCAAAAGTTATGACTTTCAGAATTCAACATAGCACATCAAAGGAAAATTATTGAAAAAACTGGGCAAATATGCATATGAAAGGGACAGAACATGAAAATGCACACTGCACAGTCAGCCTGTGAAAAAGTATTTATAAGCTTATACCTAGAAATACAGTCACACAAAGACTTGAAATAGTAGAAAACCAAAGTATTTAGAGGGGAGAAGAATAATTAATCACATGCCATTCTTTTTCGTAGAGTATACCTTCATCCAACCAGGTGGGCAACTTTCCATTTTGGTGATTACTCTGCATGGTATGGAGTGGCATACCTGCTTTTCCTGGATCACTTGGATGGGGTTGGTTTTACCATCTGTGATTCTATAATGAGTATTGCATTTTCAGTTTTTAGTGCTTTTCAACTGTAGTCTCAATAAATGCTAACATGGTAGATAGTTGTCTGTCCTGAGGTATGATGACTTGCTTTCTGATGGATCAGTGGAGGGAAAAGGGAAATAATGGATACGGCTTCTAAACTGTTGAAAATGACTTTGATTTTCTAAGGTCTAGGACACTCTTAACAGAGCAGATGTTGAGAAGTGTTCCACGTCCATGCACATGCATGGTTTGTTCTCCTTTGTTTGCTTAATTACATTCTTTACTTTTAGGCAACTTCATTACTGGGTTTCTGGCACCATGAATCTTCATTTGCAACTACTAGATTTCCCCCAGTGTCCCTCTACCATTTTAAAGGCATTACACTTCCTTGGAAGGCTGGTTCAGATGTGCTTTATATTGGTTGGTAGGTATCACCACTGTTCAACAGTCCTGCTTATTTTCGAACTAGAAGGCCGGCCAAATTCCGACACAAATCGGGAGATGGCCGGCTTTCTCCTAAAGCCGGCCAAATCGGTATAATCGAAAGCCGATTTTGGCCGGCTGCAACTGCTTTCCATCGCAGAGCCAGCGAAAGTTCAAGGGGGTGTGTCGGCAGTGTACTGAAGGCGGGACGGGGGCGTGGTTAAGAGATGGCCGGCTTTGGCCGATAATGGAAAAAAGAAAGCCGGCACTGACGAGCATTTGGCCGACTTTACTTGGTCCCTTTTTGTTTACGACCAAGCCTCAAAAAGGTGCCCCAACTGACCAGATGACCACCAAAGGGAATGGGGGATGACCTTCCCTTACTCCCCCAGTGGTCACCAACCCCCTCCCACCCCCCCCAAAAAAAAATATAAAAAAAAAACATTTTTTTTGCCAGCCTCAAATGTCATACCCAGCTCCATGACAGCAGTATCCCTGGAGCAGTTTTAGTGGGTGCAGTGCACTTCAGGCAGGCGGACCCAGGCTCATCCCCCCCTACCTGTTACACTTGTGGTGGTAAATGGGAGCCCTCCAACCCCCCCCCAAAACCCACTGTACCCACATGTAGGTGCCCCCCCTTCATCTGTAAGGGCTATGGTAGTGGTGTACAGTTGTGGGTAGTGGGTTTGGGGGGCTCAGCACACAAGGTAGGGAGCTATGTACCTGGGATCAATTTGTGAAGTCCACTGCAGTGCCCCCTAGGGTGCCTGGTTGGTGTCCTGGCATGAGAGGGGGACCAGTGCACTACAAATGCTGGTTCCTCCCATGACCAAATGCCTTGGATTTGGCCGGGTTTGAGATGGCCGCCATTAGTTTCTATTATCGGCGAAAACCAATGGCGGCCATCTCTAACGCCGGCGATCTCTAAGGGCAGGCCAAATGTTGAGATTTGGCTGGCCCAAACCATATTATCAAAACGAAAGATGGCTGGCCATCTTGTTTCGATAATACGGAAACGAAAGATTGCCGGCCCCATTCGATTATGGCCTTCAGTGAGGACTTTCACACTTTTCAGCTCTGTGAATGCAGAATAACCTGCCGTAGCAGGAACTTGGTCTGAAATTAAACCTAGGATGTCACAAGGCAGCTGTAGATGCCCTATACTACATTAACAATATTTTTGACCCAATGAAATCATGTAGTATACTAACGCTATGAAATTTGCAGTGCATCCTCTTTCTAAATTTTCTTAGTAGTATATTCGAATATTAGAAAATGTTTAGTTCTTTCTTCCATTATAGACTTGCGCTTTTAGACATTTTCTGCTAAATGTTTATTTTACCATTTGAACATCATATCGAAAATGCTCCTCCAAGTCTATTACAATTTTTATCAAGTCGGTCCTGGAGTACCCCCCCCCCCCCACAAGTGTATCTGGTTTTTAGGATTTTCGCAATGAATATGCATGGAAGCAGTGCTTGAAAATCTGTTAATGCATAGTCATTGTAAGCACCCTGAAAACTAGATTGGATAGTGGCTTGAGAAACATTGTTCTACTCATCTATTTCTATTTTTAAAATAGTAATCCTCTTTATTTATTTATATATATATCTTATGCCAGAACATGAAAACATTTGGTGAATTATGATTAAAAATATAACTGTGGCTTCTATTGGGTTGGGGGCCTTTTATAGCTGCTGTTTCTAGCAGGGGTACAACTTCAGTGAGGTAAAACTGGCTTATGGGTTTAACTCTATTTATTCTGGACTCCAGGTCGAGGCCATTAAAATTGGGAGATCACTAACACCCAAATCCATTTTCACCATTCTTTCCCTGTCCCAATAAATCAGTCTAAGCTAGATATTGTTCTGGACCAAACATTTACTGAAAATCTTAAGGAGTTGTTGACAAAAATCAAATAATGGCAGAGTAAAGAAAAATTAAACAGGTACAGTCATGTAGGTATTGCTTGGACTCTCCCTTTCGGTTGGAGAATCCCTTCTTTCTAGTTCCTCTCCCAGAATACCTCTTACAGCTGGAGTCTGAACTTGGATGCCAATACCATAGCAGCTTCTGGCCCTCCTTGTCACAGGTCCAGGGGATTTTTTCTGTATCCTCTCATTCTTTTCCAGGATCAGGGGCTCCTCCGTGTTCCAAAGATACTTATTTTCACTCTTTACTCCTCTTTTAATAAGAGTACACTGGCTTTTCCAGCCAAAATACCACCCTTCTTTTGGGGTGCTGATTTGGAGAACCCCTGACATGTACCTTGGTGATACAGTGCATAACCAGCCAAAGACCCAGATAACCATTGTGTCCCACTGGTCAGTAGAGCCCTCCTTTGATCTGGAAACTGCAAAAGTTCAAGTAGGAGACCGTACAATATACTAGAAAAGCCACTAAAGGTCTAAAGCAAGGCAGAAATGTGGAGGTCTCTTTATAACGTTCCAAAAAGAAAGCAGCACAAGCATCACAAATAATTCTCTAAAATAAATTCCTAATCAAGATATAAAAACAATTCCAGCTATAATAAAATCAAAAGCTTCTAAAACAAAACAAAACCCTTTTGATGACTTAATTCTTTCTCCTAAGATCCTGGAGGAAAACATGCCAAAGCATAGGGCATGCTAAATCAAGATGTGGTCTGTGGTGCTAATAATTTAGCTTGAAATCTGGGGGCTTCAGGAGCTGCATGATTCCTGCCGTGCTTCATCTGAGCTGCAACTTAGCTTTGTAAATACAGTAGAACCTTCCCCTTAATGTAATCATAGTCAACAGAATGAAAAAAAAAATCCACAGCATAATGTGTCTAGGGATAACGAGCTACAGAATACAAACATGAAATTTTAAGTCAACCTTCCTCAATTTAAAAGAAAAAATGACGTGCTTGCAAAAAACTAGGTCTGAATTCCCTGTGGGAATAATAAGCAATAGCGAGAGTGGATGCTGGGAGAGAAGCCTGCAATTGTATTAGGGCCCATCACAATGGGAGGTAAACCCAAATCATTTATAAAAGGTAAATGCTGGCAGAACATTGTGAGCCTAGGGCACCACGCTGCAGGTGTGATTTATGAAGCAAGAGACTGGCTATAAATCAAACCTTTTGTTTTAAATAGTACTGTTTTTTAATGCAGTGGATCATATGCCTGCAACTGCAGAGAGAGAATGCAGCACAATTTACCTACAGAATATCAGAAAACCAGATTTAAAACTGAATTATCAGTGCTTTATTCATGAAACAGATACGTCCTGGGTGCTAAAATTAAGTATACTACATTCTACAGTGTAATCTAGCACTCTGGTTCTTTTTTCTCTCTTATTTATGTATTTATTTATTTATTAAACAGCTATAGAATTGCAAATTAGGAAGGGATTAGTTTGCTGGAATTTGAGTACTATTCTTATTTGGTGAAAACATTATTTCAGTAGGTTTCTAAAATTGATTATGTTGATTTCAAATAGATCTGTAGAAATTGAAACAATGAACAATAGATCAATATTTGTTTGTTTTTCTTGTAAGGATATAGAAACCTAGAAAAATGGAGGCAGATAGAGACCATACAGGCTATCAAGTCTTCATATCCTCACCAGCTACAATCCTTTCCTCTCTTTCAGAGATCATCTGGGCTTGTCCATGCTTTCTTGAATTTAAAGTCATTCTCATACCCACCACCTCCACTAGAAGGCTGTTTTCTGTGTCCTCTATCCTTTCCATAATGAGTCTGTACCCTTTCTCATAAGTACATAAGTACATAAGTAGTGCCATACTGGGAAAGACCAAAGGTCCATCTAGCCCAGCATCCTGTCACCGACAGTGGCCAATCCAGGTCAAGGGCACCTGGCACGCTCCCCAAACGTAAAAACATTCCAGACAAGTTATACCTAAAAATGCGGAATTTTTCCAAGTCCATTTAATAGCGGTCTATGGACTTGTCCTTTAGGAATCTATCTAACCCCTTTTTAAACTCCGTCAAGCTAACCGCCCGTACCACGTTCTCCGGCAACGAATTCCAGAGTCTAATTACACGTTGGGTGAAGAAAAATTTTCTGAAAATCCAGATATACAATATCAACCGGCTCCCCATTGTCCACATGTTTGCTTACCCCCTCAAAAAAATGCATTAGATTGGTGAGGCAAGACTTCCCTTCACTAAATCCGTGCTGACTTTGTCTCATCAGTCCATGTTTTTGTATATGCTCTGCAATTTTATTCTTAATAATAGCCTCCACCATCTTGCCCGGCACCGACGTCAGACTCACCGGTCTATAATTTCCCGGATCTCCTCTGGAACCCTTCTTAAAAATCGGAGTAACATTGGCTACCCTCCAGTCTTCCGGTACTACACTCGATTTTAGGGACAGATTGCATATTTCTAACAGTAGCTCCGCAAGTTCATTTTTTAGTTCTATTAATACTCTGGGATGAATACCATCAGGTCCCGGTGATTTACTACTCTTCAGCTTGCTGAACTGACCCATTACATCCTCCAAGGTTACAGAGAATTTGTTTAGTTTCTCCGACTCCCCCGCTTCAAATATTCTTTCCGGCACCGGTGTCCCCCCCAAATCCTCCTCGGTGAAGACCGAAGCAAAGAATTCATTTAATTTCTCCGCTACGGCTTTGTCCTCCTTGATCGCCCCTTTAACACCATTTTTGTCCAGTGGCCCAACCGACTCTTTGGCCGGTTTCCTGCTTTTAATGTATCTAAAAAAATTTTTACTATGTATTTTTGCTTCCAACGCTAATTTCTTCTCAAAGTCCTTTTTTGCCCTCCTTATCTCCGCTTTGCATTTGGCTTGGCATTCCTTATGATCTATCCTGTTACTTTCAGTTGGTTCTCTTCTCCACTTTCTGAAGGATTGTTTTTTGGCTCCCTCATCCTATGACTCCTCTTTCCAGAGCTTCTTTTCATAAGAATATAAGAATAGCCATACTGGGTCTTCTACTGAAAGAGGCCAGCAGGGAAAGATTAATGTGACCCAACCACTCTGACTCATATAGATTCATCTTCTGGTAGATGTGCATATAAGCAGCCCAAAGTATAACCATGGCATGCAATGTTTAAGAGAAATACCCGCGCCTGCCATTAAAATGAAACCACATGTTTAGCACCAACACCAGCATTTCAGTTAGCGCTGAATATCTGGTTTCAGCCATGACTTGGAAGTGCTCTTCACTTAGCATATTCAGACCGCTAGATAAGATTAGGACAGCCTTTTTACATGTAATCTCATAAGTACATAAGTACATAAGCACCACCATACTGGGAAAAGACCGAGGGTCCATCAAGCCCAGCATTCTGTCTCCGACAGCGGCCAATCCAGGCTTCAAGAACCCGGCAACCCCCCCCCCCCCACCCAAAAAAAATGTAATAATGTTCAATGGACTTTTCCCTCAGGAATCTGTCCAAACCCCCTTTAAATTCCGTAAGGCCAGCTGCTGTCACTACATTCTCCAGCAACGAGTTCCAGAGTCTAACGACACGCTGAGTAAAGAAAACCTTTCTCCTATTTGTTTTAAATCTACCATGTTCTAGCTTCATTTTGTGTCCCCTGGTTTTGTTGTTGTTTGAAAGTGTAAGCAAACACTTCACATCTGTCCTCTCTAATCCACTCATTATCTTGTAGACGTCTATCATATCACCCCTCAGCCGCCTTTTCTCCAAGCTGAAGAGTCCTAACCTTCTCAGCCTTTCCTCATAGGGAAGTTGTTCCACTCCCTTTATCATTTTCGTTGCCCTTCTCTGCACCTTCTCTAATTCCTTTATATCTTTTTTGAGATGCGACCAGAATTGGACACAATACTCGAGGTGCGGTCGCACCATGGAGCAATACAATGGCATTATATCATCCTTGTGTTTGTTTTCCATCCCTTTCCTAATAATACTCAACATTCTGTGCGCTTTCTTAGCTGCCGCAGCACACTGAGCAGAAGTTTTTAACGTCTTATCAACGATGACTCCCAGATCCCTTTCTAGGTCCATGACTCCCATTATAAGGGGGATTACTAAGAGTCATCTGAGAGAATGCTCCAGAGTCTCTGAGGGGAGGGGTTTGGAGTTGTGAGTGGACTGAGATCCAGCCCAGAGGATGTGTGTATGGAATAAATTGCCGAGGGAAATGTTTCTAGTATGTGATTGACGGTAGAGGTGGAATTTGAAGGTGATAGAAGTTCCTCTTTTCTGGTACACTTTGAGGCATATTTTCAAAGCACGTTGGGAGGCTAAGTTCCATAGGTTTCTATGGAACTTTGGGAGGCTAAGTGCTTTGTAAATGAGCCTGTTTGTCTTTGGGAAAGGCCATATAACCTAAGGCTGGATTAAGGGGGAGTTATTGTCAGCCAAAGACAGTAACTGCTAGAGAGGAGTGCTGTGGGAAGACAGGTATAGCTGGCTAACACAGGGGCAGTAGCATACATTTCACCAGCAACATAGACCAGTCAGAATGCTACATACAGCTGCTTCTCCTCTATGGCACACTGGTGGAAGCTGCATGAGGCAGGGCAGACTGTAGGTACAGTGGGGGCACACCAGCAGCAGAGTATAGATAGGCTATGCTGCATACCTAGATGATGGATGAGAGCCATACCTTAGCTCCTATCATATCAGAAATAAGGACATGGCAGACTACTTGCAGCTGGGCTGAAAAGAAACAGATGTACTTCCTGGCTTTAAGCAATGAATGGAGGAGGGGCTGACACTCTTGAAGCAGACTGAGCATGAACAGTTTTTGTCTGTCTGTTGATTTTATTATGTATGTTTTTGTGTACTTCACCTAGTTGTAGGCGGATTAGAAATGTTTAAATAAAAAAATAAAATGAGGGGACACTCTTATTGCTTCTGGTCATAAGATATGCCCTGGGCCTTGGGACCAAGGGAAAAAATAGCTATGAAAAATAATAGCCTTGTCCTGAAGCTACTGATCTATAAGGGTAAGAAAATATTTTCAGTGGTGTATGAAAGGTGGGCATGATCCATCTTATTCATGGCTAGGACCATAATTGAGGGAAAAGATTGTGCCCTTGAGGTTTGTTTTTAAAATGTAATTTTATATTACTTGGTTAGCAGTTGGATTATTTTCTGTAGCTTTAGGAGAAGGGGATTAGTTTATTTTTTTAGCTTGTTTGATTGCTTGATCTAGGGCTTTCTTTTCTTTTTTTTTACCTTCGTTTCAAAGGGAAAGGCAAGCTAATTATACTTGTTGAAGTCTCAGCACTTCTGAGGTGTTAGTTCCTTCCCTCCCTACCTCAACACCCACCAACCCAATCTTCCAAATCTTACTATATAGAACTAGTCATTAGTTTGCTCAATTGAACTAGACAGATTTTGCTATGGCTTGGAAGGGAAATCAAGGAAGTGAATAAATTAAAGTTTTAGTTATCCATTTTTAAATTGGACTATTTAAACCTTTCCTGAATTGTCAGTCACTAACCAAACAAATATATTTCAAAGCTATTATTTTTGGTTTAGCAATAAATATTGATATGAAGCTTCATCTGAGGAAACTATTGCACCTTGCTGCTCACCCAGGTCCTGCACCACGGGAACAGATAGTGTTTCTCTAGTGTGAAGAGCAGAGTTCCCTCTTGGGACATCTTTGGCTACTCCAGAGGCACATAAACCTGAATGGGACTGAGAACCTTGCTCCATGTTCCTTCCACATGACAACAGCTGCAAAGGCGAGGGGCTGCCTTTGTACCTCTGAGCTGAGCATAACCTTTGCATCCTGAGGAAATGCCTACTCTTCTATCTGGCAATTCTCCTAACAGCTGTGCCCTGGGAATGTGAGCCATATCTGACTTCCAGAGAACACAATTATCCAAAGAACCCATTGTAGGTGGATTAGGGACTGGCAAATGAGTTCTCTCCTTTCTCTTCTCTATCATCAGGAAAATCTGCAGGGAACGCTCCAGAGTGCAGCACAGCAGTGCTGCCACTATCTTGCTGCACCCAGGTCTAGTGCTCAATAATTTTGTTCTTTCTATTATTTTACATGGTACTGACAACAGGATTACTGGTGTGTAATTTCCTGGAACATTTTAAAAATAAATGGTGATACATTGGCCATCTTCTAATCTAATCTAATCTAGTTCTTATATACCGACCATTGTTCCGATTGGAGTTCACAGCAGTTTACAACTGAAGTCTAACCTTTGGGGAGGAGGTTACAGGGGATTCAAGAAGAATAGGTCAAATTGCTGGGGAGGGTGGTAGGTTGCAGTAAACCCGAATGTTTGTCTGAGTATGGATTAGCCATTGTATAAGTGGGTCTTAAACAGTTTCCTGAAGTGTGCTTAGGAAGGTTGTGATTTTAGGGCTAGGGGAGCATGTTCCATTGGTTTTCCTTGGAAAGGGAATGATTTTTTGAGCATTGATATTAGTTTGGCTTTTTTGGTAGAACAGAAGCTCAGTGTTAGTGTCCGGCGATAACAAATGTTTCTCGAGGAGGAAGGGATTTCCAGTAGGTCTGTCAGCCCTTCTACATTGGTTCCTAAGAGTACCTTGTAGATCAAGCACAGCGTTTTGAATCTAATTCATTGTGTGATAGGTAGCCAGTGTAATTCCTTCAGTGCAGGAGAGAATCTGTCAAACCGACCCAGGCCAGAGATCAATCTTGCTGCAGTGTTCTGTAGAAGTTGAAAATGGGTTTTCAGCTTGCTGTTGATTTGGGTGCCTAAGGAGTTGCAGTAATCCAGTTGGGGTAGGAGCAGGGCTTTTTTTGAGAGGGTACTTGGGTGTAATGAGGCACCTTTTCCATTGTCTACTAAATTGACTCATGCTCCCCAAGTTTTAATGAAAGAACTCAGGCTCTACACACCAATTCTGCCTTGTCATAGATTCTGTGACTGGTTGCAGGGGGCCTGGCTGTTGTGGGGTGGGTCCCTCAGTGATCACCCCACCCCTGAAAGGTGGCCTGGCATTTGAGTACAGGCACCTTTTTCACTAGAAAAAAAACGCACTGGGTAGGCATGTAGCCTGCGCCAAGATTCTTAAAATCTTCTTGCCGCAGTTGTCTGAACTTTAAGAAGAACTTCTTACTCATGGCTGCAATCTGTTTTTCAAATGTCAGTGCGGAGTCGAGGATGATCCCTAGGACTCTAGAAAATCTGTTGATTTGTAAGCTTTCGCCAGTGGCTAGGATTATAGGACTACTTGGTATTTTGTCTCCAAACCAGGTTATCTTTGTCTTTTGTTTGTTCAAGCTCAGGGAGTTGCAGGAGGCCCAGCTGTTGATATATGAGATATAATGCTTGATACTACTCTGGAGAGTGTCCAGGGGTCCCCTCACTGGGTAGAACAGGAAGATGTCGTCTGCATATGATAGAAGGGTGATGTCAGCCTCAAGAGGAAGATTGCCCAGTGTGCTGAGGTAGATATTGAATAATGCTGGGGAGAGAGAGGAACCCTGGGGCACCCTGCAACTGGGGTTCCAACTAGATGAACTTTCCGTTTGTCTTTTTATGCTGTAGGATCTGTTCATTAGAAATGTTTCAAACCAATTCAACACTACTCCTGATATTCCTATTTCTGATAGCTTGGACAATAGTGTGGCATGGTTTATTTATTTTATTTTATTGCATTTGTATCCCACATTATCCCACCTATTTGCAGGCTCTATGTGGCTTACATAGTATGTAAACATTGTCGTTACAGGATAGCAGATACATTTAGTATTGTGTAGAAATTAAGTGAGGGAAGAAAGAAGAAGGAAGGGAGTGGTTAGGGTAATTATAGGAGGTGGGCTTTCTTAACTGAGTAGGTTGGTGAGAAGGACTAGTGTGGCTATCGGTTCTCATTGTAGGCCTTGGTGAAGAGATAAGTCTTCAGAGATTTGCAGAAAACAGTTGTTTCTTCGATTGTTCTTAGGTCTGTAGGCAATGCATTCCATATTTGCGTGCTTATGTAGGAGAAGGTGGTGGGGTGCATCTGCTTGTATTTTAGTCCTTTACAGCTGGGGAAGTGTAGGTTGAGAAATTTGCTGGATGATCTTGTAGCGTTTCTTGGAGGTAGGTCCACGAGGTTTATCATGTAGATTGGGGCGTCCGCGTGAATGATTTTGTGTACAGTCATGCAGATCTTGAACGCAATGCGTTCCCTAAGTGGGAGCCAGTGGAGCTTCTCTTTTAAGGGTTTTGCGCTTTCATATTTAGTTTTTCCAAGTATGAGTCTGGCGGCTGTGTTCTGGGCAGTTTGGAGTTTTTTGATAGTCTGCTCTTTGCAACCCGTGTATAGTGCGTTGCAGTAGTCCAGATGACTTATTACCATTGACTGTATCAGGGTGCGGAAGATGTATCTCGGGAAGAAAGGTTTTACTCTTTTAAGTTTCCACATGGAGTAGAACATCTTTTTTATCGTGTTTTTCACGTGGGCATCCAGAGTGAGGTTTCGGTCAATGGTGACTCCAAGAATTTTGTGAGATAGGAAGAGAACAATATGGTGTGATTATGGTGGAGAAGTGTTTTGTGTTATGTTGTGAGGTGAGTACAAGACATTGTGTTTTTTCTGCGTTTAGTTTTAGTTGGAATGCATCTGCCCAGGTGTGCATTGTTTGGAGGCTTTGGTTGATCTCGTTGGTGATTTCATTTAGATCCTGTCTGAACGGGATGTAGATTGTGATGTCATCTGCATATATGTAAGGGTTGAGGTTTTGATTGGCTAGCAGTTTGGCTAAAGGTATCATCATCAGGTTGAATAAGGTTGGCGAGAGGGGGGATCCTTGGGGGACTCCACATTCAGGTAACCATGGGGGGTGATCTGTCCGCGTTCGTTGTTACTTGGTATGATCTTGTGGTCAGGAATCCTTTGAACCATTTAAGAACTGTGCCTCCTATTCTGAATAGTATTTCATGATTAACCATGTCAAAGGCACTGGACAAGTCGAATTGTAGGAGAAGTATGTTGTTTCCAGTTGCAATTGTTTGTTTAAATGAGTTCATTGCGGATATTAGAACAGTTTCAGTACTGTGATTTGACTGGAATCCTGATTGAGACTCGTGCAGGATTGAGTGTTTATTTAGGTATTCATTAAGTTGTTTCATCACTATCCAGCTTATAATCGAACGAGAAAAACGCCCAAGTTCCGACCTAAATCGGGAGATGGGCGTTTATCTCACAAAAACGAAGAACGCGGTATAATCAAAAGCCGAATTTGGGACGCTTTCAACTGCACTCCGTCGCGGATGCGGACAAAGTGGACGGGGGCGTGTCGAAGGCGTGTCGAAGGCGGAACTGGGGCGTGGTTATCACCCGAACAGAGATGGGCGCCCTTCGCCGATAATGGATGCGTTTGTAGCTAGAATTTAGGGCACTTTTCCTGGACCCTGTTTTTTCACGAATAAGGCCCCAAAAAGTGCCCTAAATGACCAGATGACCACTGGAGGGAATCGGGGATGACCTCCCCTGACTCCCCCAGTGGTCACTAACCCCCTCCCACCACAAAAAAATGATGTTTCACAACTTTTTATTTTCACCCACAAATGTCATACCCTCCTCCCAGGCAGCAGTATGCAGGTCCCTGGAGCAGTTGTTAGGGGGTGCAGTGGACGTCAGGCAGGTGGACCCAGGCCCATCCCCCCTACCTGTTACAATTGTGCTGCTTAATGCTTATTAGTCGTCCAACCCCCCCAAACCCACTGTACCCACATGTAGGTGCTCCCCTTCACCCCTTAGGGCTATAATAATGGTGTAGACTTGTGGGCAGTGGGTTTTGAGGGGGATTTGGGGGGCTCAACACCCAAGGAAAGGGTGCTATGCACCTGGGAGCTCTTTTACCTTTTTTTTTGTTTTTGTAAAAGTGCCCCCTAGGGTGCCCGGTTGGTGTCCTGGCATGTGAGGGGGACCAGTGCACTACGAATCCTGGCCCCTCCCACGAACAAATGCCTTGGAGTTATTCGTTTTTGAGCTGGGCGCTTTCATTTTCCGTTATCGCTGAAAAGCAAAAACGCCCAGCTCACACATTGGCGAATAAAACATGGGCGTCTATTTTTTTCGTTAATACAGTTTGGTCCGCCCCTTCACGGACCCGTTCTCGGAGATTAACGCCCATGGAGATAGGCGTTTCTGTTCCATTATGCCCCTCCACGCCTTCCATGAGTTTAGTTATAAGTGGAATAGAAGCTACTGGGCGATAGTTGATTAGGTCCATTGTGTTTTTCTTACCATCTTTTGGTAGCGGAGTCAGTAAGATATTTCCTTTTTCCGTGGGAAAGAGACCATTTTGAAGTCTGTGGTTTATATGATTCATGAGGTCTTTTTTGAATTGTTTAGGGGCAGATCTTATTAGGCTGTTAGGGCAAATGTCTAATTTGCATTGTGAATTGGCGTATTTACTGAGCCAATGTGAGGTTTCTTCTGATGATATTGTGTCGAAGCTGGTCCATGATCGATCTACTGGGCATTCTCCAGGTTTTGGATCTAGACATTCAAGGATGTTTGTGTACTCAGTGGTGTTGGTAGGTATCATGAGCAGGGGCGTATCTGCGTGGGGCCTCAGGGGCCTGGGCCCCCGCAGATTTCGCCCTGGACCCCCCTACCGCTGCCAACCCTCCCCCTCCGTTGCTCGCCTACCTTCGCTGGCGGGGGACCCCAACCCCCGCCAGCCGAGGTCCGCGTCCTCCTGCCGCTGCCGGCTGCCTTTGGTCCTTTAATTCTTCCATTGAAGCTGGCGCCGACGAAAGTTTCTTTTGAGTCTGACGTCGCTGCACGTTGTACGTGCAGGACGTCAGACTCAGAAATTGTTTCTGAGTCTGACGTCCTGCACGTACAACGTGCAACGTGCAGCGACGTCAGATTCAAAAGAAACTTTTTCGTCGGCACCAGCTTCAATGGAAGAATGAAAGGACCAAAGGCAGCCGGCAGCGGCAGGAGGACGCGGACCTCGGCTGGCGGGGGTTGGGGTCCCCCGCCAGCGAAGGTAGGCGAGCAACGGAGGGGGAGGGTTAGCAATGGCAGCGGCTGGGGGGAGGGGGATCGGCAATGGCGGCGGCGGCGGGGGGGGGGGCTATAATGTGCCCCCCCTCTCTGGCCCTGGCCCCCCCTACCGCCGCAGTTCAGATACGCCCCTGATCATGAGTCTGAGCTTTTTAATTTTTTCATTGAAATAGTTCGCAAGGTTTTTTGCGGATGGGGTGTCTGTATTATTAGAGGTAACCGATGTAGTGTTTAAGAGTTTGTTTATGAGTGAGAAGAGTTTGTGTGTGTCCTTGTAATTTGGTCCTATTATGGTTTTGTAGTACGCTCTTTTAGTTTGTCTGATAGTGTATTTGTATTTTCTTTGTAATTGTTTCCAGTCTTTGAGTGTGTGTTCATCTTTTTTCTTGTTCCATGCTCTTTCTGATCTTCTAACTTGAGTTTTTAGTTCTTTCAATTCTTCATTAAACCATGGTGATGAGTTTTTTCTATGTGAGGTTCTGGTTTGAAGTGGTGCTATGTTGTCTAGTATTGTTCTGCATCTGTTGTCCCATTCCTGGAGAAATTGGGGTGAGTCTGTGGGTGTTATCCATTCGTCGGTATAAAATAGTTGCCAGAATGTTAGTGGGTCTATTTTGCCTCTCGTAGTGTAGGTTTTTTTCTTTGTTTTTGTTGTGTCTTTTTTGTTCTCCAGTGGAGGGAGAGGTTTGCTTTGTAGTGGTCGGACCATGGTGAGGCTGTCCATTTTGTATCTGTAAGTGTGAGGTAAGTTTCTGATGTGTATTTGTGGGTGAAAATATCTAGTGTGTGACCTTTGTTGTGGGTGGGTTGCGTATTTGGCCAGTGGAACTCCCATAGTTGGAGGAAGTCCTTGCATTCACGTGTATTACTTGAGCTAGTATCTTCAAGGTGCAGATTGATGTCTCCTGCTATGAGGAGGTCCTGGCTGGAAACACAGGATTTCGATATGAAATCCATAAAGTGCATTTGTGAATCTTGCCAGTTGCCTGGGGGTCTGTAAAATAGGATTAGGTTTACGTGATCGCATAAGTTGGGGTGGTTAATTCTGACTGAGGCTATTTCAAGTTGGGGAAGCATAGATTCTGCTGTTGTTGTGACTGTGAATTGAGAATTGTATATTATTGCTATGCCTCCTCCTTTTTTTCCTTCTCTTGTCCAATAGTGTGGCATGGTTTACAGTGTCAAAGGAACCATGGATGATTTTAATGATACTTAGATTACTAAGATTAGATCAACAATTTTATTTTTGACTTTTTAGTACTCTAGGGTGTACTGTATATCATTTGGTCCAAGTGATGTAAGGTTCTTTAACTTGTTGATTTGGCTTATTACATCTTCCAGGTTCACTAAGATTTGGGTATGTTTTCGTTCTTCTACTGAATATACCCTTATACTAGTTATACACAGATTCTATTCCTAACAATTACTCAATGAAAGTTAACCAGGTGATGCTATGGCCAATGACTGATCCCCCAAATTCTATAAATGGTGCTTAAAATTACACATGCAAATTAGGGTGTGTGCCCAATTTGTGTGTGTAATTTAATTGAAAAAAAACAATTAACACTGATAATTCAGTGCTAATGATCACTAATTGGCATTAATTAAAATTTACACTTGTATATTAGTCACAGTGATCTGCACATAAATTATGCACATTGTTAAAGAATATGGGAAATCTGTGCCTAATTTAAGTGCAAGGATTTACACCAGGGTATATCTGGTGCAAATCCTCTTGTCTAAAGTTAGGCGCTGAACCCAGCACCAAGTGGTGCCTAACTTTCAGTACCTCATAGAATAACAATAAGTACTTTTTTTGCACCAATTTTTCAGTGTTATTTATAGAATTTGGTCCTATATGTGTAGAAAGAAAAACACTATTGCTAAAATTCAATTATAATATAAAAGAAATTAATTTGACCCAAACAAGTGCTATATCCTTTGTTCAGAGGACATATATTTGAGTTTCCTGTCCATTGGGCCTGGTAGAGCTTGGGTGTACCACAGAGATGATACACTTGTAATCAAGGAAGCGAGGAAGATGGCTGTCATTAACGTGGCTCTAGAGTGTGCCGATGGTAAGCTTATACCACCCTGGGATGCCCTTTTGGAAGAAGGGTTACAAAATGGAAAAATAAGTGTGATAAAAAGAAATAATATGTTAGGATAACTACTCCTGGACAGATGAAAATTTAATTTCTATTGCTACAGTGTAGCATGCATAGAGGAACTGAATACTATTTATGATTTCAGAGCATTTCCTCTGACACAAGGCCCATGAAGATAGTTGGTATAAATTTAATTTGCATGGGGCTGCATGTAGTTGAACACCTGATTGTTATGAATGTTTCTTTGTTCTGCATTTATTAGATAAGAGGGACGAAAGTCCTATAAATAATTTACAAAAACACCTTCCCCTTTCCAATGAAGTTGTTACTTTTGATTTCCAAATAAATAATACTGCAAACTTTGAAACTCTCGACTGTCAGATAACATTTAACTGAACTTATGGTTGGGATCAATTTAACAGTTCCCTGATCTGGTTTTTATCTTTTTTTGCATGGATGATAGTTCATAAGTACATAAGTAATGCCATACTGGGAAAAGACCAAGGGTCCATCGAGCCCAGCATCCTGTCCACGACAGCGGCCAATCCAGGCCAAGGGCACCTGGCAAGCTTCCCAAACGTACAAACATTCTATACATGTTATTCCTGGGATTTTGGATTTTTCCAAGTCCGTTTAGTAGCGGTTTATGGACTTGTCCTTTAGGAAACCGTCCAACCCCTTTTTAAACTCTGCTAAGCTAACCGCCTTCACCACATTTTCCGGCAATGAATTCCAGAGTTTAATTACACGTTGGGTGAAGAAACATTTTCTCTGATTTGTTTTAAATTTACTGCACTGCAGTTTAATCGCATGCCCCCTAGTCCTAGTATTTTTGGAAAGCGTGAACAGATGCTTCACATCCACCTGTTCCACTCCACTCATTATTTTATATACCTCTATCATGTCTCCCCTCAGCCATCTCTTCTCCAAGCTGAATAGCCCTAGCCTCCTTAGTCTTTCTTCATAGGGAAGTCGTCCCATCCCCGCTATCATTTTAGTCGCCCTTCGCTGCACCTTTTCCAATTCTACTATATCTTTCTTGAGATGCGGCGACCAGAATTGAACACAATACTCAAGGTGCGGTCGCACCATGGAGCGATACAACGGCATTATAACATCCTCACACCTGTTTTCCATACCTTTCCTAATAATACCCAACATTCTATTCGCTTTCCTAGCCGCAGCAGCACACTGAGCAGAAGGTTTCAGTGTGTTATCGACAACGACACCCAGATCCCTTTCTTGGTCCGTAACTCCTAACATGGAACCTTGCATGATGTAGCTATAATTCGGGTTCTTTTTTCCCCACACGCATCACCTTGCACTTGCTCACATTAAATGTCATCTGCCATTTAGCCGCCCAGTCTCCCAGTCTCGTAAGGTCCTCTTGTAATTTTTCACAATCCTGTCGCGAGTTAACGACTTTGAATAACTTTGTGTCATCAGCAAATTTAATTACCTCGCTAGTTACTCCCATCTCTAAATCATTTATAAATATATTAAAAAGCAGCAGTCCTAGCACGGACCCCTGAGGAACCCCACTAACTACCCTTCTCCATTGTGAATACTGCCCATTTAACCCCACTCTCTGTTTCCTATCCTTCAACCAGTTTTTAATCCACAATAGGACATTTCCTCCTATCCCATGACCCTCCAATTTCCTCTATAGCCTTTCATGAGGTACCTTGTCAAACGCCTTTTGAAAATCCAGATACACAATATCAACCGGCTCCCCTTTGTCCACATGTTTGTTTACGCCTTCAAAGAATTGAAGTAAATTGGTCAGGCAAGATTTCCCCACACAAAAGCCGTGCTGACTCGGTCTCAGTAATCCATGTCCTCGGATGTGCTCTGTAATTTTGTTTTTAATAATAGCCTCTACCATTTTCCCCGGCACCGACGTCAGACTCACCAGTCTATAATTTCCCGGATCTCCCCTGGAGCCTTTTTTAAAAATGGGCGTTACATTGTTGTTGTAGTGGTGGTGGTGGTGGTGGTGGTGGGGTGTTGCTGCTCCTCTATCACTTAAGGATCTTTTTACTAAGCTATGGCAAAAACTGCCCTTAGTGCACCCTTGCACAGGTTTTCCCTGTGCACTGTCACATTTAGCACAGCAGTAAAACGGGCAATTTTCCATTTTTTGTATTAATCGCCTTGTGTTAATGTTGTCATTAGAAAACATTATCACATGAGCACTTACTGACATCTGTTTTCTAGATAATAAGGGCTCATGCGGTAATCCAGCGCTAACCAGTAAGCATGCAAATGTAGATGTGCTAATTAATTAGTGCAGGAATGCCCACTCTATGCCCCCAAACTTGCCTCTCAAACGAAAAATAAAGAACATTTTTTAGCGCAAGGTTAGTGAGTGCACATTTGGCATTTACTGCAGGATGCCTGAGAGCATCTTGTGTTATGCTATTTTAAGCTTCGTTATATAGTATAGTATGTCATGCTTATATACTAAAAATAAAAACAAAACCTTAAGTGAGCATATGGGGGGGGGGGGGGGTGATCCTATATATCCACATGGAATACAGTGCTGACTAAGCATATTCTATAAGCAGTGCTTAGATTTAGAATACACTTAGTTGCTATTACAGCACTTAAAACTACGCACATCCATTTACACCAACAAAAACATGGCGTAAATCCTAGTGCGTAGATTTACACGCACTGGGCCATATTCTATAACTACACGTGTAAATTTCAAAACACCCATGGAACACCCAATTCCCCACCCATGACCATGCCCTTTTTTGCCTGTGTGCATTAGCATTTAGACGCAGTGCGTTATAGAATACACTTAGGGAGTTTTGCAAATACATTCTAATTATTGCTAATTAGTGCTCATTATTGCTTGTTAAGTGCTGTTAATGCTGACTGGCTTGCAAAAGCCAATTAACTTATCTGCGCTGTTACAGAATGCACTTGGATTTCGGCACCGATCTCTGGGCAGAATCTGGGGGATGATATTTTCATATAATGTGGCAAAAGTACAGCATAATCCCCATTTTACTTTTGCGTAATGAAATGGTGAAACTGATTATTTTGGAGAAAAAATGCAGGGCTTGAGTAAACATACTGTATGAATGAGCAATATTAAAGGATCATTTATCTGCTCGTAATACTTTGAAAACCTTGTGCAGGAACTGTTGAGCCAGGTGAATATATATAAATTCCTGCAAGGCTGCCAAGGTTATCAAGACCCAAAACATGTGCATCAGTGAGTGTGTTAAATGTTGTTTATGTTAGTTAAAACCTCCTTGCATCAAGCTGTAACCTGTCTACACAATTATTTTGAACCATTAGTTACAGGTGGGATAATCCATGCTTGCAGCATGCCTATTTGAGCAAAGTTCTATTAGTTTCCCCATTCTTTTTGCCTTGGCAAGTTATAGAGCTTCCAAGTTACTCAGTTTCAGGGGGCAGATTTTAGGTCAGTCTTGGATTTCTGAGAACCTTATCTAGTGCTGCGTTCGTCTAATAGTGCTATAGAAATGATAAGTAGTAGTAGATATTGTCTTGGACTTGTGACACTAATTCAAATGGGCAGAATTAGTCTACATACTGTAAACCACTGTGCACTGGCAAGTACAAGCCTTTAGCTCCATATTTCAACAGATTACTGAATGGCTTTTTCCCCCCAAGACTAAAGTTGAACCCAGAGAAATCCAAGGCCGTAGTGACTGAATGCTCGAACTGTCCACTTCTTCCTTCTGCTCTCACCTTAGCCAGTGTGCATATTCCTTTTGTGCAAAAAGCAGAAGTTCTGGCTGTCACCTTTGACAATGTCATGTCCTTCTAGCATCATGTAACTGCTGAAGTTAAATCCTGTTTTTACAAACTCTTGTTGGTCATTTGCTCTCTTCTTCTGCCCTCAAGATCCTTATTCATTCTCTGATAACATATTGGTTGCATTATTGCAACTCTTTCTTACCAGTCATCTTCAATTAGTACAGAATTCAGCATTGTGTTTACTTACTGGCTCCCAGAAGTTTGATCATATCACATTGTGGTACCACGAGCAAAGGTGGGCTACGGAGCATGGTAAAACAAGCCACACACACTCCACATGTTACAGTGAAAACAAATAATATTTTAATAAAGGTGTCTGGGAAGGGCTCCTGTTCACTTCATAGGAGGGGAGAAAATAATATTCAAAGCTAATTCCATAAGCATAACAGTGTCTTTGGGTGGCCTGCTCCTGCACGGCCACAGCATACATGGATTCCTCTCTACTCAGCAACAGCTCTGGCCTAGTCCCTGGATCCAGATTTTCAACACAGTCTCCAGCAGGTACATGAGACTTTCCTGATTGAACGTGCCTACCTGGTTGGAGCTTCTCAGCTTTGGAGTAAAGGCATCTGCAGTGGGTGTTGTTGCTTCCCTCTGGGCTCCTCTTAACCTAGCTGTGGTCTGACTATTTATACCTTCTGGATCTTGCCTCCTGGCTCCACTCCTCCTGTGTCATTTTCCCCTGGGGTGGGACTAGGGGTTTTAAGGTGGCTCTGATAGTGTGAGGGAGTGTCATTAAGGGAAGTGGCAGTGTTCTAGAGACTTCCTCACATACACCTTTTTTCAGACAGAACATTGGCTCCCCATATTCTGTTGCATTACCTACAAAATACTTCTTATGGTCTTTAAAATACAGTCACATAAAAAGAGCAGTCCAGCAGTTCAAAAAAGCTCAATTGAAGTTTTATTAAAAGGTAATCAAAATGAAAGATGGTTCCATAGTAGTTGTAAAGATAACCCAACATGTCTCAGCATTCACAGACCTGCAACAGGGGTGAATGGTACATTAACTGTGAGTCAGCCTTGGAAGTTCAGGCAGCTAGTTCACGGCAATTTGATAGCCAGGGCATGTTTTAGTTGGTTGGAAAGGGTCTTGGATAGGTCCACTGATGATGACTTGACCCTGGTAGACGGAGAGGTCACCATAATAGAGATGGGGTCTGCCTTCCTAGCAGATACTCTGTACAATTTGCTTCATGCTTCTACAAAATCAGTGGCTTTGGGGGTGGCTGCCTGCTGATCTCTTTGGCTTTGAGGCTGGACAGCGGATGCTGCCTGTAAGTAAATTTCTCTTTCATGCTGCCACAAACTAGCTGCCTGAACTTCCAAGGCTGAGACATCAAAGCTACTCTTCAAGAGAGTCTCCATACAGCAGTCTTGAGGATCCCAAAAAGCTGTGCCGCTATTTACCAGTACCGTATTCCTGTTAATAAAAGCTGAGACCATGGCATTTATAATCAGAGGCTTCATAAATGCCCTGTCTTGATCCAGAACTGGATTTAATCGGAACATGGACCGAGCCAACCGTGAGCTTGAACAATATCAGGTACCTCCTGACATAAAGGCAGTTTAGGATTGACTCTCCTTTTCTTTGTGACTTTAAAATACAGCCCACATATCTCTCTCAGCATCTGATACCTTATGTACTTAGATCTTCCCATTCATCACAACATAACTATTTTACCATGCCTTTATACAGCCATGTGCATTTAGATACCATCTGGAAAAGAATTTCCGTGTGAACGGTCCTAAACTATGAAACACTCTCCCTTTGCTTCTCCGATTAGAGATCTCTCTTGAAAAGTTTTAATCAGGCCGGAAAACATTTTTGTTTACGGAGGCGTTTCTTAACTAGATTGCAATAGTGTTCTGCTGTGGCCACTCAGTACAGTATCATCAGAAGAATCTGCAATCTCAATTCCCCTCCCCTTTGCCCCCCTTTTCCTTATTAAATAGTGTATTTCATTTTACATTTCTTTGTATTTTAAATATTGTAAGTCATCTAGAAGGGTATCCATTGGTGTAGTATATCAAGTCTATTGGTGCAGTATATCAAGTACGAATAAACTTGAAAACTTGGGATAGAGGTTCAAAACCAGGACTAAGAAATCTCCCTCCTGGAACTGGGTAACTTGGCAGTTTTAAAACTGTACCTTCCTCCTCTTTTAAGTTCAATTAATGCTTGGTCGGGGGAGGGGGGGGTCCTGCATTTGTGTGGCGGGGGAGCACTTTCTTGATGTATGGGGTTGCTGAACATATTCAAGGGGTTTGGAAAGCTGGTTATCAAGGGCATAAGAACACAAGTAGTATGTTCAGACAGGGTCCCTAATATTTAATGGACCTAGTTATATTGTGAAGTGTCTACACAAGTAAATCTAGTACTTCTAAAAGGTGATGATCAATTACCCCGTAAAGAGCTGAATTTTTTCAACAGAGGTATAACCTAGCAGTAAGGCAGACCGCCATACTTGACAGAAATTTTTGACATTTGCAGTTTCTAAAGTTTCTAAAGTTCATAAATCATTCTAATACAACACATAAGAACATCAAAACATCACAAATCCCTTCCCATGTAATTATTTATCTATTTACTAAAAGATGTATAGGACACCCAAAGCAAAGTGCAGAAGAAATAATAAAACAAAGGTTTACAAAATATATACGTTCTTTAATTGGCTCCAATTTTATTTCTATAGCATGATGATTTCCATAATTTTTGTCTGCTTAGTATTCAAGCTCATTCCACAGACCTTCCTTATAGTAGTGAAGTTGCTGACCTGTAACAGTAGTTCATCAGTCACACACATGGATGACTTCATCCTGACTGCGCAGACTGGAACACAACCTGCAAAGCCATTCAGAAAAGTCCCAGAGCTCCACTGAGAATGCACAGTACCTACCAAATATCCATATATACAAAACGGGGCAATGTGTGTGCATTACAGAATATATGCACGTGCAAGACAACTTATGTGCAAACAACTATGTGCAGAATTTGGGGGAAATTCAGTAAATGGCACCCAAAGTTAGGACCCAGAAGATCCAAGCTAAGCTAGTATTCTGCAAAGGGCATTCTGTACAGAGTGTCCTTTGCAGAATATTAATGCAGATCTCGTGCTTTGGGTGCTAGATTTATGTCTGGTAAAACCTGGTGTAATTCTGGTGCCCGACTTAGGAAAGGCTAAAGAGGTTAGGGCTCTTCAGGTTGGAAAAGAGATGGCTGAGTGGGGATATAATTCAGGTCTATACAATGCTGAGTGGTGTAGAATGGGTAGAAGTGAATGGATTTTTCACTCTTTCAAAAACTACAAAGACCGGAAGACACTCAATAAAATTACATGGAAATACTTTTAAAACAAATAGGAGGAACTATTTTTTCACTCCATGAATAGTTAAGCTCTGGAACTCACCACCAAAGGATATGGTAGCAGCATTTAGCATATCTGGGTTTAATGAAGGTCTAGACAAGTTCCTGGAGGAAAAGTCCATAATCTGTTATTGAGATGGACATGGGGGAAGCCACTACTTACCTTGGGGATTGGTAGCATGAAATGGTGCTGCTAATTGGGATTCTGCCAGGTATTTGTGACCTGGATTGGCTACTGTTGGAAGCAGGATCCTAGGCTAGATGGATCATTGGTCTGACCCAGAATGGCTATTCTTATGTTCTTATTATTCTATAACATGGTGCCTATATCTTGGGAGTGCCCCTGACCCATCCATGTCTCTCCCATGGCCATGCCCCCTTTGTAGTTGCATGCAAAGGGTATAAGTCAGTTACACAGGCAACTGCTAATTAGTGCCAATTAGTGTTTTAGGCCAATTATTGGAACTTATTTCCAATTAAGTGACAATTTAGTGCCCATTAACTAATTATGCTTTTGTGTAACTGACCTTATTCTTTAACTGGGAGCGCAGTTTTGCACTCAACTTTAGACATCATTTATAGAATTTGGAGGAACATTTTGTAAGTTATTAGAATAATGGCATATATGCACATATGTATGCGTATACATGCAAATATACCAAACTTTTTCCTAAGCATTAATCTGTGAATATGAGCATATCTAACATATTGTGTATTTTATAAGATGAAGTACACATGGGTAGAGTCTGGGCTGGACTCACACTTACATGTGTAATACTGTCTCTGTACATAGATCTATGCATTTATGCCAGTTGTATGCCTGGAATAAGAGCTCACACTTAGATTACTGGCTGTATGTTCACTGTTACACTAGTATTCTATACAGGAAAGTACATGCCTACATTCTTGTATAGAATAGGCTCGGTATACCAGGTGTCCAGTTATAGAATTGCCCTCAAAATGTTTTGTATAAAATAACCTCATACAAGTACACACATTAAGAAGAACGTATGTACTTTTATGCAACTTGGTTTCAGGCATATTCAGCGGTGGACTTTGGGTGGTGCATGGGCAGAGCAGAGATTTATGTGCATTGTTTACAAACTAGACTAGATTCTATATATGGCACCGAAAAAAGAGCTAATCGCTATTCTATAAATGGTGCTCTGATTTGGGTGCCTTTTAGAGGAATAGCACCTAGTGCCGGGATCCGAGCCAAAAACACCAAATCCCTGGGCCTAAATTAGGAGTGGATCAGGTGTAGTCTGTAGCAATGTGTATAAATTCTTGGAACGTCCATGCTCCTCTCTTGGCCAAGCCCCTTTTTCAGATCCATGCACTAAAATTTATGCATGCATCTTTACAGAATACACCTAGCAAGATGTGCGTGTAAATTCTAATTGTTGCCAATTATCATCAATAATTGATTATTAGCATCCACTCAGTGTTAATTGGCTTGTTATTCAATTAAATTGCGATGGAAATTGGGCGCATGCCCAGTTTCCCATGCATGATTTTGAGTACCATATATAGAATCCGGTGGAATATGTACATTTACATCTACTTTTGAGCATGTTTGTGAGTCCATTTTACCCAGGATTTGTGCTAGTGTTATAAAAAGATGCCAATAAAGACAATTCTATAAGCTGTTGCCTAAGTTTAAGGTGTCATTGGCACCAATAATAGAAAGCTACATATGTAAGTGCTAGGTGATATTCTGTAAGTGACGTGTGCGAGTTGCTGAATTCACAACTAGCGAGGGGGGGGGGATGCATTTGGATGGAGCATGGGTGTGTCACAGGTATGCTGTCAAGTGACCTACACAACTTACCAAATGCTATCAGTTACACACGATGCATGATGTGTGTACATACACCAACTTACACCAGCCATTGGCGTGCCAAACCTTCAGAATGCCGCAATGGCTTTCTCTAGTATTTTATAATGGCTTAGCTGTGCCTAGAAGCCATTATAGAACTGCTGCTAAGCATTTCCCATTGTGGTGTCTACATATTGGCAACAATTTATAAAATTGTTCTGTATGTGCCTTTAACAAGTAGATGCCCACTTAGACTCCTCACCTAGGCAGTCTGTTGTAGAATTATCCCACACAGCTGTAAAAAGTTCGTTTATATGGCCACTGGTAGAATTTTACTATGGCCATCAGAGGAGAGGCTGAAAAAGGAAACAATCTCTGCTACAAAAGAACACTTTAGAGGTATGCCATTTGCATCTTTACCTATTGGATTCATTTCTAGGCTGGGTTATTTTTTAAGGTTTAATGCTAATGAACAATGGGCAATGAACATCAGAAGAATTATCATTACCTTCTAACATACAGGATGCTTCGTAGACTACGCTAGGGTCAGAAGTTACAGTTTGAACCCACAGCCAGACTGGGGGGAATGGAAGGAGACCGCTCTTGCCCAAGCTCACTAGTCCACTATGGATGGCCCCTGGCTAAGTATCAGGGGTTTTCAGTGAGGTTCAGAGGAGTGGAGGGAAGGACAGGCAGGGTTTGGGAGGTGGGGTTTGATTGGGGGCCTGTCCAGGTGGGAGATCATAAACATTTGGATGTGGATCAGGGGGGAGGAGGGTCAGCATTGTTGGGGAGATTGTGAAGGGGGGGGGGTCTGAACATTCAGCATTGTTGTGGTGGTTCAGTTGGGAGGACAGTGTTTGGATGGGGATCGAGTGGAGGGGGCTTCATGCTCAACCACAGCAAGGAGTTTAAACTTGTTGACATGCATTGCATGCCAGATAGAATGGGTGCTCTCGCTGTACCTGCATTTAATGCATGGACTTTGTACTTACCACATCTTAATTTTGGCAGTTAAGGTGCAGAAAGACCAAATGCATCCCAGAATGCACAGGGCAGGGCCTGGGCACCGCCATTTTGCTCTGGGCGGGCCTGAGGCAGGAGGAGGAGGAGCCGTTGCTCCTGGCCTCCTGCCTGTAAGCCCATAACACCTCCGGCTCAGCTGCACCCTGGGGTCTCGCTCTTTCTCGCCACCTGGGACCAGGGTCACAGGAACAGATACTCCGGTTGCCACACACAAACACAGCTCCCACTGGAGAGATCATACAAGCTGGGTGTGGTCCAGGGCTGGAATACTCCAGTAGACTGGGGGGTACTCTCTATCTGGGCACTCAGTCCTGAAGAAAAGCCATCAGTCTTGTGGTTTGCACAAAAACAGTCTTGTGGTTTGCACAAAAACAGTAACTTGCTTTACTAACATGAACTCAAACACAGTTCATAACAATCAACTTGGCCATAACATTTCAAGGATCCTTCAGATGTATCAGCATAGCTTTAACCTAGTCTCCAATGATTTCAGGGTACTTTTCTACATTCACAATAATAGTCTTTCCAAACAGTGATTATCTTTCCACCAAACAAAAATAAAAGGATGTTGCATAGGGTGATTTTCTTCTCTCGATAAATTTCAGACCACAAGCACAGGTACACACAGAACCTTTCATATCACATTCCTCTTCATTGCAATTGAAACTGGGTACTTGACATTATCCTCAGATTCAGCTTTCCATTCTCAAATTTACATCTAGGGATTAGGTATGTGGTAATTTCTGCACGAAATCCCCCATGCGGTATTTTCTCTGGCCTGGGTTCAGCAATAGCGAGGGCCCCGCTCTGTGCCCTCTCAGTTTAAGATCGTTGACCCGAACTACCACTGCGTGGAGGGTACTGCAGGGTTCCCAATCAAACAAACCATCCCTGTCCAATGCTATTTGCTGAATTTTGTTCTCTGGCCCATCTCAATACAGAATTCCCTCTTGGTACCATGGGTCAATGACAGGGGTGGGCTACCAAAGACCAAGAACTCGCTACACTTAAGGCTTTGGCTGGTCTTTCCATGATTTTACCATAGGGCTGTCAGTAATAACTCACCAATCTTAGTGACAGCCCTGAAAATCTTAGGCATTTTTTTTTTTGGGGGGGGGAGGAGGGTGTCACACTACTTTAGACTGTAAGGGGTAATTCTATAAAATGGGCATGAACATTTATGCACAAATATGTGTATATGTGCACATATGCCCGTAAATGCTGCTTAAGCACAATTGCATAGTGTGTGTTTGATAGATGGGCATACATATAGGTAAAGTCAGAGTGAGCCTCACATTTATACTCGTACTAGAAAATTCTATAAGTTGTACCTAAAGTTAGACGCTAATTCTGCGTGCAACTTTTGCTGATCTAACAGATGCAAAGTGCTGAAATGTGGCTAAAAGAGCAGATTGACCCGGGAAATACACTTATATGCCCAGTTATAGGATAGCACCTAAGTGTGTCCGCATGCAACTGCAAAGGGGGCATTCCCATGGAAGGGGCAGGGGCGGATCAGAGGCGCACTGGAAAATTGTGCGAGTATTATAGAATATCATGGATGTATGTCAGGATTTACAACTGGTTTCAGCTGGTGTGAGCCCTTGCATCCAAAGTTGGGCACGGAATTCAGCACCCAACACTATTCTATAAAGAGTTTCTCATCTTAAGAGTGCCCTTTGTAGAATAGGGGCTGGGTGTCAATTTTTTTCGGCACCCTTATTTGAGCATCTTTTACTGAATCAAGCTCATAAATTATAACACATGTTATGCATGTATCTCCAGTATTTAGATTGTAAGCTCTGTCGAGCAGGGACTGTCTCTTCATGTTCAAGTGTACAGCGCTGCGTACGTCTAGTAGCGCTATGAAAATAAGTAGTAGTAGATGCGAACACTTGCACCAGCTCTGTGGCTGGTGTAAGTGTTTACATCTAAAATCTTTTATAGAATAGGCGTCATGTAGGCACCCTCTGGGTATATATAGACGCCCCGTTATAGAATTATCCCCTAAATGTTTATTTGCAGGGATCACCAATAAGAGTGTACTATTTAAAAATACTGTGGTGTCCACTTCCCTCTTTTGTGATTTTTTTTGTCGTCTTTTCTTTGACTTCTGCTTAGTCCCTGAGGTTTTGCCTCTCCCCTCTCCAACAGGACCCTTTACATTTATTGTCTTACTAGCAATGTTTTCCTGGTTTCTCTTTCCATGTTTTCAATTCAATGACCTTTTCTTCTTTTATGTAGGGGTCTTCAGGGCTGTACTCGCCCCCTTGTGAGATGTTCGCTATCAAGATATCATAGAATAGCCTCCTAGTGGAAATGGAAGATAAAACAGTAATAAAATTCAAAAAAAGAAAGGGGTATGTCAAGAAGATCCTTAGATAGAAGAATGTGAGCATAATAACTGAGCTCTGCAGTATTGCATCAGGTATGGCAACCTGGACCAGTCTTGTCATCCAACATTTTCTATGTTCTATGTTTAGGAGAATATACAGAGTAATTTAAAAAAGAATAAAAATAGATGAAATTTTATGATACAGAAGGAAGATAAGTGGCATGAAGAGAGCAGGACAGATGGAGATAAAGGAGGCTATAGAGATTCATAAAATAAAATACTGGAAGCTGAGATTAGAAATGTCTGTTGTGTTGGTGTTTAGCAGCTGTGACAGAGACTGTCTCCCTCCTAGGGGCTGGAAATATTGCTCCCGTGATTTTTCCAGCATCAGCTAGTTTGGGGAACAGGAACCTGGGGCTTGGTGCAGGTCCTAGCCCAGAAGACTGACCCCATTTTTAGGCATTAAAAAAAAAAAGGAAGAGTGTCTGTTGTTGAGAGTAGGTCTGAGAGTGGGTCTGTCTGCCTGCGAAAACAGATTAAGCCTGGAAACTCTTATCCAGCTTTGTACATTCTTTTTCTCAGTTCTGCATCAGAGGAGAACTGACAGGCAAAGCAGTGGCTATTCTTACCTGCAAATGAACAAAATATGCCATTCCTCAAGTGCAAGAATTGTGAAGGGCAATTCTATAATTTAGGTGCCTACAGAAAAGTCGCATAAATGTACATGTAAGAGTTATCAATAATTCCCGGTGCTACTAATTATTCAAGCTATTAATCACACTGGAAGTGTGAGCATGGACTATCGGAGAGTATTTGTTCCACCATATCATTTTCAACAGCAGATGAGTTTCAGAATTCATTATCGGTCCATATGTAAGTGTTATAGCATGCAAAATGCAAGGAGGCACACACATGGACGGAACATGGGTGAAACATTAGTGACTTATAGGCTCCACCTTAGGAGTCATCATTGAAGAAAACAACCTAGGTGCCATTATTATTATTATTAGCATTTGTAAAGCGCTACCAGACACATGCAGCGCTGAACATCAGACATAAAGAGACAGTCCCTGCTCAAAAGAGCTTACAATCTAAATAATACAGACAATATGCTGAAATCTTCTGCTCAGTGTGTGGTGGCGGCCAAAAAAGTAAACAGGATGCTAGGAATTATTAGAAAAGGGATGCAAAATCAGACCAACAATATTATAATGCCTCTGTATTGCTCCACGGTGTGATCTCACTTTCAGTATTGCATTCAATTCTGATTGCTGTATCTCAAAACAGATATAGCGGAATTAGAAAAGGTTCAAAGAAGAGCGACCAAAATGATAAAGGGGATGGAATTCGTCCCATATGAGGAAAGGCTAAAGAGGTTAGGGCTCTTCAGCTTGGAAAAGAGATGGCTGAGGGGGGATATGATTGAGATCTATAAAATCCTGAGTGGTGTAGAAAAGGTAAAAGGTAATTTTTCACTCTTTCAAAATGTACAAAGAGTAGGGGACACTCAATGATATTACATGGAATACTTTTAAAACAAATGGAGAAAATATTTTTTCACTCAAAGAATAGTTTAGCTCTAGAACTTATTTCCAGAGGATGTGGTAACAGTGGTTAGTGTATCTGGGTTTGGACAAGTTTCTGGAGGAAAAGTCCCTAGTCTGTTATTGAAATGGACATGGGAAAACCACTGCTTACCCTGGGATTGGTAGCATGGAATGTTGCTACTTATTGGGTTTCTGCCAGGTACTTGTGACCTGGATTGGCCACTGTTGGAAGCAGGATACTGGACTAGATTAACAATTGGTTTGATCCAGCATGGCTGTTCTTATGTTCTACTATCAATTATGTGCCCTTCCCACATTCAAGCACATCCAGTTATGCAACGTCTATAACTAGTGTGACTGAAAGCACCTAAATGTTAGGCGTGAGGATACTGGGTTACACTAAGATTCTAGAATGGCATCTGGATGCACAGATGTCTTTATAGATAGGCTTTCACCATGTCTCATTGATGCACCCATGTATAGAATTGCCACCTACCATAAATGCTTATTGGGACTGTCTGAGAATTTGGGAAAAAAAGCTATGCCTTTCTGTGTATGTCATTCACCAAAAATATTAACAACCTGTCCAATTTTCTAGAATGGATCAGCAACATTATTAGAGTGAACCAGTTATAATGTCATTGAAGAAATATCTGTGCTAAGGCTTGTTCAGTGAATGAAAGGGCCAAGCAAGCCTTCATGCCAAATGTATACTCAGACTCATCTTTCTGACCTCAATCAGATTAGTTGACTGCAGCAGTTGTTAGTGGCCCCCACCTACCAACACATTTGCTTGGATTTGGTACATCATCAAATTGTTGTACCTATGCTCTAGAATAGTCTACCATTCTATATGCAGTCAGAGGCTTCATACAGAAAATTAAAGTAGCACTTACAACTTATTACTATACTCAGGCTTCTGCTGAATGATTCTGGGGTTTGTTGCCTCTGTTATAGCTTAGCCATATGGCAGTTCTTTGACCCATCTCTGTATATTGCACACCACTCTCCTTGGTGTTTCCCCATCTGTCTTTAAATAACTGTGTTTACACAGCATATTAAGAATAAACTGTAAGTTCTACCATTTTGTTTGTCCCTTTGTCTTTGTTCCTTGTCTTGCTTGCCCCTTAACTCTTTGCTTTGTAAACTGCTTAGATATTTATTGACTTTGAGGTATATCAAATACAGGTGATGATGAAAATGATGACAAACTATACTACCACTAATGACTTGAACAATCCACTTAACAAGACAAAAATGAAAGTAGAAAACAATGCTCAAATGCACTACTTTTTAAATCTTTTTTACTTTTGTCTTTTCTTATGTAAAAATAAAAAATGAAGGAAAAAGACCTTAAAAAAATCCACTGTGCTTAATTTCTTCACCAAAGCACTGTGCAGATCAGTCAGTCTTCATAGGTCAAAAAAACTCCAAAGCCTTCCGTATACACACTTTATGTGATTTAAATCTATAGTCAAAAGGCACACTTATCTTTGAACCCAATGGGGTCCAGTTTCACCCATAACTTCTCCAGGCTTCTTCAGGGGAAATGTGTACCAAATTCTGTCACCCCCCCCCCCCAAAAAAAAAAAAAAAAATATATATATATATATATCACATTATAAAACAGCATTTGTTCAATGTGAGACTTCCTTATTGGACATACATACTTGCTCTCTGACAGTCTTCTCTTCTCACTGAGGGCAAAAGCTGAAATGGTGCTTCCCTGTAATTCTAACAAGGGAGCTACCAGAAGCCAATCCAGTTAGGAATGTCATCAGTCCTCCAAGAACAACCCACAAATCACAAAAAGCCTACCCACTTGAATGCTGTGTTCAAACTATCAGGTTTCCACTTTCATTTTTGTAAGACAAACTATACTACTCCATTATTCTGATCAGACCATTTCCTAATAATTCTGTATCCTAACTTACCATTAAAATACTTCCAGCTATCTCTTCCAGTCAAAAAGGTTTGTGGTATTAAAATATACCATCTGAACTTTTCCTAAAAGGCACCATGGTAGAACTATGTATGTCTCTAGACAAGCTAGTTCAAGAAAGAGCTTCTCACCTTAAGCACTACAAATTTGCTGTGGTTCATTGTCAAGTTATATGCCTAAAACAAGAAAGAACTGGCTAGGAGCTATTCCTCTGAGCCTTCTTGAACCCCCAACAGGAAGCAGTTGTTAATATCGCCATACGTCATAAGTACATAAGTATTGCCATACTGGGACAGACTGAAGGTCCATCAAGTCCAGCATCCTGTTTCCAACAGTGGGCAGCCCAGGTCACAAGTACCTGGCAAGATCCCAAAGAAGTACAATACATTTTTATGCTGCTTATCCTAGAAATAAGTAGTGGGTTTTCCCAAAGTCATATTAATAATGGCTTATGGACTTTTCTTTTAGGAATCTATCCAAACCTTTTTTAAACCCCACTACCCTAACTGCTTTTACCACATTCTCTGTCAATGTATTCCAGAGTTTAATTACACGTTGAGTGAAGAAATATTTTCTCCGAATTGTTTTAAGTTTACTGTTTTGTAGCTTCATTGCATGCCCTCTAGTCCTAGTATTTTTGGAAAGAGTAAACAAGCGATTCATGTCTACCTGTTTCATTCCACTAATTATTTTATAGACCTCTATCATATCTCCCCTCAGCTGTCTTTTATCCAAGATGAAGAGCCCTAGATGCTTTGGTCTTTCCTCATTGGGAAGTCATCCCATCCCCTTTATCATTTTCATCACCCTTCTCTATACCTTTTCTAATTCTACTATATCTTTTTTGAGATGTGGTGACCAGAATTGCACACAATATTTGAGGTGCTATCGCACTATGGAGCGATACAAAGGCATTATAACGGCCTCATTTTTGATTTCCATTCCTTTCCTAATAACACCTAACATTCTATTTGCTTTCTTAGTTGCTGCTGCACACTGAGCAGAGGGTTTCAACGAATCATCAATGATGACACCTAGATTCCTTTCCTGGTCGGTGATTCCTATAGTTTGGGTTTCTCTTTCCCACATGCATCACTTTGCATTTGCTCACATTAAATGTCATCTGCCATTTGGATACCCAGTCTCCCAGTTTCGTAAGGTTCTCTTGTAGTTTTTCAGAATTCTCTTGCGATTTATCAACCCTTGAATAACTGTGTGTTGTCAGCAAATTTAATTACCTCACGAGTTAATCCCATCTCCAGATCATTTATAAATATGTTAAACAGCAACGGTCCCAGCACAGACTCCTGGGGAACCCCACTATCCACCTTTCTACATTGAGAATACTGACCATTTAACCCTACTCTCTGTTTTCTATCTTTTAACAAGTTTTTAATCCACAATAATACACTACCTCCTATTCCATGACTCTCCAATTTCCTCTGGAGTCTTTCATGAGGTACTTTGTCAAATGCCTTTCGAAAATCCAGATACACAATATCAACTAGCTCACCTTTACCACATTTTTGTTCACCCCTTCAAAGAAATGTAATAGATTGGTGAGGCAAGATTTGCCTTCACTAAATCCATGTTGGCTTTGTCTCATTAATCTCATTAAGCTTTTGAATATGCTTCTATGGTAGCATCTCCAGTTAATGAACCACTTATGGAGGAGGCTTTGGTTTGTCATCTTCTGGAGATCTCTCTGAGTCTGGATGTATGGAGTCCCCAACCCTCCCAGCCAAGGACCAAATTTTAACAGGTGCAGGGCCCAGAACAGAATGCTGAAGTGTGGAATGCTGCTGAGTAGCCCAGAGTTGAATCCAGTGGAGTGGTCAGCTCATTAGTTTTGTCAACTGTTTTAAATATTATAGCCTGTAGAGCACAAGATGAGAGTGGGAGGTTGATATCTGCTATGTCCGAGCAGGCACAGGAACCTGCTGCTGCAGTTATTGGGCCAAGTAAATCCGGCCACATTCCGGAAGAATCTGGACCGAAGAGACAGGTTCCTACAGTGATGATTAAACTTTCAGTTGTAACTCTTAATACAATCTGGTCTGCTTTGGTGCAGCTGGAGGCCCTCAGTTTCTAAGACTTCGGAAGAGTTTGCTTCAGTATCTGAAAGGTTGGAAGCTAATATGAATCAACAGGAGGTGAAGATGAAATTGGCAATGGAAAGGACTGAGAAAGTGGAGTGGATTTTGGAATAACAAGTTGAGTTCTCTAATAGTATGATACAGGATTGACTGAAGGGGTACTTTTACTAAAGCATGCTAACAATTAGTTCATGCTAATTGTTAGCATGATGCCAATAGGAATATAATGGGCGCTTTATTTAGCACACGCTATTCATTAGTATGCACTAAATCTATTAGTGTGCCTTAGTAAAAGGACATCTAAGATCATTAAATTTGATATTTGTGAACTTCCCAAAAGTAGCTTTAGAAGACATAGAGACACTATGAAGAAATATTTTGTGGGAGATATTTAAAATACCATCTGAACTTCATCCTCCAGTTGCTAAATGTTGCTTTTTGCCTTTGAAATCTCAGCAAGGTACCATTGAGAGATTTAATATGTCCAATGATAGTCTTGATGTATCAGCCATCCTGGAGAGATCATTGGTAGCCTTTGTTTTTGAGCAAGATAAAGATAGAATATTTAGGGACCCTTTTACACTGGTTTAGTAGGGCTACTGCACTGGTAGCATTTACCAAATCAGCCCCACCACAGGAGTAGCGAAGGAGCCTGGTAGTAGTTCCGAAGTTGGTGCATGCAGCTTCCCGCGGTAGAAAATAATTTTCTATTTTCTACTGTGGGGGCATTCCCGGCAGTAATCGGCAGCCTGGTCACGTTGCTGCACGCTGCACGGTTACCACAGGGTTAGCACATGAGCCCTTACTGCCAAGTGAATAGCAGGCAGTAAGGGCACACACGGTAAATGGCCAGGCACTAATTTTGGACTTAGCATCTGGCCATTATTTCCATAAATAGAAATTCAGCTTTTTGTCAGATGCGCTAAGAGGTGACCTGAGCGTTTGGGAAAATCACTTGCTAAAAGTAGTGCAGGCCATGTTTTAGCATGTCTTTGTAAAAGGACCCCCTTAATTTGCAATGTCATAATTGATCTGCATTATTTCTTGATCAGAAATTGTTGGTGTTTCCTGATTTTCTACGCAACATACGTCTGTTCACACTTTCCAAAAATACTAGGACTAGGGGGCATACGATGAAACTACAGTGTAGTAAATTTAAAACAAATAGGAGAAAATTTTTCTTCATCCAATGTGTAATTAAACTCTGAAATTCATTGCTGGAGAACGTAGTGAAGGCGGTTAGGTTGGCAGAGTTTAAAAAGGGGTTGGACGGTTTCCTAAAGGACAAGTCCATAGACGCTACTAAATGGACTTGGGAAAAATCCACAATTTTGGGTAGCTTGCCAGGTGCCCTTGATCTGGATTGGCCGCTGTCGGGGACAGGATGCTGGGCTTGATGGACCTTTGGTCTTTTCCCAATATGGCATTACTTATGTATTTATAGGAGAATGAATTTCTATGTACTGCCCAGGAGGCATACTCTCTGAGAATACAAGTATTTTTTTAAAGATTTCCTTGTAAATGTATAGATACTTGTGAAGCTCATAAGTATGTGTTCTTTGAACCTTCACAATTTCAAGTTTTCCTGGAAAATAAAGAGATCCACTTTAACTGGGGGGGGGAGGGGGTACAGGCATAGCTTGAGTTATATAACTGAATTTCCAATAGATACGATAAGGCTCTAATATGGTAAATGAAGATCCAGGCTTTTTCCTTGATGTTAATTATGTTTTATTTTGCCTTATAAGTATCTCTTCAATTTTTATTGATTCCTCCTTTATATTGTTCTATTGGGAGTAATGAGAATAAGTAAGAATTTTGTTTCATATTCTGTCATTTTTCCATTGTAATTTTTTGGGATAGATTCCTAATTATCTTTTTATCTATTCAAATTGGTTTGGTTTGATTTGATGTATTGTACTTAAAACTTTATCCCCCCTGAATGGGCTATGTTAGATTACTGCTCTGACAGCCACTAGCTTGGCTTAGTAAACAGGGGTATAAATAAAAAGTAAAAAAAATATAATAATAATAATAATAATAATCTCTATATATAAAAGGCACCACCAACGTTCTAAATGAAGCCTCCAGCCGGAAGTGTAAAGGGGGAGAGATATCCGTTTTCCCCATGAGTGTCTGCCCCGCCCTCGCTCTCTCTGTAACACAAACAGTGAAGGAAAACACAGCAAAGCACGAAATCAAATCACTCTCTCTGTAACAGTGAAGGACTCAGAGGGGGGAGGGGAGAGAGGGCAGAAGCCCTCACTATCTCTGTAACACAAACACAGCACAGCAGGAAACTTAACACTGAAGGACTCGACTCCAAGGGGGGAGGGGACAGAGAGGACAGACAGCACAGGAGAAGGGAGAGAGGGCAGAGGGCAGGGACACACACTCTCCCACATGCACACAGAAGAAAACCTTGCTAGCCCCCGTTTCATTTGCATCAGAAACGGGGCTTTTTTACTAGTAATAATAATAAAAGAAAGAACTGGCATAAATGAGGTTCAGAGCATGACTGCCTGAAATGTGACTGACATAGCAGTTCTTGCTAGCATGCGCTTACCGCAATTTGGAAGGACTTACCATGGGACGTGCTGAAGTGGAGATGAGGGTGGATATGAACGAGGTCTACAAAATCTTGAGTGGTGTATAACAGGTAAAGTGAATTGATTTTTTTTTACTCTTTCAAAAAGTTCAAAGACTAGGGGACCCTCATTGAAGTTATAAGTTAATACTTTTAAAATGAATAGGAGGAAATATTTTTTTCACTCAATGAATAGTTAAGCTCTGGAACTTGTTGCCAAAGGATGTGGCTACAGTGAGTTTAAAAAAAGATTGGACAAGTTCCTGAAGAAAAAGTCCATAGTGTGCTTTTGAAATAGACATGGGAGGAAGCCACTGTTTGCCCTGGGATTACTAGCATGGGATCTTGCTACTATTTGGGATTCTGCCAGGTACTTGTGACCTGGATTGGACTCTGATGGAAGCAGGATACTGAGTTAGATGGACCATCAGTCTGGCCCAGTATGGCTATGGCTATTCATATGGAGATGCACTGGGTAGACCTGAAAAACTTCATAGCCTTTTGCTTTTGACTCTGCCTCGGACTTGCTTCAGTTTCTCACCAAGAGAAGAAAGTGGATCTATAGTACACTAACAGAACTTCCTTGTTTTATCACCATTGCTTCATAGGGCAAATAAATATATGGAGGAGGGGATAGTCTCTTGTGTGTGTGCGGTAGAGATAATGAATGACTCCTTATGTATGGGAAGGGTCCTAATTTATATGTGGCTGTTCAGCTTGAAAAAAGACAAGAGATCCATTTGGTCCAGCTTTCTTCTGATTGCCTAACAGCTTTCACTACATGATAATCCAGTAAAAGATAGAAAACACTGTGCAGCTGGATCAAATTCCTCTCCCCAAATACAATGATTGACTTAGAATAGCTGGATTAACATTTTTCCCAGTTCAGTCACTCTATCATTTTTTGTCATAATTATTAGAGCTGGCAATATTCTGTAAGTCTAGCACTTTCAACAACAACAACAACAAAAAAATCTTTTTATTAAAGGTAGGCAAATGCATTAGCCCTTTTAGAGGAAGACCTTGTTTATTCTTTTGTAATTTGGATAATAGGATCATCTGTAGATGTATTGGTATAGTATAATTATGTCTCCTATTGCATATTGTTTTCTAATCTGACATGATTTGTACAAAGCTTTGAGCTACTGTATGGGTAGGTGATAAATAAGCTATCAATACCTTTTGGTGCCCTAAACTATCCATGCCACTCTTTATGCTGCTTTGTGGAGGAGTAGCCTAGTGGTTAGTGCAGTGCACTTTGATCCTGGGGAACTGAGTTCGATTCTCACTGCAGCTCCTTGTGACTCTGGGCAAGTCACTTAACCCTCCATTGCCCCTGGTATAAAATAAGTACCTGAATATATGTAAACCGCTTTGAATGTAGTTGCAAAAACCTCAGAAAGGCGGTATATCAAGTCCCATTTCCCTTTCCCCTTTTTCCCTGTCTCAATAACCAGGAGTATACGTGTCACTGTTGGTGTTGCTTTGCCCCTCTCATGCTGCCTTGGGCTGCTTATGCCAGTCTTGGTGCTGTGTTGCTCTTCTCCAAGGGGCCTTTTTACTAAGTTGCGTAAGCGTCTACGTATGCCCAATGCGCACCAAAATGGAGTTACCGCCTGGCTACCACGTGGCTCTTGCAGTAATTTCATTTTTGGCACGTGTCCGACACGCATGTCCGAAAAATAATTTGTATTTTCTGGCACACGTCTGCTATATGCACCAGGTGGCATTTGACACGTGTAGGTCATTACCGCCCGTTACCGTGTGAAACTTTACCACTAGGTCAATGTCTGGCAGTAAGGTCTCAGACCCAAAATGGATGCGCGCCAATTTTGATTTTGCCACATGTCCATTTTCAGCAAACTTTTAAAAAGGCAATTTTTTGCAGGTGTGCTGAAAAATGGATCTGCGTGCACCCAAAACATGCGCCTACACTACTGCAGGCCATTTTTCAGTGCACCTGTTGGTTGTGCTGCTATGTCGCTCTTCCTTTGCCATGGGTGTCCATGCCACTCCTCATGCTACTCTTCATGCTTCACTCTTTGGGCTAGATTTGCTAAAGTAATATAGTACAATTTATTAGTAAATATGTTCCATTATATATAACAGGACCTGCGGTAAATAATATGCATTGATAAGACTTGGAAGGAAACACCAGCGTTAGTAAAAAAAAACACAGAAGAATTGCTACCCTGATTGATTTCAATGGAAACTAAGGGGCTCTTTTACTAAAGCATGGGAGGGCTAACACATGGGTAGCGCACGCCAAATCGGTGGTAGATAATAATTTTTTATTTTCTACCGTGGGGGGAATTCCCATCAGTAATCAGCAGTTGGTGCATGCCACATGGTTACTGCTAAGTCAGTGGGTGGCAGTAAGGGCTCAGTCTGTAAATAGGGACATGTTGGTTTTAATTTCAGTGCACGCCCCATTCCTGACCCATTAAAATAAGCCCTTTTCCCAGCCATGGTAAAAAAATGACCCAGCACGTGCCCAAAACACATGCCCAAATTATCACAGGCCACTTTTTACCATGGCATACTTATGCAGTCATCATACTTAAGTATTACTATTAAACAACATGTAATCGTAGGCTATGTTGATATTACTGACATTTTAGCATTGCTACCTAGCAATTTTTGCGCATTAAAAGTGTTCAAACTAAAACACAGTAAAATAACTTTATTCAAATGATTTAATTAACAATGTGTCAAAATTTCACACTCACTGCGAATGCTCTAAGTGACCATCCCCACCTTTAACACAGGTCTTTAGTCACTTTGGGAATTTCTTAACAGCCTTTTCGATTGGACCCTGTGGCAGGCTATTCCAGATCATCTGTGGTGCTTCCTTGAGAATATTACCACTGTGGTGTCATTTAACAGTAAGCTGGTACCCTGTTATTTTTTTTTTCAAAAAATGTTAGCTTTACACTCTGCTGCATTGCCTGCCAAGCGGCTGCTTTTCCCCTCAGGCCGCGCATGCTCAGTTTTGAAATCGAGCATGCGCAACATGAGAGAAAAAGCAGCCGCAGGGACAGGGCAGGCAATGCAGCAGAGGAAGACTTCTGCTGATGGGGCCTTGGCATCTCTGCCAACCAAGGTATTTGGAGTTGTGGCTGGGGGAGGGGGCGGCAGCAATCCTGGGGGCATCAGTGGTGATGATCCTGGGGGGTGGCGGCAGCGCTGCCCTGGGCCCAGCTCAGTCTCTCGGCAGCCCTGTGCTAGACCATGGCTGATTAAGTTCTGCCAGCTCAAAAAATAAATAAAAAATAAAAAGACAGATATTCAATGCCAAATCCTAGACAGGGCATAGCATTGAATATCTGGGAATAATAACTCCGGCGGTCAGCAAAACGTTCACTACCACCGCCTTAATAGTGACCCCTGTATATTTTTTCCATGCACAGCCCTATTGAATACTTCACTAAAATGTGTAAGATCTACAATAACAGCATTTTCAATTGGGATGATTTTTTCAGCTTGTACTCTTAAACTGCAGTGAGCATCCTTGCTTTCAATGTCCTTTGGCACAGAGACAGTACGGTGCACACTGCAACAATGCAAAGTGTGCATGAACAAACTGCTTTGCTGTGAAAAATAGAATTGTGTATTTTGCATGTCATATTCTGTTGAGGTGCTCTTTAGTGTCATGAAATATAAAATAACATACAGTTTTACCTTTCAAAGAGGAGGCTTTGCATGGTGGGCATTTAGCTAGATCTGTACACCTACACGCTGCAGATGGCTCAGTATTTTAAAAGATGAAACTGCATTTGGTGGAACTGATTAAATATAAAAACACCACCATCTGCCATTTATTCTAATATAAAATGGTTTGGGCAGATGCTGACATCTTTTGAGATGATTGATTCATCTCTGACAAGAAAAGATTCTCCGAGGGCTCCAGCTGCCCACCACTCATACAATACCAATTTACAAGACTACACGCCAATCAGAATACTTTGATTTGGATGGAGCAGGTGAACAAAGGGCAATTTAATAACCCGCTGCTTGGAATTCCTCTCTCCCCCCCCCCCCCCCCCCCGCAGTTCTGGACTATGTTTAACTGGGAAATCATTTTGCATGTGCAGGAAATTAAAAGATTTGTGGTGGCAGAACCAATGTCCAGATAGCTATAGGAATGTTCTAGGCTGGGAGAAGATTCCGCAGTTTCCTATACAGAACTGGGAAAGGTATTTTCTTCCCATTTATACTAAATATGAAAAGGGTGACTAGTAACAATATATTTAATCAGTGATGCTCTTTAAATATTTACAGCTCCAACATCACTTTTCATGACACTCCATGTCCTCAATTTAATGCTGTGTTGTCAAATTGCTATTTTAGTTCAAAGGCTTTTTTTTATTTGGTGTTTTGTTATGTGATTTGTCTCACTGTCTTGATGAGATTGTAAGCTCCATGGGGCAGGGACTGTCCATTGTGTGTTTCTACAATGCAGCACACATCTGGTATATGCTATACAAACGATTAATAATAATGATCATTTCAATTCAGTAGTAGTTTAGGGTGAGTTACATTCAGGTACATTAGGTATTGCCTTGTTCCTGGAGAGCTTACAATGTAAGGGGCACTTTTACTAACGCTTACCATGCACTACTGGATATTAGCATTAGCATAAACTAACTCCCAGATTTTATATAGTGCGACTTGAGTTGCGAGTACAATTCAGGTAGTATTTTGTATTGCACACACAACTTAATTATCTTAACAAGCCAATCAGCGCCGATAATTGCCAATTAACAAGCAAATATTGACACAAATTGACTTTAATTAGAATCTATGTGCAGAACTTGCTAAACACATTCTATAAACTGATGTGTGTAAATTCTAATGCACGCTGCCAAAAAAGGGCCATGAGTGTGGAATGGGTGGATCGTGGGAGTTTCTCTAAATTATGCATGCTGTTATAGAATACACCCACTCTGTGCCTAGCTTAGTTGCCAGCATTTACGCCAAGTTTTACTTGGTGTAAATCCCTGTGACTAGACTTAGTCATGCAGACGGGCAACAAACAGAACTAAACACTGAAACAGCATTGGTAAGTAACAGCGGGAAATTGTCAAATGATGTATTTTTTAAAGTTTTTTTCAGGTAGTTGATAGTTAATCTGTAGTATTGTTTCATAGGACCAGACCCTGAAACAGGTTTTGAAACATGGACCATGTTGGTGTGGGTCCATCTGCATTTAACAGAAATCTTTGAGAAAGCTAAGTAATACCTTTATAATATATGAAGAAGTAAAAAATTAATATAAAAACATAAAAAGTTTCTAAAGAATATTAAAGTGTTGGGTAAGACCAATGATGATTACAGTGAATCACTAGGTGATATCCTAGTGTGAAATGAATCACTGCTGAGGTCAATTGCCATACCCACTATATGGTAGAATTGTTGGTGCAGGGTTAAGAAGTATTTACTATGGTATGGCATGTCAGATCTGTGGTCTATTGTCTCTTTCTTTGGGCATTGCCCCCTCTCTCTCCCCCCCCCCCTTCCCCAGACTCCTACCTCTCCCCATATTTCATCCATTCAATTAGTACCCCATTTTCATCCTTTTCACTCACCATCTCAGCACTCACCTATTCTGCACTGCCTCTCATCCCCTCACCAGCCCCCAACGCCATCCATCTTCTGCTCTTTCTAGGGTTTTCTATTTGATATTTCTTTTGTGTCTATATCCACCATCTTTCCCTATATGTCCCTGGCCCTCACCTTGTGTTCCTGTGCCTCCCTGTGTTCAGATTCTCTCCTTCTCTTCTCTTTCTTCGGCATCCCCCATCCCAGGGCCAGTATCTTCCCCCTCCCCCCTCCCCATGGTACATCATCTTTCTCTTTCTCCCTCTGTAGGTCCAGCATCTATCCCCATCTCCCCCTCTAGTTTCTTGCTCTTTTGATCTTTTCCCTCTGCTCACTCCCCACCCCACCCCATCCCACTGTCCATCTCTCTGTTTCTCTGTCTCTCTCTCTCTCTCTGGGTCACTTTCCGTTTTCCCCCACCTTTCTTCCCTGCCCCCTCATTCAAGCTCTATCTTTCCACCCCCTACTCCTCACAGTCTGACTTTTCCTTTTCACATTTCTTCCCCGTGAGTGCATCATCTCTTTCTCTTTCAGATCCTCCCCCCATGCAGCCTGGTATTTCTCTCCCTTCCCTCCCCCTGCTCGTGTCTGAAATTTTTCCCTTTTCTTCCCACCGCTGGTGTTACAGTTCTCTGACATTCCAGCAGCATCACAGATCAAGGCGCCCTCACCTCCTACTGGCACCAGAAGCTTTCCCTCTGCATCATCCTGCCTACACGGGAACAAGAAGTTGTGCAGAGGAAAGACTTCTGGGGCCTGCAGGAGGTGAAGCGCCGCTTTTGATTATGCCCCTCTAAGCCTCCCTGAATTTGGATCTGATTGACTATGGCAAATACCAAATATTTGCTGCTTCCCAGTACAGATGCAGGTATCCTGTGCCTCCCTATTTGTTGATGTAAAGCATGGCAACCTGATTATCCATTTGAATTAGGACTGATAAGGGTATCTTGGAGAAGATGGACAAAGTCTCAAAGGGCATGAAATATTACTGAAAGTTCCAGAGGGTTAGTGTGATTTTGACCATTCGCCCTGGGTGAAGTAAGACATTTGGTGAACTCTCAATCTGGTATTAGAAGCATCTCTTGTTAGTGTAGACTTTTATTGCAGTGAAGTGAAAGGAACTCCTATGGTCAAGGTGGGTACATGAAATGATTCCTCTTTGTATATTTATTCAAAAGGAGTGAAGCCTGTGAAACTGGGATTACCTTAATCAGTGGGAACTGGATTAGAGACTCAAGTGTTTGTATTGTTAAATGATTTCTGGTTTTAAAAGAGAAAAAAATGAAATCAGTTGTATTATTTCCACTAATATTGGACAATAAGTATGTTTCCAACGAAAAAAAAAAATGACTATACACCGTTTTGGGTTTGAAGAAGCCAGCCAGATGATCAATATGGAATAATGATTCAGATAAATAATAACTGGGGATAATCAGGTTAATACCACATTTTCCTTGTTTACTGTTGTTTAATTGATCTCCTTGTCTTGTTTCACTCTCCCTATTTTGTGGTCTAAGGAAGAGTATAGAATTACCTGATTGAAATAATTCTTGCAAGTTATTTTAGTGTTTGTAAAATTAAATTGTTATAAATAAAATTAAAAAAAAAGGTGGGTACTAATATCCATCATTGCAGCATGGTTCAGAGTGAACTGAGAGATGAAGAATGGTGGAAAGGGATTAAGTTTGCTGGTTTCATTGAAACTTGACATTTTATTGAAATTTTCTTATTATTTATTGAACAAGAGTACTTATATGGACTGCAGTAGTCGTTTGGCCAATCATATATGTAGGACCTTGTCCTGATGATCTTGGAAGTTTGGATGCTGTGACAAGAATCATTAGAGACTCTCTTTTGGCAGAAAAGATTTAACATGTATTGTGTCCAAAGCTGCCCCTTTTAACAGAATTCTGTTTGTAGGATGCATGACTGATTTCTAGAGTTTGATGAAAAAGCGTAAACTCTGGAGAATATGAATCATACAGCTAGCTAGAAATCACCACAGACATGCAGAGACAATGCTGACGAACTTTATGGAGCTTCCCCATTGTTTTGATTTGAATTTAGAGCTCATGTCTGCAAGTTTTGAGGCAATGGCAAACTGTAGTGCAGCCATTGTGGTATTGTTTATCTGACTATGCAGATAAACAACATAAAAAAAGCTTCTACAAACTGAAACTGCTCAGGCATATGCATCACCTCCTGGAACCCACATACTTCCGGATTGTGGTCAAAGCCATTGTCCTCTTGTGCCTTGATTACTGCAACACAGTATTCTTAGGCCTACCAGAAAAAGAAAAAAAATTGCAAATAGTCATAAATGAAGCTGCAAAACTGATAGGCAACAGACACTGGACTGATCACACTACCCTTTTCTTAATACAACTACACTGGCTCCCTCTTAAGGCAAGAGTAGACTTTAAAATACTTAATCACTATCTTCAAAAACCTCCACGGTCTAACGCCACCATATCTACAAAAACTAATTCAGATCTACTAACCTAGAAGGTCACTCAGATCTGTTCAGGATATCAAACTCTCATTACTGAATATATATGAGAATACCAACGGCATTAAAACTTCAACATGACAATAGGAAGTAAAAGAGCGGAACTTTGGAACTCTCTTTCGCAAAAAGCAGACGGATCTCAGAATACATGTCCTTCCAAAGATCGAAAAAAACCTGGCTCTTCCAAAATACCTTTGAACCAAACTCTCTACCCTATAACCCACTGCCAAATAATACTCAATCCTATGAACCTCTACCTAGGCTCCTGAAAAACCCTTAACCTTGAACACATCTGTAACCCATAGGGCTCCTTTAATACTTCCTAGAAATCCTAACCAACCCAACCTCAGTATAACTAGACTCTTAAGGACCTCCTTTAATACTCTCATCCTTCTTTTGAAACTTTTAATACCTCCTGTACTACTTCTTTACTTAAGCATGCCACAACAATATCTATGTATTCAACGAAACTATCTAATATGATATCCATTTATTGTGTACGACTCCAATCATGTAACCCGTTATTGTATATGACTCCAACCATGTAACTAGTTATTATATGCTTCTCAGTTCTCCAGTTATTGTATATGACTACAATCATATAACCAGTTACTATGTGCTTCTCTGTTCTCTGTAAAATGGTTGTTTATTGTTCTCAGTTCTCCAGTTATGGCATACGACTACAACCATCTTACCAATTTATTGTGTGTTTTTCTGTTCTCTGTAAAATGATTGTTTATTGCTGATTATCAGTTGATTGTAGTCCACCAAGAACTTAAGGTTAAATGGACTATAAATGCCCAAATTAAATTAAAATCAAGTGTGGCTATAGTGAGGAGAATGATCAGATTCTGGTGCTTTTCTGTCTCATGGTGGCCAGATTCAGGGGCACAGCCAGGGTTTCTTGTACCCCCCAAAACTGAAATCAGCAAACCCCCATCCAAGCTGCAGATGCCACTGCTACTGCTGGCACTGTAACTGCCACCATCCTAGCTCTACTGCTGTGCAGTGTAGGATGGAACTCAAATGCAAGTCTCACAGTTTCATGAGATCTGCACCAGAGTTCATTTCTGTACTGTGTGGTTTATATAATTAGTGCCCATCTTTGCAGTGCAGACAGGGCCAACATAACATAAGGAAGAATAGTACTCATAGCAGCTGTTGGTGCCCCCAAATATTAGTGCCCTACTGCCATGCTTACCATGGTTGCCATGCTGCACCATGGTAAGCCCTGTCTAGATCCTGCCTTGCATTCTTCTTTCTGTTTGCTCTGACACTGGTCTTTTAAAATCCCCACTGACACAGAAGATATATTTATTTATTTATTTCTTACATTTGTATCCCACATTTTCCCACACATTTACAGGCTCAATGTGGCTTACATAGTACCGTGAAGGCATTCACCAAGTCCGGTACAGATAAATACAAAATGTTGTAGTGGGATAGAGAAGATAAGATTCAATCAAGTTAGGTTTGAAGTAAAGGGGTTTGTCAATGTTCAGTACGATCTTTGATACTGAAGTGTTGCAGGGTTGAGTTATTTAAGTTGGGTCATTCGGATATGCCTTTCTGAATAGGTGAGTCTTTAATAATTTTCTGAATTTTAGGTGATTATAAGTTGTTTTCATCACTTGTGGCAGTGCATTTCCACAGGCGCGTGCTTATGTAAGAGAAGTTGGACGCATGGGTTGTCTTGCATTTTAGTCCTTTGCAACTAGGGTAGTGGAGATTCAGATAAGATTGTGATGAACTGGTACTATTTCTGATTGGGAGATTGATTAGTTCAATCATGTAATCTGGGGCTATACCGTAGATAATCTTATGGACTATGGTGCAGATTTTGAAAGAGATACTTTATATTATATTTAGATTAGATTAGATTAGATTTCTGCTTATCTGTAACTTTCTGATCCCCCTTGACCACCTCTTCTGGGGTGTAGTAGGTTTCTCTCTTTAATGACAAGCAGTCCCCATGTGCTAGGCTTAGTTATACATCCTTTAGAAGCCTGCAGGAGCAACCATGAGAAAAAGAGAGCTGAGCACTTCAGTTTATTATTCCTATGCTGTTTAGCATACCCTCAGTCTATATGATGGTCAGGTTAGTAAGGTAGCACCAGGTCACAGCATGTAAAAAAGAATAAATAAAAAGTGTTTATTTAGGGCAGTGGTTCCCAAACCTAGTCCTTGAGGCACCCTAGCCTGTCAGGTTTTCAGGATACCCACAATGAATACTCATGACAGAGATTTGCATGCACTGCCTCCACTGCATGCTAATCTATCTCATGAATATTCATTGTGGATATACTGAAAACCTGACTGGCTGGGGTACTTCAAGGACCAGGATTGGGAACCGCTGATTTAGGGGCTTTTTTACCAAGCTGTGTTAGGCGCTGACATGCGCCTAACACAGCTAAAAATGGAGTGCTGTTAGACATGCTCAGGTGTCCTGCGATACATCTGAAATGTGTGTACGCTAACTGAATGCTAAAAACTATTTATAATATTATTTTAGGATGCATGTTATGTGCTGAGAGTGGGGGGTTCCTCCACTAACTGGTTAGTGCATCTACGTTACCATGCACTAACCGGCACTAACTGAGCCCTTACTGCCCGCAATTTATGAAGTGGTAAGTGCTCACTTGATTTTTTTTTTTAAATGTCTGCATACTAATGGCAGCATTCGCATATGAGAAACAATATATAAGGGGTAGAAAACTTTCAAAATATCCCCAAAAGAGCATGAAACATGCAGTTTGCTAACAGGATGGCTAACCTAGACTTTCCTTTATGCACTGGAATATTAGCAATTTGAGGAGCTGATATTGGGGAAAGATGCCTCTTACTTTGATATACGTCATGAGCTACCAGTGGTGTGTGCTGGAACTCTGAGATTTGATGTGGATATTTTTGTCTTTTGATGATTAAAACAGACTGTGTGGGTTTTGGCTATTTTTCTCCATTGTTTTAGTTAGCAACTTTTGTCTCCATTTTTGGAGGTTTTTTTTTTCCCTTCTGGAGATAGATAATATAGTGGGGCCAATATCTGTGAAACCTTTTGGGGATAGACTCACATATTTGGTCAGTCTATTGCTCTTTGAGTTTTGAGGTCTCGTTTGTTTAAATTGTGAGGTTTTTCATAGCTCCCCACAGTCTGGGTTACCATCCTTTTAGCAAACTGCGTGTTTCATGCTCTTTCTGGAACATTAGCTAGATAATGTGGAGACTCAGTTTAGTAAGAGGTTACAAACCCTCTCATTTGTGTATGATTTTTTTTTTTATTTGCATGCATGGGCTCTCAGATTTTTCTGCCCCCACTCAGACATCTCCTAGAACTCTTTAAAGTGCCTGGTAAAAGCATCTTGCATAGCACACTATTTTTAGCATGTGCAAGAGGGCTTCACCATGCATGTGACACAGGTCCCAAAATGTTCTTTATTGCTTACTAAAAAATAATTATTAGAACAATAAATAATCACTGGAATAAGGTTTACTACTGCTAACTGGAAATTGGCAGCTCTCCCTTGCATATATTTTTGGAACATCATGCAATGGGAAATGCTTAATTGAAAAGCTGAAGCTATTCTCTTACTCCTGTAGGTCACCTTATTATAAAGTATTTATAGGATACTCAAACAAGGGAAATACGATAGGTTGTGAGATAGTACACCTGATGCATGCTTAACCTGTATCAGAAAGCTTAAAGAAAAAAAGTATTGTATCATATGAAGTGCATATATTAATGCCCTTTGATTTCAGGTCTTGTTTTTATGCTTTGTATTCAACTAATTGCCTTCCATTTTTTTTTTTTTTTTATTTAACTTCTCTCTATGCAACCTGAGCTCACAGCAACTTCAGCAGGAATCTGTTGAGCAACCCCACCGATCAACACAAAGCTAATCATTTATTATAGGTTCACACTGTGGTGGTTTCCACTGTGGTTGTATAAAATGATAATTGTGGATTCATTTGCTGTGGCATTCCTTGGTTTGTGTTTCACCACATTGAATGACCTGATTTGAAGCAATGAGATACTTACTGTCTTGTTTTAGCACAGAAGATCTTCCTGATTGTATAATCTCTAAGAAAAGATACTTTGTCAACACACGAGCAAATATTCTTTTTGAAGTAACAGCTTAACCTGGCCCTTTGCCACAGCTTACATAGCCTAGAACTGTGGATAGCTGTGGGTTATAAATATTTTTAAATTAAATCAATATTTTCTATTCTATTGTTTTTATTTGATGCCTTATATTTTATTCATTGTTATCTATTTTTATTCTTATCCAAAGGTAGTTTATTCAACTTAATAGTCTGTTTTAATCATGCAGTTGGGCGCAAGGCAGGATAAAGGCATAGGCAAAGTAAACAAGTGCCTAGGGCCCAACTGTTTAGGAGAGCGTTGTCATATGTGCTAAGAACACCGGCTAGGGTTGGCACTGCAGAAATGCCAAGTTCCCCAGTTCAGATTTTGGGATAGTCCTGGATTTCTGATCACCCTATCCTGATGTATTATGGAAATTGCAGCACCGATTTCAATGGGCAGGATCAGGTATTACAAATCCAATGCTGCTTTGGGATATATGGAGTGGAGGAGTAGCCTAGTGGTAAGTGCACCAGTCTTGAAATGCAGAGGTGGCCAGTTCAAATCCCACTGCTGCTCCTTGTGATCTTGGGCAAGTCAGTTAAACCTCTTTTGCCTCAGGTACAAACTTAAGATTGTGAGCCCACCTGAGACAGAGAAATATCCAGAGTAACTGAATGTAACTCACCTTGAGCTACTACTGAAAAAGGTGTGAGCAAAATCCAAATAAAGTAAATAAATAAAAAACCAGAACTGGCCAAAAAGTCTCCAGCCTGCAATTGGATAACTTGGCATCTCTATAGCTGTCTATGGGGCCATTTTACTAAGCCGTATAAGTGTCTATGGATGCCCAATGTGCGCCAAAACAGAGCTACTGCCCAGCTACCATGTGGCTCTTGCGGTAATTTCATTTTTGGCGTGAGTCCGAAAAATAATTTTTCGATGCGCATATTGGGTGCCCACCAAGTGGCATTTGATGTGCGTAGGTCATTACCACCCGGTTACCGTATGAGACTTTATCGCTAGGTCAATGGCTGGTGGTAAGGCCTCGGATCCAAAACAGATGCGCAGCAATTTTCATTTTGCCACATGTCCATTTTCTGCAAAACCTTTGGAAAGGCATTTTTTACAAGTGCACTGAAAAGTGATTCTGGGTGCACCCAAAACATGTGTCTACACTACCATAGGCCATTTTTCAGCACCCCTTTGTAAAAGGGCCCCTACCTTTGGTAGGTGGCAGGAGGGATGCCTACTCCCTCCTGCCTCTGGGTCCACCCTTTTCAAAATGGCAGTGCCCCACCTCTACCTGGTGCATCTTGGGATGCACTGGGAGGGGCCTAAGTACTATATATGGAGTTTTCCTCTTATATTCCAGGTTACCTTTGGGGACCAGCTTTCTACACCATTCCCTTTATTGGCAGGGGTATCAAAAGGTTCTTTTTTTTAGCCCTGGTACTCTTTAATGCCTTTATTTGATCATTAGCTTCTTTGCTTCAAGATTTGGGTTTCTCTTTTTGCATATACACATGATATTCGGCTTCTATGTTAGCCCACAAGAACTGAGATAAATCTTGTCAAAACACTGTTGCTTTTAAACTTTCAAGAGTGACTTTTTAGATCTCTGAACACAATTTGAAAGTGAACCTTGTGAAAACAGAGGCTATTTGGTTTTTGAAGTTCCTACTAAAAATAAATAAATAATGCCCTATTAAACCCTGTACTACTGTCCATTCTCTTGGTATAATTTTGTGATAATTCTTTATGTTTTGGTCCATATATTTTGTTTTTGACTCAGAATATCTTCTATGCATTATAGATGATTAGATCTATTAGTCTGTATCTGGAGAAAGCTGCTCTTAAAACTGAATGAGCAATACTAGCTTCCAGTGGCCACTAGAATTCAATATAAGATTCTCCTTCTAGTAAATAAAGTAAATTTCAGAAAAGAATATAGATTTCTTGTGGGTGCAGATGCACAAGGTAATGCTGCCTGGATATTAGAGCATATGTAAGTTCTAAGTGGGCCAAGAACTGGTGCTGGTGAGCCTTGTGACTCCAGGCAAGTCACTTAACCCTCCATTGTCCCAGGTACAAAAAAATAAGTACCTGTAAATAATATGAAACTGTTTTGATTGTAACCACTGAAAGGCAGTATATCAAATCTCACCCCCCCTACTATCCTCTTGAGGGGGGGGGGCAATTGTTTTGAGAGCCCTTTGGAACTCTCAAGGGCTCAGATTTTGACTGCAGCACAGGGAAAACCACAAGTTATTGCTGAGGACAAGAGAATCTTGTTAGTTTTGCAATCTTACAAGCAGTTTCTGGCAATGCATCCTCGCCTGAATGATGTGAGCATTAAGTATGGCCTGTTTTATTCTGCTAGCCTGTGAATTGTCTGGCAGAACTGTACGAAGGACACGGATCAGCTGGTGGAGTTCCAGTGCTACTTGGGGGGGAAAAAAGATGTGGCTGAGGTAATGTCCAAGCTGAAGGCCCATAGGCCAACCTTTGTGTTCACTGTATCTGTGCCTTATTATGGATGGACTTATTGCAACTCACCTTGGTGGCAGGTTATTATCTTTTTTGTGGTACTATTTTGGATGGTGTTGCCGGCAAAGACAGGAGTGACTGAGAATCATTTCTGTCTGTACCACTAGATATCAAGGATTTGACTAAGGTAGCCTGGGGAAAGCCTTTGGGAAGGGAGAGAGCTTGAAGGGGAGACTGCCCTAGAGGGGCTTTGGTTGGGCTGTGGCATGTCTGGGTGAGGGGGTTGGCTACTAGGAGGTCCCTTCAAATTGGGGAGGGGGTCTGCTTGGGACAATAGTGGGGGCCCTTGATTTTGGAGAAAGCCGAGGGACTTACCAATGTAACTTAAGGGTGCCTCCAAGCCATGCACACAGCAAGCTGTGTTGTTGTATTTGCATAGCAGTGAGCTACTTTTACATGCATTTGCATGTTTTGCATCTCATTACTATATAATGTGGGGTGACCTATTTAATGCTGCACTAGGGTGCTACCAATTGATAGAGCCTTTTAACACATGTTAAGGAGCAAATAACATGAGTTAATGCCCCATTGCTGCTTGGTAACTATCTCCTAAGATGTTTAAATCCTGGCACATAAACATCTAGCTATAAGAAACATTTATAGCCTAATTTTGGGAAGCCAAGACTTAAGTGTCTAAATTACCAGTGCATTCATTTGGCAAGAAGAAGTGGTTTGGGTGGGACTATGAAAGTGACTAAGGTAAATTAGAATGGGACAAAACATAGATGTACATTCCCCATTTCAAAAGGGGAGTGCATATCTATGACCTTGAGATCAGCATTGGAAGATAGACTTGCTCTTGGGGGCATTCTTGGTGCAAAAAAGTGCTGTGGGCAGCTGTGACAACTAGTACACTGGGTCAATACTGTGCACTAGCTGTCATAATTTCTGATAGCGCAGCTGCACTCAGTAAGATGTCAGTAAGGACTGCCATGCTGCCAGCAGTCTGGTAGCATGGGAACAGTCTTATCAAACAGGACCACTGACACCCTCTCTAATGCACCCATCTCCCAATCAGATCAACTCAATCACTCTACCCCTCTGATCAGATCAACCCTGATCCCCCCCCCATTCAGATCAACCCAATCCCTCACCCCTTTGAGCATTCCCCTGGATTCCCCTCCAAGTTCTTCCTTCTGCTGAAAGCTCCTCCCATGTACCCTAACCTGTGGTTGGCTGAAAGGTCCAGGGCATGAGGGATGTTGAGTTAGGATATGTGGAACAGGCTTTGTGGTGGAGCGAAGGGCTTGGTGGGAGTCTGGGGTGTGCTGAAATGGGAAGGGATAGGGATGTTCTGATCAGGGTGGTGGTGGGGGATTGGATAGATTTGATCAGGGGTGGAGTGATCAGGTTGATCAGATCAGGAAGGATATGATTGATGGGTGTCTGGATTTGCTGCCATGAGTGTGCGGTGTTTGACTATGCGATGTCTGCACTCTAAAATCCTCACATAGGCATTGTAGTACCAAACCTGACACATCTATATAGCAGCAATCACCATTGATGTTCTTCATCTCTGCTTTCCTACAATGTATCCTCCCGCTGGACATAGCTACTGCAGGGACATTCGTGCTGCAATGTATCTTAGAAAGAGATCTATTTTACCAGACCCTTTTCTAAAATACTTATGGAATTGTAGATGTCCTGACCCAAAGTTGATGGATCAGTGACCACTAAGAGGCGAAAAGTAGTGGTGGTTGGCAGTTCTCTTCAGAGGAGTACAGAGGCATCCATCTGTAGACCAGACACAATGTACTAGTAGGTGCTATCTGCAAGGTGTCAAAATTCAAGATGTTACAGAGAGCTTGCCAAGACTCATCAAGCCTAATGACTGTTATCCAATGCTGCTCATCCATGTTGGCAATATGAGACTGCTAGCTACCCTTCTGAATATATCAAAAGTGACTTTATAGCTCTGGGAGAGAGGATGAGGCAGACAGGTGCACCAGTGGTGTTCTCGTTGATTCTCCCTGTTGAATGTAAAGGCTAAGGCAGAGAAGCTCGGATCCTGTAGATGAACATATTATGCAGATGGTGTCCTCAAGAGCATTTTGGTTTCCTGGACCAAGAGATGCTTTTCCAAGGACTGCTGAGTAGAGATGGTGTCTATCTATCTATCTATTAAAGAAGAGAAGAAGTTTCTTCAGCAGCAGACTGACCGACCTATTGAAGAGGCTTCAAACTAGAATCATTGGGGCAGGGTGATCAAAGCTCTCAATTAAGTACAAGTCTTAAGGAAAGTGAAGCATTAAATACCTCTACACAAATGGGAAAAAGGATCATTGTCTGGAAAGCAGTATATACTAATGCCCGCAGAATGGGAAATAAGGTTTTAGATCTTGAGGCTGTGATGGATGAGGCTGATTTGGATCTAGTGGCAATTGCAGAGACATGGTTCACAGAGAACCATGACTGGGATATAGTTATACCAGACTATAATCTGTTCAGGAAAGACAGGGTGGAAGAAAGGGAAGGGGAGTGGCATTATATGTTAAAGCCACACAATTGCAGGACCTTCAGGGTAAGGAAGAGGCACTGTGAGTCAATCTGGAAAGAAGGAATGGCAAATGTATTTACACTGGTGTGATATACAGGCCTGTTTCACAGATAGAGAAATGGACAGATATTTAATTGAAGACATCAAAAATATAGCTGTGAAAGGGGAAGTACTACTAATAGGTGATTTTAATATGCCAGATGTTGATTGGGGTACTCCTATTGTCGGATCTTTTCGAAGCAGGAAGGTCCTGGGTTCTCTATGGGGGGAACTATTCCAGCAGTTGGTAATCCCACGTGGGATAGTGCTATACTGGACTTAGTGCTTACTAATGTGGAGAGTGTTTCTATGTTATAGTAGGTGATCACCTGGCATCCAGTGATCACCAGATAGTGTGGTTTAATATTAAGATAGGTGTGACGAGGGTTCATTCAAAAGTGAAGGTTCTAGACTTCAGAGAAACTAACATTATTCAGATGGGGGATTATGTCAAGGAATTGCTGTGTGGATGGGAACATCTGGAAGAAGATGGAAAGCAGTGGGAAAAACTGAAAGGAGCTATTGTAAGGGCAACAACCCTTTTTATAAGGAAAGTAAATAAAAGTAAGAGGGAAAGGAGGCTGCTTTGGTTCTCAAAAGTAATATCTGAAAATGTTATGAAAAAGAGGTTAGCCCAGTGGTTCCCAAACCTGGTCCTGGAGGCACCCCAGCCAGTCAGAATTTTGGGATATCCACAATGAATATTCATGAGAGATATTTACATGCATTGCTTCCACTCAATGCAAATCTCTCTCATGAATATTCATTGTGGATATTCCAAAAACCTGACTGTCTGGGGTGCCTCCAGGATCAGGTTTTGGATCCACGTTAGCCTTTATAAACTACAAGAGATCGCAGAAAGAGGAAGGCATGCGACACTATATGGAAAAACTAAAAGAAACTGGTAGAGTAGTCAGGAAAACAAAGATGCAAATGAAAAAAAAAAATAGCCAATACATTAAAATTGGAGAGCAAATTTAAGTAGCTCTGTCTTGTCTTTAAGTCTCGCCTTCCCTCAGCCCCCATGTACCTTTCCTCCCTCCTTACTCCTTGTACCCGATCTCTTTGTTCCTCATCTGGTAACCTCCTTGCCATCCACTCCCTTCCCTCCTTTCACCTTTCTAGTTCTAGAGAAACCAGTTTCAGTTTTCAGGGGCCTTTCCCTCTGGAACTCCTTCCATCCCACATCTGTTTAGAGCCTTCCTACTCAAAGTTTAAGTTACTACTCAAGACCTTCCTCTTGATTTTGTCTCCCCTCCCTTTTGTCACCTACCCAAGACTGGAATTTGTTTTAGGATTGTAAACCTCGTGAGTCACCTCCATGGACTAATTGTGGTATATCAAGTAATGTGAATAAATAAATAAATATTTTTAGGTAGTGATAGGAGCAAGTGAAAATGCAGCATTGTGAGACTCAAAGGTGAAGGGTATGTGTGTGTGGGGGGGAGGGATAAAAGCAGATAAAGATAAGCCCTTCAGCTGTTCTGTGTTCACAGCTGGAGGGCTGGGAGCAGGACTGCAGAAGTCAAACACAAATAGGAACGGAGGGGTAGTAGTCCCTGAACAATTTTCAGAGGACTGTGTTCATAAGGAGCTGGTTAAACTAAAGGTGGACAAAGCGATGGGCCTGGATGCCATACATCTGAGGGTACTGAAAGAATTTAGGGAAATTCTAGCAGTTCCCCGGCTGACCTTTTTCAATAATTCTTGAGAGTCAGGTGTGGTCTCAGAGGATTGGAGAAGAGTAGATGTGGTTTCTCTCTACAAAAGCAGAAGTAAGGAAGAGGTTGGGAACTACAGGCTGGTAAGTCTGACTGCTGTGGTAAGTAAATTAATGGAAATGCTTTTAAAACAGAGAATAGTAATGTATTTGGAATCTAATGGATTACAGAACCTGAAGCAACATAGTTTCACTAGAAGCAGATCTTATCAGACAAATCCAATTAATTTCTTTGACTGGGTGACCAGAGAGTGGGATCAAGGGAAAACACTAGATGTGGTGTATTTAGATTTTAGCAAAGCCTTTGACATGGTTCTGCACTGATACTAATAAATAAACTCAATGCCTTCAGTATGGGCCCTAAAATGACTGACTGGGTTAGGAGTTGGTTGAGTGGAAGGCAACAGAGGTTAATAATAAATGGAGCTCATTCTGAGGAAAAGGATGTTAGTTACCAGTGGTGTGCCAAAGGTTTGGTTCTTGAGCCGGTTCTTTTTAACATTTTTGTAAGCAATATTTCTGAAGGGCTGTCTTTTAAGGTTTGCAGGTCTTTTTCTGCCGTCATCTACTATGTTACTATGTATGTTACAAAGACCTGCACGGTCCATCCAGTCTGCCCAACAAGATAACTCATATTTGCTGCTTTTTGTGTATACCCTACTTTGATTTGTACCTGTGCTCTTCAGGGCACAGACCGTATAAGTCTGCCCAGCACTATCCCCGCCTCCCAACCACCAGCCCCTCCTCCCAACCACCGGCTCTGGCACAGACCGTATAAGTCTGCCCAGGACTATCCTCACCTCCCAACCACCAGCCCTGCCTCCCAACCACCGGCTCTGGCACAGACCGTACAAGTCTGTCCAGCACTATCCCCGCCTCCCAACCACCAGCCCCGCCTCCCGATCTTGACTAAGCTCCTGAGGATCCATTCCTTCGACACAGGATTCCTTTATGCTTATCCCACGCATGTTTGAATTTCATTACCGTTTTCATTTCCACCACCTCCCGTGGGAGGGCATTCTAAGCATCTACTACTCTCTCCGTGAAAAAATACTTCCTGACATTTTTCTTGAGTCTGCTCCCCTTCAATCTTATTTCATGTCCTCTCGTTCTACCATCTTCCCATCTCCGGAAAAGGTTCGTTTGCGGATTAAAACCGTTCAAATATTTGAGGATGATACCAAAATCTGCAATAGGATAGTCACCCCTGATGGTGTGGATAACATGAGGAAGGACTTAGCAAAGCTAGAGGAATGGTCTGGAATTTGGCAGCTTAGATTTAATGCTAAAAAAGGCAGGGTTATGCATTTGGGCTGCAAAATCCTGAGGGAATGGTACAGTTTAAAGGATGAAGAACTTTTGTGCATGAAAGAGGAGCAGGACTTGGGTGTGATCATATGTGATGATCTTAAGGTAGAAAAGACAATGGTGAAAGCTAGAAGGATGCTTGGGTACATAGGAAGTCAAATGGCCAGTAGGAAAACGGAGGTGATGATGCCCCTGTATAAGACTCTAGTGAGACTTCATTTAGAATATTGTGTACAATTCTGGATAACACATCTTCAAAAAGATATAAACAGAATGGAGTCAGTCCAGAGAGCTGCTACTAAAATGGTCAGAGGTCTTCATCATAAAGTGTATAGGGACAGAACTAAAGATCTCAATATGTTACTTTGGAAGAAAGGTGGGAGAGGGGAGACATGATAGACATTTAAATACCAAAGTGGCATAAATGCACAGGAATTGAGTCTCTTTTCAATTGAAAGGAAGCTCTGGAACGAGGGAGCATAGGATGATGGTGAAAGAGGATAGACTCAGAAGTAACCTGAGGCAACAATGTCTTCATGGAAAGGGTGGTGAATTCATAGAATGGCTTCCTGGTGGAAGAGGTGGAGACAAAAACAGTATCTGAATTCAAGAGAGCTTGTGACAAGTACATAGGATGCTAAGGGAGTGATAGGGAGAATAGATGGCATGGATGGGCAGAATGGCTATATGGTCTTTATCTGCCTACATTTTCCTATGTTTCTATGACCTGGATCTCTCTATTCTGGTTTGTGCATCCTTTCTAAAATACTGCTCATTATGAATAGGTTAATTCATGAGGATAAATGTGGCCATCTAAGTTCTGATAATACTAGATTGTGATGTCATGTTTTCCAGAAGGTGCATTTCAATTAACAACTTCTAATTGACCTATCCTTAGATGCAGGAAAAGTATTTAGTAGGATAGAATAGCAATTTCTATGGTGACTGAAACTGGAAAAATTTACTGATGCCCAATTTTGGTGGAATTCTGTATGTATGATATGTAAATATGAAACTGTGTCATCAAGTAAGGGTAGATGTGTACCTGATTTTCTGTGTACCCGGCAGCTGCTTCAACTATTTGTAATTTCTTAGCCCTTTAATATTATGGAATATGAATCAATTGTTGAATACAAATTACTGTGTTCTATGTAGGAACAGTTATTAGCATTGATTACTAATTCAACGATGTATTCCTCATTTGGTTAAAAAATTATTTAAACTCTTTTGCTTTTTGTATTGTTATACTTGGGTGTATGTTTCAAAACTTTATAAATAAATGTAGACAAATAAAATTCATTGAAACTCTTCAAACATCATAGTGACTTTCCAAAACAAGTCTTTATGAGAATACTCTGATATGAATTCCCACTATAGAAGCATAGTGGGAATTAAATATCTGGTTTTTATCCAGAGATACTTAGCCCTGAAACTCCTGCATAGATCTTTGCTGATGCTCCATAAAAAACAGACCCTAAGTGAGAAAATTATAGTGTCAGGGTGGGGACACACCCCACTCCACAGTTAGCTCTCTCAGGAACAACCTCTTATAGTGGTATCTTCTACACTCACTACAGCAACAACAGAAAGTTGACCACCTTCTTCTCTGCTCCAAATCTCTGACCAAATCCTAGGCTGAACTATTGTGGTCACTCCTGGGGAGGAGCACCATAGCAATTGGAATATACCCTCTGTGGCGAGGAGCATAGATCTGTTATTGAGATACATGTGGGGGAAGCCACTGGTTGCCCTGGGATTAGTAGCATGTAATGCTGCTACTAATTGGGTTTCTGCCAGGTGGGTACATGTGACCTGGATTGGCCACTGTTGGAAGCAGGATACTGGGCTAGATGGACCATTGGTCTGACCCAGTATGGCTGCTCTTATGTTCTTATGACCTTAGCAAAACTGTTCATAGGTCTTATTGAACAGTTTATATTGAACTGCTGGCTGAAACCTAATTTACATTGTTGGTACAAAAATTAAAACCCACAAAAATGAAAACCTCAGGTCAGTTTCTTGGACCTGCAAACATTTACTAACATGTATGGAACCTGATTACCTCGATGGTAAATATCTGTTTATCCATCCAGGAAGAATTTGTGGATCAGGCAGGAAATATTTTTCGAGAGATAGTTTTCATAACTGTGGATTCTGTTCCTGGTCTGAAAGGTTCCAGTGCTAATAAGACTGGAGCCAGTGAAAGCTAAATACTGAGACAAGGTTCCAACTGAGCATTTCACTGTGCCTATTTTGCTGTTCTAAATGAGTTTTGTGGAAGCCAAAATACATTTTGTATGCTGCCTAATGGGTTATGATCTCAGTTATGATCCTTGTATGGGTGTACCAACAAAAGGATTCTCGTCTCATAATTGCAGCTCGCTGTGGTTAGCAGAAATAAATAGGTCCCAGATTGTGGTAAAAAAAGGGAGCCAAACTGCCTCAGAGCTTTTGGAAGAGAACACAAAGGACTAAGGAATTCAGTGGATATAAGCAGTACTGGTTTCCATTTCTAAGTATGCTACAAGCTGATTACTTAGAAGATTTACCATATAGTAACATTTTCAACATTCTCTGTATTTCTGTCAATTTTACTGATGTTCTGGACATAATTTAAGAATTATCTTTAATTTTATATAATAATCTTGTGATATCAAGATTGGAATGCTAAGAGCCTTTTTTTTTAACTCTTAGGAAAAACTGTCCTACCTTCTCATGGCATGGTTTTTAAATGGATGCATTACAATTAACTTTTTAAGAAATATTCCAATCATTTGCTTATGTCATTGGCCTATTCATCAAAATCATGAACTTTTTCAGACTATCCCACTGCTTTAAAAAAAAAAAAAAAAGGTAAAAACATCCATGATAGCTTGATACATTCATTCATTCTGGAAGTAATTGGTTAAGAGAGGTCACAATCGGATACTTTAGAGTAATTTCTATAATTGGTGCCACAATTTAGGTGCCCAACTATCATGGATAGTGAGCCTATTCAGTAAGAACACGTATGGGTGTGTGTTCTTATTTATTTATTTATTTATGTATGACATTTGTATCTCATGTTATCCAGAGCAAGTTTAGGTTCAATGTGGCTCAAAATGAAGTAAGAACATATGATAAAAATACTAGAATTGCAATCGATATACTATTAAAACATGGGAAAGTTCTAGTTGAGTTAACAGTAATAGTAATGCAACATAGTTAACAGTAATGACAAATCTTGGTAAAAGAATTGGTACATATATTGTGATTTAATTATTTTTATCAACAAGAGATGATTTTATCAGGTGAGTTTTAAGTAGTTTATGAAATAAGAGATAATCAGTTGTGCAACTTATTTGCTTGGGTAGAGAGTTCCATCTTTTAGTGCATCGATAGGAAAATCTAGCGTTATGAATTATTTTGTATTTACATTTATTGCAATCTGGGAAATGGAGAACATGGAAGTTTCTAGAGGATTTGGATGTGTTACATTTCAATAGTTCAATAAGATTTTGCAGGTAAAGTGGAGAAAAGTCATATAAGATTTGATAAGCAAATGCACATGGTTTGAATGTAATTCATGCATTAATTGAAACTAATGTAGCTTCAGTAATAACGGTGTTTTAGAGTAGCAAGGGGCTCTATGTACTAGGCAAGCTGTAGTGTCATGGGCTGTTTTTATTGTACACTGCTTTGGTTTGTTTTTCAAAAAATGTCATGTATTAACGATAATAATGCTGCCTTTTAAAACTCTTTGGGGATAATTCTATAAAGGTGTAAATGAGAGCATGTAAATGTTGCACTTTTGTGTGTAATGTACAGAATCTATAAATGATTTACTTAAGTGTGAAACCCAACCTTGAGTGCACTCTCTTGCAATTGCACACTTTGCAGGCTGTGTAATAAGCTTGTAAAATACCGCTTAGCACCTAACCAGCACTTACGCATGCGAGAGTTTCATTCATTTGCATAAGTGCTAGTATTCTATAACATTAGGTCCAAATTCTATAAATGGTGCCTTAAAAATCGGCGCTGAAAAGCCACACGGTTAGCATGATTCGATAAACTATGCCTAAAGTTAGGTACAGTTTACAGAATATGTGCACGTGCCATTCTTGTGACTGAAATTTAAGTGCAGCCATTTAGGCCACCAAAAACGAAGCCTAAATAACTGCACCTAAATTAGGCACAGATTGGATGTATTCTATAATAGTGTGCATAGATTTTTGAAACACCCACAACCATCCCATTCCACACCCGTGGCCATGCCTCTTTTCGACAGCATACATTAGAATTTACGCGCACTGCATTATAGAATATGCCTAGAAAGTTATAAATTCCAATTAAACCAATTAGTGCCGCCAATTGGTTGTTAATTACAAATTATCGGTGCTGATTGGCTTATTAGACAATTAAGTTGTGCACACAATTTGGCTTTGTGGCCAAATTAGCACACACAACATAAGGCACCATATATAGAATTTGGTGGTTAGTGCAGAAATGGCACTTATATTTAGGTACTAACCGGCCGATATTCAAAATGATTAAAGTGGGAAGAGAGGCTCCTGCCCCACTTAAATGGCTTATCTGTGACTTCACCGATTAGCTTTGCTGAATATTTGCAGTTAGCAGCTAACTTGTAGACATTTCAGGGGCAGAGTTGGCACTTATGTGGTTAAGTGCCAATATTCTGCCCTTGACTGCACAGAATAACTGATTAAATTGCAGTATTAGCATAAGTCAGCATCAATGAGGCCGATATTCAGACCGTGGGAGTTAGCCGGGCTGACTCCCATAGTTGGTGCTGAACCTGGATATTCAATGCTAGGCCATTTCCAGTGACCAGCATTGATTATCCGAGTGTTTTCAACTTCATTCCTGGCCAGATAAATGGTTTTAAATATCGGGCAGAATGGGCCTACATTTAGACATGCTCACTTACTCCAGGTATATGGCTGAAGTAAATGTGTGTGGCTAAATGTGTCATTTAAGGGTATAACTTATAGTATTCTGTAAGTCATGTGAGTAAATGTTGGCCCCTCATATGATCCAAGCAAACAACACAAAGAGGGGTCCTCACAAGTCTCACAAAAGAGTCAGACAACACCACCAAGGGTGAGAGTGAGGCAAGTTCTAAATGTCCAAGGGAAACGAACAGTAAAATCATAAGTTTATGTGCTAAAATGCTGATTCCAAGACCCTACACGGGCCGTGTTTCAGCGCAGAGCCTTCCTGAGGGGTCGTGGGTAGAATGAAACAAATCAGCTTCACAGAGATGCAAATTGGAGAAACATGAACAATAACCTGAAGCGGTGTGCACTGAAATACTTCACAGCCAAACGTCAGAGATACTGAGGGAGCTTAGAGAGGCTCTTGCGGGTCCTTTTAAAGATTTGTTTAATAAATATTTTGAGGCAGGAGGGGTTCCGCAGGATTGGAGAAGAGTGGATGTGATTCCTGTTCACAAAAGTAGTAACAGAGAAGAGGGAAACTACAGGCCGATAAGCCTCACTTTGGTTATTGGAAAAGTAATGGAAGCATTGCTGTAGGAAAGGATAGTGAATTTCTTGGAATCCAATGGGTTACAAGATCCAAGGCCATAGGAGCCAACTTTTCAAAATGATTGGAGGTGCTGAATTTTTTTTACAGGTGGTGCATTCCCCCTCCCCCTCCCCTGTCCTCCTCCCTCTCCCCCATCCCCCTCCCCTGTCCCCCCTCACCTCGTCCCCCCCTCTACCTCCCTCCAGGGTCATCCCCCCCTCCCTCCCTCCCAGTTCCAGGGTCCCCCCTCTGAGTTTCAGGGTCCCTCCCTCCCTCCCAGTTCCACAGGGTCCCCCCTCCCAGTTCCACGGCGTCACCTCTCTCCCTCCCTCCCTCCGAGTTCCAGGGTCATCGTCCCTCCCTTCCTTCCTCCCTCTCTTCGAGTTCCAGGCCCCCTCCCTCCGAATTTTAAAAGTCATCTTGACTTACCTCGTTGGGGTTACGGCGGCCGGCAGCAGCGATAAAAAGCGTGCAGGCTCGGTGCTTAGTTCAGTTTTCCCTTCTCTCTCACTCAGCTCTGGTCCCGCCCTTGCGGAAACAGGAAATGAGGGCGGGACCAGAGCTGAGAGAGAGAGAGAGAAGGGAAAACTGAAGTAAGCGCTGAGCCTGCACGCTTTTTATCGCTGCTGCCGGCCGCCGTAACCGGTAAGTCAAGATGACTTTTAAAATTCAGAGGGAGGGGGCTTGAAACTTGAACGAAGGGAAGAAGGGAGGGATGATGACCCTGGAACTCGGAGGGAGGGACGACTACCCTGGAACTTGGAGGGGGGACGACCCTGGAACTCGGAGGGAGGGAGGGAACGAACTTCCAGTAGGTGAAACATTGGGGGTGCTCGAGCACCCACAGCACCCACGGAGTCGGCGCCTATGTCCAAGGCAACATGGTTTTACCAAAGGTAAATTTTGCCAAACAAATTTGATTGAATTCTTTGACTGGGTGACCAGATAATTGGATCGAGGTTATGTTCTAGATGTAATTCACTTGGATATCAGCAAAACCTTTGACCTGGTTCCTCATAAAAGGCTCTTGAATAAAGGCTGAAATTAGATCCCAAAGTGGTGAACTGAATTAGAAACTGGTTGACAGACAGAAGCTAGATGGTGGTGGTCAATGAAATTCACTCGGAGGAAGGGAAAGTGAGTAGCGGAGTGCCTCAAGGATTGGTTATGGGCCGATTCTGTTCAATATATTTGTAAGCAACATTACTGAAGGTTAAAAGCTAAGGTTTGCCTTTTAGTGGATGATACCAAGATTTGTAATAGAATGTACACCTCGGAGGGAGTAGAAAACAGTAGAAGAATGGTCCAATGTTTGGCAGTTAAAATTTAACACAAAAAAGTGCAGAGTGGTGCATTTGGTGAGTAGAAATCCAAGGGAGCTGTATGTCCTTGGAGGTGAGAGGCTGATAAGCACAGACAGAGAGAGGGACCTTGGGGTGATAGTGTCTGAGGATCTAAAGATGACAAAACATTTTGACAAGATGGTGGCCGTGGCCAGAAGGATGCTGAGCTGCATTAAGAAAAGTATAACCAGCAGAAGAAAGGAGGTATTGATGCCCCTGTACAAGTTGTTGGTGGGGTCCCATCTGGAGTATTGTTTTCAGTTTTGGAGGTCATATCTTGCTAAGGATGTAAAAAAGACTAGAAGTGGTCCAGAGGAAGGTGACAAAAATGATAAGGAGTTTGCGCCAAAAGACATATGAGAAGAAACTGGAAGACCCAAATATGTATACCCTAGAGGAAAGAAGGGACAAAAGAAGTATGATACAGACATTTAAATACTTGAAAGTTATTAATATAGAAACAAATCTTTTCTAGAGAAGGGGAAACAGTAAAACTAGAGGACATGAAATGAGGTTGTGGGGCGGTAGACTTAGGAGTAATGTCAGGAAATTCTTTTTCACAGAGAGGGTGGTCGATACCTGCAATGCCCTCCCGAGTGAGGTGGTAGAGACAAAAATGATGACAGAATTCAAAATGGCTTGGGATGAACACAGAGGATTCCTAATTAGAAAATGGATGGTATAAAAAAACCTAAACTTAAATGACTACATATGTGTGGATGTGTTGGGTGACGCTTAGATGACGACTCCAGCTGTGATGAACTAGGGCTTATGTCAGGCAGACTTGTATGGTCTGTGTCCTGTATATGACAATCCGGTTTAGGATGGGCTGGAAAGGGTTTCGATAGCAACTTCACTGTCCTAATGCTGAAACCTGAGGACAGTGCTGGGCAGAATTTTACGGTCTATGTCCCACAAATAACAAGATAGAGATGCCTAATAGGTTCAAAGATTACTGCATGAGTTAGGACACGAAGATAAGGATCTAATGATATAGAAGGGAATGGGTCATATGCAACATTCAACTTATAAGGATAAAGAATACATAGCCTGTGCAGGAAACATGTTTGCTCAGTTTACAGGCTGTAAGATAGTTGATGATTCTCTTCTGAGGGCCACAGAAGACAAATACAAATAGAAATGGAGGTGAGGTGAGGTGGACTTTGAATGAGTTTAAAAATAATCTGGCCGATACTCAGCCGGCGTCGTAGCAGTGTGCTGTCCACCTGACACTGGCACTAAACTCAGATATTCAATGCTGGGCTGCATAGGCGGTTGGTGGCCCAACTGTTTGGGGAGGCTAAAGGGGGCAGGGTTATTGGGTGGTGCCAGGGGTGGGGCTTATATCCATAACTGTCTGACAACACAGAAAAAAAATAAGTAAAAGTAAAATAGTCACAATTAATACCTTTTATTAAATTTAGATATTAGATATGTATCATATGTCAAAGAATAAAGTGGTCATTCAAAGCATATGTTAACCAATGTATACTATTCAAAAATGCTATCAATTATTAAACGCTGCTATTTCCATAACAGCACTAATTCCGAGGACACAAACAGCAAGAATATTATGCATAAAAAAGGCAGCACTGTAAATATTACACTGGGCAGACCCTAATACACCAATATACCACCCATATGGAAAACACAGACCGTCAACAATATGAAACAAGGGATCATGCTATCACAATTCCTCATGTACAGCCACAAAACAACCTGTTAGGGTGGTTAGTGTTCACATTGAGCTCCTTTTATTAACAACCAGATAGAAATATGAGTTTTCAAATTTGGCACAGTATAAGTCATCACAAGAACAAAATATAAGAAAACCAATGGACTGCATTAGGGGCTTATAGCCCATTTAATTATGTTTAATTAAAAGAGATCGGAAATCCGACAGCAAGCGGAGAACTCAAACGCCCCACGGTAAAGATACCAGTACACAAAAAGTGGGAGAGCGACCAAGGATACCAGAAACTGGAAGATGTTCTTCAAAACAAAGATTTATTGGAGGTTTGAAGACTCGACACAACGTCGTGTTTCGGCCGTCAGGCCTGCATCAGGAGTCTGCTGTGCAAGGTGCTGCAGAAGAGTGATGTTTAAAACGCCTTGAAGATGTCACAGCAGTCTCTTGCACAGATTATGACTCAATGGTGATGAGGATGATTCTTCAAACTATGACGTGGTAGTCTTGAGAAAGACTGTTTAAAAAGAATGCGTGGTCTCGTCAACCCGCTGCACGCACTGCTTATAATAATGAGCATTAATTGGCACTAATTAGAATTTACACACATAACTTGCTAAGCACTGTTCCTGCTCCAGATTGAATTCCCTTATTGAAAGACTTACTTTTTGGCAAGTTGCGTCTTTGTAAAGATTGTGATTGTTTATTTGGACATTATTCTTGCATGTTATATTGTTTGATCCACGTGGACTACTGAGGCAGACACTACAGCCGAAACATGGTGCCGTGTTGGCTCTTTTACAAAATAAAGTTCTTCATTTACATGTATATCATTTTGCTGTCCTCTTTGGAAGTGTTGTTTTGACTGCACTACTCCTTTTTGTTTTGGTTTGTGCTCGTGTTTTGCATTCCTCCACTTCTGTGGACTCTCTTTAAGTACCGCATGGCCATTTACTGCCTCCTTAAAAAAAAACCTTTTACCCTCTGCAGTAAAAGATGGCTTTGGCATGCGGCAATCCCATGCATTGACGCCACTGCAGGCCACCTTTTACTGCCACTTGGTAAAAGGGCCCCTTAATTTGTATCTCTAACCACAATTCTAAAGCTAGAAAGTTATTACCATTTTTATTGTACTTGATTCTGATATATGAACGTACACTAAGCTTAGTTATTTTTTAACTCTTTTGTGTACATTATTTTAATGTCTTTTTAAAACTCCCAATACATTTGCATACTATTTGCCTAACTTTTTTAACACGAGTAAAGAAAATATGCTAACTTTTAGTATACATTTTTAAATCTATGTTTTATTACATCTGCCTTAAAGTTGGAAAATAAAACAGTATGGGTCCAATATTCAGTGACTGCCACCAGTGCTATCCCTGGAAATTCAATGCCGGGCCGTGTCCTCTTAAGTGTTGCTGAAAAATCCTGGTTAGCCCAGGACAGGTTATTTAAATGGCCAGGAGCTTCTCCTGACCATTTAAATGGTTTTGAATATTGGGCCCTATGCGTATAATTAGCAAGAAGATTTTTAAAGGCAGTGGCGGCAACATATAACTCTTCTTTTAGATTTGCACATTTATTAAGGTCAGTATTGGGAATGAATCTCAGCTGAATTGCATGAAGGGGAACTTCACAAAACTCCAAACTCCTGACCCCTAGGGAAGGGGGTGTAGCTACCATTGAGCAAGCCCGGCAAAATGCCCAGGGTCACCCAGTGGTAGGGGCCGCCTGAAATTGGGAAGGATGCTGCAGAGGAAAGGCTCTGCTGGACTGAGAGTAGCTTTCAGCACTGCCTCTGCTGGGGTGGGGGTGGGGTGAAGGGTTGGAGAGACATCATACCTGGGTGCAGGGTATGGAAGAGGGGAGAGATGCTAGATTTGGGATGAGGAGAAGAGTGAATAGAGAGAAAGCAGATAGAGCTAGAGCAAAGGGGGGGGAGGAAGAGAAGGGGAGCTGAGAGAGAGAGAGAGAGAGAGAGAGAGAGAGAGAGAGAGAGAGAGAGATGGACCAAAGGGGAGGGGGATAAAGAGGCAGATGCTGGACTAGGGGAGAGGGGGGGAGGCAGACAGACAGAAAGACTGGACTGGGGGAGAGATGCTGGACCAATGGAGGGAGCAGAAATGTAGCTACCATTGATTGAGCCTGGAAAAATGCCCAAGGCTGCTCAATGGTGACTCCATCCCCCCATGCCTGGGGCCAACATTTGTCTAGTCCTCCTCCTGCTCTCTGCTCACCTTCTAAGCACCACAACATGTTGCTGACAGATACTGTAGTGAAAGCTGCCTCTCTCTAGCTAGCAGAGCCTTTCCTCTGCGTATCCTGCCTCACATGATGCAACTTCCTGTGGGCAGGCTGTGCAGAGGAAAGCCTCTATCAGCCAGAGAGATGTAACTTTCATTATGGAGGGACATGGACACAGAAGAGATGCTGGCAGTGGATGGAGCATAGGGCCATGGACATAGAGGGTCAATACTGGACACAAGGGGAGGGATAGGGACACAGAAGGGTGTGCTGGACAGAGTAAGATAGGGACACATAGGAGAGATGCTGAACATGGGGGGAGAATAGGGACAGGGACACAATGGGGCATGCTGTACAGGACAGATAGGGACATAAAGGAAATATGGATGTGGAAATAGAGAAGAAATATGAAAAGGACAGGAGACCCTGGAGAGAGTTGAGAAAAACAGAAGAGAGACAGTCGGTCCAAAACAATGTTCATACACTAAGGTAGGAAAAATATTCTTTCAGAATTATAAAATGTCAGCTTTGCCCCCCCCCCTCCCCGCACAGTCTCTACTAGCCTTTGAACAATGGTATTAAAGGGGACCCATTTTAATTTTTCTGCCTGGGGCCCATTCAGTCTTAGCTATGCCTCTGCCCTAGGACAGTGATGGACAGGGAAGGAATGAATTCTCAAGACCCTACCCCAGTGGGAACTGGTTTTCTCTTGTCTCTACACCAGTCCTTTCACCATCAACAGTCACATTACAAAGTCCAAGGTCTTACTGAAGTGATTTCTTCAGATCAAAAAGCCAAAATATGAAAGGGATGAATACAAAATAAAATCTCTCTTTGTGTTACTGCTTCCTTTTCACTAAGTACAGATAGTAGCTCATTCTTAGTTTTTGTTTCCTTCTGGTTCGGCTTTTTTGGATCTATAAGACTCTACTTTCCTTCTTGGCCTCTGCAGAACACATGCACTGTTTAGTGAACACCTATGCTCTATCCAAGGAAACTTTAACCCAGCTAATCACCCCTTACTGAAGAGTCCAGGTAACCCCTTGGGTTTTGAATGTTTACCAGGAACATGGGGAGTGAAAAAGAGATCCCTAACTGTTCCTTACCAGGGCTTTTAACTACGCTGGTATCACACACCACGCTCCTCCCATTATACAGATCATGTGGGGTATCAGATGCCACTCAGTGAGAGATGGTCTGCCATCCACCTCAAAGACACCTATATTCTTAAACATGGAGAAACTAGTGGGATAAGAGAGAAATAAAGCCACCCCCCCAAAATAAATACACCCATGTGATATTCTTTGGCAGTAGATTTCTCTCATTTAGCCTGACTAGATTAGCTTCTTATTGAGTTAAAACATTGTTGCCTTTGTGTATAAATCTAATCTAATCACTAGAAAAAGGATGAATTGGGAGCTTTCCAGGAAAGTGTGCCTGTCTTAACATATACTTAGAAATATGGTGGTGCTTTGCACCTAAGCCAAAACAAACAATAACACTGATCCTTTGTTCTTGGTTAAAACCGTAGTGTGGTAAACACAACTACACATTTTTTTGCATAAATCAGTTCTATTCTTCACACTGCCAGAGCTGGAGACATTGTTTTCTTTAGGATTTATGGAACCAATGTTCTTAGTTTCAGTAATGCATTGTACAGATCTCGTTTTTTAAACTGCTAATACAGAATGACAAACTGCAACAATACAAATATTTTCTTTTTTTTAAGGCTTTATTAAACATCTTACCTTGATTAAAACATAATTGAGCTCTTCTAAAACTGATTATTATTATCATGTTTCATTAGGTAGAAATATTGCAAAAAGGAGTCAAATCTTGATACATATGGGGGCCTATATACTAAAACTTAGACTAACAGAGGAGTAACCTAATGTAGGGCATGGGAAGCTTCTCTTCATATATTACAGCCCTACCCCAGAGTTAGATTCATGGAGAAAAGGTAGGATATAGGAAGGGGTTGTGGGGCTAGTGCCTCTGTATGCGACATGGCTAAGATATGGATAGCTGGGAGACAGCCATTTTCTAGGAAGGGACAACTGGAAATGTGGTCTTACTGAGATAGAGAGAATGCTCTGCTGAAAAGGTTACTTCTGTCTAAAACCACTATGGCAATACTGGAAGGAAGGGGACACCTTTGTTACACAAACACTTGGGTTAGGGAAATTTCCCTTCTTATGATTAACTGGCATGAGGAAAACAATATTTACTATTTAAAACCTTTCCCATTCTATTTCTGTCAATTTTTGATCTCTCTCTCTCTCCTTCCCCCACATTCCTAAGATAACATTAACTTTAGGAACCCTCCCCAGGCCAAGGCACATCTTTTGAAGCAAATCCTTACTACTGCTTGTTCATTGCTGGGATCACTACAATAACATAAGAGAGGTGACCAATTTTGTTGCATCTGGTCTCCATTTTGGGACACTCTCACTTCTGTAGCAAGAAGTAAAATATTGAACTCTTAATTTGGTGGGGGAGAAGGAAGGGGAAGGGAGGAGGGTGGGGTTGGGGGGGTGAGTTAGGTTCAAATGTTCAAATGTTTCAGGCAAAATACTTACTGTGTTGTATGTTTTCTCTGAGTGGATTGCTATTGTAGCATTGCCTTGAAATAAAAAGATTTATATATAAAACAAAATAGCCATACTGGGGCAGACCATCCTCCTTCCCTCTCTCAGGGCAACCTTACACCATTTTGTGGTGCACCTGGGATACAACAACATAACATAAGCCATAATGTCAGACAAAGAGACATCAGACCCAGCATGTTATTTATTTGGATTTTGCTCACACCTTTTTCAGTAGTAGCTCAAGGTGAGTTACATTCAGGTACACTGAATATTTCTCTGTCCCAGGAGGGCTCACAATTTAAGTTTGTACCTGAGGTAATGGAGGGTTAAGTGACTTGCCCAAGATCACAAGGAGCAGCAGTAGGATTTGAACTGGCCACCTCTGGATTGCACGACTGATGCTCTAACCACTAGGCCACTCCTCCACTGTTGTTGCCAGCAGTGGCCAGTCTGGATCAAAAACATCCAGCTGATCCATACAAGTAGGTAAGTTTCTCAGTGAGTGATGGCTCTCCGAAGTCTACCTGGCTCATGATGCTTTACGGACTTTCTCTCCAGGAAGTTGTCCAAACCTCTTTTGAACTCCACTATTAGTTGACCTCCCGAAATCATTGTATTTCCAGAGTACAGAGATGCATACTGAGCTTGTAATTGCATGCATCATTTTGTTTCTTGTTTATAAAGTTTATCTTATAGTGGGTTTCCCTTTGCTCAGCGATGCTTCATGTTTCTGGCATGGCAAGGAAAGGGACTAGGAAAGAGTTTAGAGATAAGGTTGGCACAGATAAATAGAATTTGCTGTTCTGGCTGTCAATTCTGATTCTTCCTACCAATTGCTGAATGTTTCTCACTTCCACAGGAGGTGACACTCTACCTTTCCTGAAAAAAGATACATCACTAGCTTAGAATCCTAAAAGATACAAGATCTTATAAAACTGGGGAGAGATATTTTTCATCATTTGATCCATCTGCATCATATAGTGGGCACATCGCCTGCAGGGCTGCATATTTAGCAGAAAACTAGAAATATATATGGAACACTTTTGATGCATATAATTACCCTCACATTTTTCTGATTCAGTTTTCCTTTGTTAAATGTTGTGATAATTGTACCCAACTTCTGTTGACTTTTTTCCAAAAAGCTGCTGCTTGAAAAGAGTATTGTCACATGCAACAAATGAGAACATATTTTTAGAAAATAGGACTCTTCTTATGTTTGTTAGCATCCTGCCGAAATCCAGAGATCCTTCCAGACCTGATGAATATAGAAAAATATCAGAACTATGCACCATGGCCACAAAACTGAATAATGATCCAGTTTCAGCATGCCACAGTAATTTTATTATGATTGTGTTAAAGAAAAAGTTGGCTCATGCAATTTATGGCAGTTCTCTTGAAGTGCAGGAAATATTTTCTTTTGTCCCAGATAAGTGATGGAAACATGTGGTTTAAGGTTGGGGACATAATGGTAAGTCTGAGAAGTGGGTCATGAGTTAAAGCACAGTGAGTAGATTTAGTAAAATGTACTACCATGTGCCAATATAAATGTACTGCAGGTCCCATTGTATGCAATGGAATCTCCTTAATGTAGGCTTGGCTCATACCCTTTTCAGTTGTAGCTCATTGCACAAGGCATGTTACATTTAAGCAGACTAGGTATTCCCCTGTTCACGGATGGGCTCACAATCTGGAAAGTTAAGTGACTTGCCTAAGGCCATGAGGAGCCACAGGTGGTAGTTCTTTAATTCATTTGTCCTACTTGTCTGTCTTGAATAGATTGTAAGCTCTGTCGAGGAGGGACTCTCTCATATTTATTTATTTATTTGTGACATTTATAGCCCATATTATCCCAAACAAGTTTGAGTTCAATGTGGCTTACAATAAACAGAACAGAATACATAACAGAGAATAATGCATAAGAAAGTAATTTATTGTAAGAAAGGTGGAAAGGCGGCCATTTTACTAGCATGCTAAAAGTGGCTGCCACTTTTTAGCTCTGCTTAGTAAAAAAGACCCCGGTGTGTACCCTTCACAAAAGGTTGTACACCACTAATGAAAAGTGTACATTCTGTTGTGAAAAGTGCACACTTTTTGTGACACAGGAAAAAACTGACATTTTGGGGTTTTTTTTTTTTACTAGTGCTGGCACTGAATATGTTTTTAGTACAGTCTACAGCACTGTATACATTTAGTAGCACTATAGAAATGATAAGTAGCAGTACATTTGCTGTGATGAAACCCAGTAACTGGAGTCTTTCTGCTAAAATACTCTTTCACACTACATGTTAATGGCATTAGCACATGCTAACATGGTAGCACACTTTAGTAAACCTACTCATGAACTAGGGATATGTAAAAAAAAATGTAGAAATACTAACCTATGTAAAATGTAGCTAGCTAGATTTTTAATGGCAAAACATGTAACACTGTTCAATGGCCACAGTGAACCAGACCTGGAACATTCAGAAATCTGATCAGGGTCTGGTACCCAATCTATTTATTTCATCATCAAAGTGACACTAAATACATTTGCTATGATGAAATCTATTCACTGGAGTCTTTCTATTAAAATAGAAGCTGAAGTGGTATTCCTAAGCTCAATTTTGTATTTTCTATGAACCTATTTTGTACATGTATTGCAAAGCAAATATATATCCCCTAACAAAAACATGATATGTGATTGTTTGTTTTTTTTTTTTGGGGGGGGGGGGAGGGATTTGGCCTGGAGATTTTTCCTGATCAGTGGGGCTTTCATCTCAAGTGAACCAGAACTAGGATCTGGCACCATGAACTTTCATTGGCAATAAATTTTCCCCCTATTTTATATCCATTCCCAACTTACCTTACTTATATCCTTCCAGAATTCTGCAATCACGGACCCTAAAATTGGCCTCTGGGTATCACGATTGTACAATGACTGCTTGTCCCTTCTCCCAGGGGCCATGAAGAACATTATTTCCACAGGATCCACAGTCCAAGCTCCATTCTTGGCCCTAGGAGCAAAAGGCCTTACCCAGAAATGGAGTCTACTCATTTGTATAGCGATACACAGTGCTATCACAAATTACAGTCATTCTTATTAGAACAAGGCTGTGTCAGGATGTTCATGCTAGCATTTTTTTCATTACTTGCACACTATTTATTCCAGGGTCTACCTGGTTCCCCACAGGAATCATTGAATACTTTCCATTTTCTTTTCAAAACAAAATACATGTTAAACTTTCTAAAAACATGAAAAGACATAGAATAAATCAGGGGTGGGCAGCCATTGTCCTTGAGAGCCACCACCCAGTCATGTTTTCAAGATTTCCTCAATGAATATGCATGAGATTGATTTGCATGTACTGCTTCTATTGTATGATAATAGATCTCATACATAATCATTGTAGAAATCTTGAAATCCCAACAGCAGAGCAGTGGGGCACCCTAGGGGGCACTGCAGTGGACTTCACTTACTCCCTTATATCATTTGGTGAGCCCCCCTGAACCCACCAGAAACCTACTGTACCCAACTGTACACCAGTACAATAGGCCTTATGGCTGCAGGTGTCACCTATATGTGGGTATAGTAGGTTTTTGGTGGGTTCCTTTCTCTACTATGGTTTATTTATGGTTTGGTGTGGGTCACACTTTCAACCACAAGTGAACAGATAGAGTTGGGTATGGGCCTCAATCTGCAGCCCCCCATTACCTCTCTACCCTCCTCTCCCTCTATGTCCCCACCCGTAACCTCCGCTCTCAGGACAAATCACTCCAATCTGTACCCTTCTCCACCACCGCTAACTCCAGACTCCGTCCCTTCTGCCTCGCATCACCTTATGCCTGGAACAGACTCCCCGAGCCCATACGCCATGCGCCCTCCCTGCCCATCTTTAAGTCCTTACTCAAAACCCATCTCTTCTCCCTTGCTTTTGGCGCCTAACCACCTTCCCCATTCATGATACACTGACTACACTGACTACATAGTTTGTTACCTTTAGATTGTAAGCTCTCTTGAGCAGGGACTGTCCTTCCCCATGTTTTAACTTGTACAGCGCTGCGTAACCCTAGTAGCGGTATAGAAATGCTAAGTAGTATTAGTAGTAATAGTAGTGGCCTGGGTTCCTTTCTCTACTATGGTTTATTTAAAATTTACTAAATCCATCTTAGTCACTAAAGTAAATCAGGGACCTGGCCATGACATCTGAAGCTATCATAGAGGCTGGTATGTACTGCTTTTTTCACAAGTTTGGGGGGTGGGGGTGGGAGGATGTCAATGACCACTGGAAGAGTAAGGGGGCTCATGCCTTAGCCACACTAGCACCAACATATTTATTTAGATTTTGCTCACACATTTTTCAGTAGCAGCTCAAGGTGAGTTACATTCAGGTACTCTGGATATTTCTTTGTCCCAGGAGGGCTCACAATCTAAGTTTGTACCTGAGGCAATGGAGAGTTATGTGACTTGCCCAAGATCACAAGGAGCAGTGGTGAGATTCAATTTTGGTTGCTCTATATAGAATCTGGGTGATTATGGCCCCTAAGCTGTAACATTTAAGAGCCCCACCCCTTAAGTAGAAAGTAAATGTTAGGTTTCATAGATGATAAATAAACATAATATATAACAATCAACAATGGTCAATAATAAAAGCAATAATTAGGATTATTTCATATTGTAATTATATATATATTTTTTGTTGGGGGGGGGGGGGGAGCATGAGGTCCTTTGAAATATGAGGCTCTAAGCTGTAGCTTCTGTAGTTTACATATCAATTCGGCCCTGGATAAACCTTTAGGAAACATCCTAACAAATAGTGTCTCTGAGCTGGAGGGGTATTCTATTCTATTCTGCTCAGGTTCTTATTTTCTGCTTCTATCCAAAAGAACATAAGAACATAAGAATAGCCATACTAGGTCAGACCAATGGTCCATCTAGCCCAGTATCCTGCTTCCAACAGTGGCCAATCCAGGTCACAACTACCTGGCAAAAAACAATTTGTAGCAACATTCTATGCTACCAATCCTGGGGCAAGCAGTGGCTTCCCCCATATCCATCTCAATAACAGATAATGGACTTTTCCTCCAGGAACTTGCTCAAACCTTCTTTTAAACCCAGATACACTAACTACTATTACCACATCCTCCAGCGGCAAGTTCCAGAGCTTAACTATTCTTGGAGTGAAAAAATATTTCCTCTTATTTGTTTTAAAAGTATTTCCATGTAATTTCATTGAGTGTCCCCTGGTCTTTGTACTTTTGAAAGAGTGAAAATTTGATTCACTTCTACCTGTTCTACACCACTCAGGATTATATAGACCTCAATCATACCCCCCTTCTCTACCGTCTCTTTTCCAAGCTGAATAGCCGTAACCTTTTTAGCCTTTCCTCATATAGGAGGAGTTCCATCCTCTTTATCATTTTGGACGCTCTTCTTTGAACCTTTTCTAATTCTGCTATATCTTTTTTGAAATATGGCAACCAGAATTGAATGCAATACTCAAGGTGAGGTTGCACTATGGAACGATACAGAGGCATTATAATATTCTTGGTCTGATTTTGCATCCCTTTCCTAATAATTCCCAGGCATCTTGTTCGCTTTATTGGATACATTGCACAGTGGGCAGAAGATTTCAGCATATTGTCTACCATGACACCTAGATCATTTTCTTGAGTGCTGACTCCTAATGTGGTCTCCAGCATCAGGTAACTATGATTTGGATTATTCTTCCCAATGTGCATCACTTTGCATTTGTCGACATTAAATTTCATCTGCCATTTGGATGCCCAGTCTTCCAGTTTCCTAAGGTCTTCCTGCAATTTTTCACAATCCATATGCATTTTGACAACTTTAAATTTGCAGATGACACAAAATTATTCAATCACCTCACTCATCATTCCATTTTCTAGATCATTTATAAATATGTTAAATAGTACTGGTCCCATTACAGTTCCCTGTGGCACTCCACTATTCATCCTCTTCCATTGAGAAAAATGGCCTTTTAACCCTACCCTCTGTTTTCTGTCCAATAACCAATTCCTAACCCACAGAAGGACATACATTGCCTCCTATCCCATGACTTTTTAATTTGTTCAGGAGTCTCTCATGAGGAACGGTGTCAAACGTTTTCTGAAAATCCATATACACTACATCAACCGAATCACTTTTATCCACATGTTTATTTACACCTTCAAAGATACAGATTATGAATCCCTTGGATTCTCTATATATAGTGACTAGAGTTCAGCACACAAATCATCACCCATAGCTGATTTGTGCGCAGAAATGTTCTAGGTAACAAGCTAATCGGCTTCTAATTGGATGCTAACAAACAATTATCGGTAGTAATTGGCAATAATTAGGATTTATGTGCATAGCTCACTAACAGGCTTATTTTCGAAAGAGGACACCCATCTTTCGACACAAATCGGAAGATGGGCATCCTTCTCACAGGGTCGCCCAAATCAGCATAATCGAAAGCCGATTTTGGGCGTCCTCAACTGCTTTCCGTTGCAGGGATGGTCAAAGTTTGCGGGGGCGTGTCAGAAGCATAGCGAAGGCGGAACTGGGGCGTGCTTCACACATGGGTGTCCTCGGCCGATAATGGAAAAAGAAGGGCGTCCCTGATGAACACTTGGCTGACTTTACTTGGTCCTTTTTTTTTACGACCAAGCCACAAAAATGTGCCCTAAATGACCAGATGACCACCGGAGGGAATTGGGGATGACCTCCCCTTACTCCCCCAGTGGTCACTAACCCCCTCCCACCCTAAAAAAAATATATATATTTTTCCAGCCTTTATGCCAGCCTCAAATATCATACCCAGCTCTATGACAGCAGTATGCAGGTCCCTGGAGCAGTTTTAGTGGGTACTGCAGTGCACTTCAGGCAGGCGGACCCAGGGCCACCCCCCCTGCCTGTTACACTTGTGGAGGTAAACGTGAGCCCTCCAAATCCCACCATAAACCCACTATACCCACATCTAGGTGCCCCCTTCACCCCTAAGGTGTATGGTTGTGGTGTATAGTTGTGGGTAGTGGGTTTTGGGGGGCTCGGCACACAAGGTAAGGGAGCTATGTACCTGGGAGCTTTTTCTGAAGTCCACTGCAGTGCCCTCTAGGGTGCCCGGTTGGTGTCCTGGCATGTGAGGGGGACCAGTGCACTACAATGCTGGCTCCTCCCACAACCAAAGGGCTTGGATTTGGTCATTTCTGAGATGGGTTTCCTCAGTTTCCATTATCGCCGAAAATCGGGGATGACCATCTCTAAGGACAACCATCTCTAAGGTTGACCTAAATGTTGAGATTTGGGCGGCCCCGACCATATTATCAAAACGAAAGATGGACGCCCATCTTGTTTCGATAATACGGGTTTCCCCGCCCCTGCAAGGACAACCTCAGGAAAACTTGGGCACCCCGTTTGATTATGCCCCTCCACGCGTATTTTAGAAAGCAGTGCGCATAAATCAGCACATGTGAATCTCAAAAGGGGATGTGGCCATGGGAGGGGCATGAGCGGGTCATTGGTGTTCCTAAAATTTAGGGGAGAGTTGCATCAGTGTATATTGAACATTGAGATGAGTTGAATTGATGTATTTGCTTTATTGCTCCGTGTTAATTAATGTATATGACAGAGTGTAGTTCTTCAGGGTGCAGGACGTGATGGAAGAGTGAGCAGAGTGCATGGGGTGAGTTGTGAGTATGAATGAATGAGCGTGAGTGATAGGCTGAACAAATTGTAGGCATATGTTATATTATTGACATTGAATAAAGTAAAATAATTGATGTATAGAAGACTCTGGAGAAATATTGTTATATATTACAGTTGAGCAGTTCTCTAGTTAGGAACAGCGTTCCCCAAGTACAGAAATTATTTGTCCCTAAAATTTACACACAGTGTTATAGAATATGCCCAATCCACACCTAAATTAGTCATGCGCTTTTATACCAGGTTTCAATTAGCATAAATGGCCACAACTAAATTTAGTCTCTGCAACAGGCACTATGCGTATTCTATAAACCGCGCCTAACTTTAGGTGAGGTTCATAGATTAACGCTAAACGCATTTTTTTCCGGTGCTGATTTTTTTCAGCCCTTTATATAGAATCTAGTCCAATATACATGGACTATTTAAATACCTTAGCCAGGGGCGTAGCCAGACTTCGGCAGGGGGGAGGGGTCCAGAGCCTGAGATGAGGGCGCCACCAACCACCCCACCATTTTTAACCCTGCCCCACTATTTTTGACCTCCCCGCCGCCGCCACCACCACCACCACCACCACCTTTGACCCCCCCCCCCCCCAGCGCCAACCCTTTCGACCCCCTCTTCCTGCCGCTGCCAACCCTCCCCCGCTGCCGGGTACCTTTGCTGGCAGGGGTCCCCAACCCCCGCCAGCCGAAGTCTCCGGCATGGCCATGTTGCTGATCTGCAAGGGCAGGCTTCTGTTTCTGTGAGTCTGACGTATGTACGTGCAGGACATCAGACTCACAGAAACAGAAGCCTACCCTTGCAGATCAGCAACGCGACCGCTCCGGAGACAAGGACTTCGGCTGGCGGGGGTTGGGGACCCCCGACAGCAAAAGTACCTGACAATGGCGGGGGAGGGTTGGCAGCGGGAGGGGGGTCAGGGCCAAATCTACAGGGGGCACATGCCCCCGTGGCCCCACGTAGCTAAGCCCCTGAGTCCTTAGCTGATGTTTTAAACAAATGCTGACTGCCGGATTTAACTATTGACCTGTTTACTCCCCTTCCTCATCTCTTTAGCTACAGACTGCAGAGTCATGTGAGACAGCTGATAGGAGGCTGGTGATGCATCCCCTACATTCCACTCCAGGGGATACCTGAAGCGGTTAGCATGGTCTTAATTTAAGAGCTTTTCTTTCTTTCTGAACCCTGTTTTTTTGTAAGTGAATTTTGATTAGATAACATCTGCAGTTGTTTTGCCCTCTAAATTGCCTTTGAAAATAATTGTGACATGTAAAACATTCTCTACCCAGAAGAGCTGCATAAATTTAAATCTGATCTGTAGGATTTCCCCACCTGTGAGCTTTCTTTTATGAGCACTCTTTAAAACTGCTCCAGAAGAGAGAAAAAAAATCCTCTTATCCTCTGTACTGTGTATTGTTTGCTTTCTTCCTCTACAATCTCCCCTCTAACGTCACCCAGTTCATGCGGCAGCAGCTGTGCTGGGGCAGTGCTATCTTGTTCTGAATCGAAAGGCTGCTTTTTCCTTTTGGCTTTTGTTGTAAGCACTGATAAATAACAGACTGTCTACAGCTGTTCAGATGATGGTACTTTTTCTAAGTGAGAACTCTGAAGCTTCATTTCAGAAGGTAAACAAGGTAATAGGAGGGTGTAACCCCCAAACCTTTGTTTTCTTAAGATTCCTTTGTTATTTGCAGAAATGTTCATTTTGATTGGTTTTATTATTATTATTGTTTCATTTCGGGGGCAATGTGAGAAATAGTGTACACTATTTGGAAAGAGCCCACACCATCTCAAACAGCATGCACCCTTTGCAAGTAGTGCATGCTGAAAAGCATGCACTCTTTGTGGCCCTTTACTAAACATGTCTAACACAGTTTAAAAGGGCTTACCATGGAATGTACTCGTGTCCTACGGTAAGGTTGACATTACCCATTTGTACGCGCAAACCACATGCAAAATAATATTTTTTTCTGTGGAAGGGGTATGTCGGGGACTGAGAGTGGGCATTTCTGCACTGATCAGCACATTTACATTAGAACATGAGAACATAAGAATAGCCATACTGGGTCAGACCAATGGTCCATCTAGCCCAGTTTCCTGGTCACAAGTACTTGGCAAAAACCCAAATAGTAGCAACATTCCATGCTATCAATCCCAGGGCAAGCAGTGGCTTCCCCCATGTCTGGTCTCAATAGCAGACTATGGACTTTTCCTCCAGGAACTTGTCCAAACTTTTTAAAACCCAAATACGCTAAAATCCTGCTAACTTACCCCAATTCCAGAATGGTCTTTTAGGCCACTTGTGGTATTGAATTTACATTCCCAAAGGGGTAAGCAGTATGGGATATGAATCTATCCATTACAATCAGTGTTGGTAGGTCCCATAATGCATCAAAATAGGGTTGTCAAAAAGCCTGGAGTGGTGTGTAGTGGCTCTACTGGAACTGAATAAGCTGGCAGCTATTTAATATTTAAGAATGGGAATAAATTGGACTGTTATAAATATGCAAGAGGAATGCATAAACTATTGCAATTCAAGAGTTTTGCAGTGTGTAGCATACATAAGAAAGAAACTGTTTGGAAGGCAGTTGCATATTGTAGAGAAGCCATGATTTTCATTGGAGTTGATTTATTATAAGTCCATGTTGTACTTATTCTGAGAAATTCCTTGAAGAGTCTTAAAACTTAAAGTTATAGTATAATACAAAATGTTGACAGAGGACACAAGAAATGCCATTATATTTGCATAGGGACTAGGGACTAGGCCAAGCAAGGGGTGAGATCTGCTGAATGTCTTTCCTGCCTTAATAGTAACATGATATTCCTAGAACATTAGTCTAGAATTTGCTACAGTATTGTTAATATCAGTGTTTTCTATCATATCTATTTTAGGTATATAAACAATATAAAAAGAAACCCATCTAATATAGAAATTAATAACACAAAACAAATGTAAACATGAAAGAAGTTTTGCATTCTGATGGAAAATGAATAATTGTTTTAATTCAGGAAGAATAAATGTTTGCACTAAAGAAAAATCATGTGACAGTATCAAGTGCCAGATTAGAAAGTATGTATTCCTGCAGGCTCTGTCCCCATTCCTGCTCCGTTCCTTTGGGCTCTGGCTCCATCTGGACCAGAGGGGTGGAGTGGAGGGAAGGGAAGAGAAAGAGAGAGAGAGAGAGAGAGATAATTGATGGACCTGAGGATTAGGGTTGCCAACTACATCCAGATTTGCCCAACAGCATTGATCCGGTCCTGGGATTACCTTATTGAATGCAGGGATGTCACAGTTCAGGAAAGGTGAGCCCTTGGGCCGCAGCTGAGTTGGTACTACCCGGTCAACCTGGAAGTTGGCCGTGCTCCAACTGGTGTCAGATAAGTCACCTGGACTACGCAAGGCAAGTTGATTGGAGACAAGCTGGGCTGGAGGTGAGGCAAGGTGCTCTATAGGTGAGGCAACACTGGGCAGGAGACAGGCAAGGCAAGTCTGCACTGGATTGGAGATAGGCGAGGCAAGGCTGGACTGGAGACAGCTGACTGGAGACAGGCAAGGTAGGTCAAGGTCTAGGGGCAAGGCAGGCAAGCAGGAAGGGGTCAGACAAGGCTAGGCAAGCTGGGACCGTTGCTTTTAACATATTTATAAATGACCTAGAGATGGGAGTAACTAGCGAGGTAATTAAATTGCTGATGACACAAAGTTATTCAAAGTCGTTAAATCACGGGAGGATTGTGAAAAATTACAAGAGGACCTTATGAGTCTGGAAGACTAGGCATCTAAATGGCAGATGATGTTTAATGTGAGCAAGTGCAAAGTGATGCATGTGGGAAAGAGGAACTCGAATTATAGCTACGTCATGCAAGGTTCCACGTTAGGAGTCAAAGAACCAGAAAGGGATCTAGGTGTCGTCCGTTGATGGTATGTTGAAACTTTCTGCTCAGTGTGCTGCTGCTGCTAAGAAAGCAAATAGAATGTTAGGTATTATTAGTAAAGGAATGGAAAACAAAATGAGGATGTTATAATGCCTTGTATCGCTCCATGGTGCGACCGCAACTCGAATATTGTGTTTAATTGTGGGTCGCCCATCTCAAAAAAGATATGGTGGAATTAGAAAAGGTACAGAGAAGGGCAACGAAAATGATAAAGGGAATGGGACGACTTCCTTATGAGGAAAGGCTAAAGCAGCTAGGGCTCTTCAGCTTGGAGAAAAGATAGTTGAGGGGAGATATGATAGAGGTCATAAAAATAATGAGTGGAGTTGAACGGGTAGAATGTGAAGCGCTGTTTACGCTTTCAAAAAATACCAGGACTAGGGGGCATGCGATGAAGCTAGAATGTAGTAAATTTAAAACAAATTGGAGGAAAATATTTCTTCACTTAATGTGTAATTAAACTCTGGAATTCGTTGCCAGAGAATGTGGTAAGGCAGTTAGCTTAGCGGAGTTTTAAAAAGTTTGGACGGCTTCCTAAAGGAAAAGTCCATAGACCATTATTAATGGACTTGGGGAAAATCCACTATTTCTGGGATAAGCAGTATAGAATGTTTTGTACTTTTTTGGGATCTTGCCAGGTATTTGTGACCTGGAGTGGTCAGTGTTGGAAGCAGGATGCTGAGCTTGATGGACCTTTGGTCTTTCCCAGTATGGCAATACTTATGTACTTATGAGTTAGGCAAGGCACCTCAAAGAGACCTGTTGCAAAGGCAGTGGTTTGAAGACAGGCACTTTCTTAAAACATGTCCAACAGAAATGCAGGGATTCCCGCATTTCTGCTGCTGGAGCTACAAGTGAGCTCCTCCTGCTTCCATGTGCGCTCTAGGAGACCGGTGCAGAGTGATACAGCATAGGAGCGGGACACTACTGGAACATCACAGAGACTGACCATCATAATGAAAAGGTAAGTCACGCGTGGAGCCTCCCCTCCTTGGTCTCAGTTTACAGGGAAATAGGCTATTGACTCTTCTTAGAAACAATAAGTTGGTGGCTCACAGACTCCCATGGACTGTTCACGGATCCACCCAGCCCTCCTGGAATCAGGGTTGTCCTGGTCCACACTCTGTGGTCTGGTTCTTAGGGCACAGAACTAGACATAGGAGATTCTTCTGTTGGCTCCCTAATCATGGGGCCTGCCAAGGCCTGGGTCTTGGATGCTAAGAGTGAACAAACTTTATCCAGAAGAAGCCTCTTTCCCAGTAAGAGATCTACAGAAAACTGACGAGGAGGAAGTATCTTTGTTTGCTGTTTGGGGTAGACCTTGGCCTGACCCCCATTAGTATGGGGTGAAACATCAGAAATGCTAGCAGTGGCTAAGGTAACAGAAGATGTCTCAGGATCCTAGCAACACTGATCACCAGTTTCACTCCAGGCAGCAATACCACCTCTCACCCAGTCTATGGTTGGGTGTGTTTCTGGAGCTATGGCAACCCCAGGACAATGGGCTTTATGGCTGACCGGAGGACATACAGAACAATGTCCTCCCTGTGGTCAGGCTTGCACAGGTGGAGGGGAACCATCTGGATTATAAGATGTCCTTGAATATTTATGTATACTGAAGAGATCAGGATAGCCCTAGGTAAATACTGGGTGGGGATCCTGAACTGTTGAACAAGAGTGTCGTCAATGAAGTTTCCACCTGCACCAGAATCCAAGAAAACTTCAATGCTTTTTCTCTCTTGATCCAAGTCGAGCATTGCCAGAACTAGAAATTGGGTACTAGGAATCCCAGAAGATGGGTCCAGTGCCACATCCCTGGCTAGAACTTGGTTTAAGGGTCCTGGCTTGTTAGTGCATTTAAGTGTGTAATGTCCCTTTTCAGCACAATAGAGGCATGAATTCAATGTCCTGTGCCTCTGCTTCTCATGAACAGAGAGAGGAGAGTGGTCCACAAACCTCTTCAGCCTTTCTTCATACGAAAGGAGTTCTATCCCCTTTATCATTTTTGTTGCTCTTCTTTGAACCTTTTCTAATTCCACTATATTTTTTTGAGGTACGCGACCAGAACTGAAAACAGTACTGAAGGTGATGTCGCATCATGGAGCAATACAGAGGCATTATAGAAGGATTGTCCAACCTCGGCCCTTGAGGGCTGCAATTCATTGGGTTTTCAGGATTTCTCCAATGAATATGTGATCTATTTGCATGCACTGCCTCCGTTGAATGCAAGTAGATCTCATGCATATTTATTGGGGAAATCCTGAAAATCCGACCTGGCAAGGGCTGAGATTGCACACTTGTGTACTATAGTATTCTTGGTTTTATTTACCATCCCTTTTATAATAATCCCTAGCATCCTGTTTGCTTTTTTTGGCCACCGTCACATACTAGGCAGAAGATTTCAGTGTATTGTCCTACAATAACTATATCTTTTTCTTGGGTGCTGACTCCTAAGGTGGACCCTAGTATCAGGTAACTATGATTCAGATTATTCTTCCCAATGTGCATCACTTTGCAATTGTCCACATTAAATTTCATCTTGCCATTTGGATGCCCAGTCTTCCAATTTGCTAAAGGTCTTCCTGCAATTTTTCATAGACCGCATGTGTTTTCTACAACCTTGAACAGTTTTGGGGTCATCTGCAAATGTTATCACCTCACTTGTCATTCCAATTTCAAGATCATTTATAAATATGTTATAGCACTGGCCCCAGTATAGATCCCTGTTCACCTTCCTCCATTGAGAAAATGGCCATTTAACCCTACCCTCTGGTTTCCTCCTCGTTGAAGCAGTAGTGCCCTATGCACTAGTCATCAGTGAGGTCCAAAAACCGTGCCTTGGACCTATATACCTTATGATAGGGATGAGAATCTGTTGTTCCTCCTCTCCTTCTAGTGTGCCTCATTTCGGCGTGGCCTCAACAGTGAGCTTACAGTTTGACTATCCCACCATGCTCAGAGAGCTCATGGTTTGACTATCCCACCACCAAAACCCAAAGTACTCCGTAACAACCCCAAACCCACCACCAATACCCACGGTGCTCCCCACCATCATAGCCACAATTGATTGTTTATTTATAATTTCAAAGTATTACATTATCAATAGAAATCAAACAAAATAAAACATGGAAAGAAAATAAGATGATACCTTTTTTATTGGACATAACTTAATACATGTTCTTGATTAGCTTTCGAAGGTTGCCCTTCTTCGTCAGATCGGAAATAAGCAAATGTGCTAGCTGACAGTGTATATAAGTGAAAACATTCAAGCATTGCTATGACAGTCTGACAGGGTGGGAGGGAGGGGGGTGGGTAGGAAGTATGCATGGGGACATCAAAGTATATCATTGGTATTCTAACAGGGTGGGTGTGGACAGGTGAGGGGAGGGTGATCAACAGAGACATACAGCTTTATGGTTTATAATGGGCTAGGAACCCCAGGTCCTTGTTAAGTCCTTTCTGTTGGGTGTTAAAATATTCAATCATTCTGACTTCAAAGGTCTTACGTTCTTGTATGGTTTTAAAGTTACCTTTGAGGATTCTCACTGTGAAGTCACTGGTGCAGTGTCCTGGTCCTGTGAATGTTGCCCAACAGGCGTGGGAGCCCTGCTGGCACCAGCATTGTTTATATGATGTCTATGTAAATTGAATCTTGTCTTAAGCATTTGGCCTGTTTCTCCAATATAGCATCTAAACAGGACAAATAAGGGATAAGGGAATTATTAAGGTGGGAATGATAAAACAGACATGGGTACTGAACAAGTGAATAAGGGTTAGGAGTTAAAAACAGCATCAAAAAGGTGGGCTTGTAGCCTAGATTTGAAGACGGCCAAAGATGGAGCTTGACGTACTGGCTCAGGTAGTCTATTCCAGGCATATGGTGCAGCAAGATAAAAGGAATGGCGTCTTGAGTTGGCAGTGGAGGAGAACGGTATAGATAAGAGAGATTTACCTGATGAATGGAGTTCCCAGGGAGGAGTGTAGGGAAAGATAAGAGTGGAGAGGTACTGAGGAGCTGTAGAATGAATGCACCGGTAAGTCAATAAGAGGAGTCTGAATTGTTTGCGGAAATGGATAGGGATCATGTGAAGTGATGATGAGAGGACTAATATGAGCATAGTGACACTGGTGGAATACAAGCCGTGCAGTAGAATTTTGAACAGATTGAAGAGGAGAGAGGTGGCTTAGTGGGAGACCTGTGAGAAGCAAGTTGCAATAGTCTAAGTGAGAGGTGATAAGAGTGTGGATAAGGGTTTTGGTAGTGTGCTAAGAAAGGAAAAGACAAATTTTGGTGATATTATAGAGAAACAATAACAGGCTTTAGCAGTCTATTGGATATGTGCAGATAGAGATTGAAAGAGAGAGAGCGAGAGGATGACCCCAAGATATAATGCTGCGATGAACCTGGGTTTTGTGCGTGAGAATGAAAAAGATTTTGCCACGGCTTACTAAAAGGGACCCTTAATTAGGACTGCTATTTGTGCAGTTTGCTTAAATGGGTAAATGTTTTCTGGATAGCACTTAATATCGTTGATAACCAGATAAATGGTTATCGACAATATTAAGTGCCCAAATGCCCCGCCACCTCATAACTACAACAGATTCATTTTGGTCAGACATCAAGTTATCTGCTCAAAATGTATTAATTAACCAGCACAGATTACTTTAAAGTACTTATGTGCTTAACATCCACTTGAGATCACACCTCTCAAGTGCTTTTGAATGTTGACCTGTTTGAGTTTATCCAATAGAATATGGGCACAGACATTAGCCTTAAGACCAGGGCCTAAAGAATAAACAGTTAACCAGCCTGTGTGACTTTAGAAACTTATGAGATGCTGAAGACACCCTTTGTTCTGGGAAAAGAGAAGTACCAAAGGGTGCAGGCATTTCAGAGAAAAGAGAAGTCATAAAAACCTTATAAACAAGATAATGTGGTTTAACAACCCTAAGGGGAATAACGTAAAGGAAATAGATCCTGGGAAAAAGAGAACTGTATGGACCTCTGTGGAAAATACCTAGTAAAAGTGGAAAATAACTTGCAGAAGGAAATGTATTGTTAGCTTGTCAATTTTAGTATATAAGCAGCTGTATCTCTCCACACACATCTTTCCCTACACCCCTTCCCGTGCACTCCGCTCCATGGATAAATCCTTCTTATCTGTTCCCTTCTCCACTACTGCCAACTCCAGACTTCACTCCTCCTGTTTCGCTGCACCCTACGCCTGGAATAAACTTCCTGAGCCCCTACATTTTGCCCCATCCTTGGCCACCTTTAAATCTAGACTGAAAGCCCACCTCTTTAACATTGCTTTTGACTCGTAACCACTTGTAACCATTCGCCTCCACCTACCCTCCTCTCCTCCTTCCTGTACACATTAATTGATTTGATTTGCTTACTTTATTTTTGTCTATTAGATTGTAAGCCGTTTGAGCAGGGACTGTATTTCTTCTATGTTTGTGCAGCGCTGCGTACGCCTTGTAGCGCTATAAAAATGCTAAATAGTAGTAGTAGTCACTGGCTTCCAATCAGATACCGCATTCAATTCAAGCTTCTTCTTCTACCTACAAATGCATTCAGTCTGCTGCCCCTCACTACCTCTCCTCCCTCATCTCCCCCTATGTTCCCGCCCGTAACCTCCGTTCACAGGACAAATCCCTTCTCTCTGCACTCTTTTCCAAACACCGCCAACTCCAGGCTCCGCTCATTCTGCCTCGCCTCACCCTATGCTTGGAACAACCTTCCTGAGCCCTTACGCCAAGCCCCCTCCCTGCCCATCTTCAAGTCTTTGCTTAAAACCCACCTCTTCAATGCTGAATTCAGCACCTAACTCTTACCATTCACTAATTCCCAGACTGCCCCAATTTGACCGCCCCTATCGTACTGTCCGTTCACTTGTCTCTTAGATGTAAGCTCCTTGAGCAGGGACCGTCCCTCTATGTTAAATTGTACAGCACTGCGTAACCCTAGTAGCGCTTTAGAAATGTTAAGTAGTAGTAGTAGTGTATCCGAGCATTACTTCAGAGAGACAGTTTCAGATAGTACTTATGTATAGCAGAGCTGTTCTTCCATGAGAAACTATTAATTGTTTCTGTATTTGGTAAGTAATAAAAATTGCTTTTCTCATACGTGGCCTTGGTCTTTTATCACTCCAAATTGTGGATAGCTGGTACATAATGATTTGGGGTGGTGGTAAAAAGACCCTAAAGACAATAAATATACATGTATTCTTAAATTCTATAAAATTGCATGCCCGGTTTATGCTATGTGTAAATTAGCACACACAAGTTATAGAATACGATCAATTGCACATGTAAATTAATTAATAATGAGGTAATTTTATAATCATTTTAATGTGGATAGGGCCAAATATGCAAGTAAATGGCTTCTTATAAAGTTTTTTGCCTGTAGTGAGGGTTCTTCATGCACAGTGGGAAACTGCAAACACATTTGTTTAAAGTCCTTCATTGGCTGCATGTCCAGTACCTCCCTCTCTAGCTTGCTTGTTTCTTGTTGACCAACAGCATAATAATTAGCCTATTCACCTTGCCAATGTCATTATCTCCTTCCCTCAATCAATAACAAGGATATAACTAGTGTTACTATGTTACAATGTAACACACAAGACAGAAGACTTGTTCCAGAAGTTATCATAGATAAAATACATTTCTATCTTATTATTTATTATTTTGTTGGGGGGGGGGGGGTTAGGGTATGATGGGCAGGAAAGTGGGTCTGCATTAGTCTACTGTCCATGGAGAACCTCTGTTACAGGTAGGCAGCTTCATTTGTTTTCTGTGAACAGTGAGGATAATGCAGAAAACACTTGGAGACTCCCAAGCTGAGGGTTGCACCAGTTGTGCAGAGCTACCCGAGAGTTCCATGTAGAGGTAGGAGCAAATTGAGCAAAAAGGATCTATAGATGATCTGGCTTAATTAGTATCAGTTATTGTTGCATTGTCAATGCAATAATATATCGTGAAACTGTGGATTGATGACCATGTTACAGCTTTACAGATGCTGAGGAAAGAGTTACCTCATAAGTGAGCCATAGAGGTAGATATTATTTGTAAATGAGGTGCCCCTACATGAACAGGTAGTTTAAGATTAGCTTCTAAGTAATGAAATGGTATACTGTCTTCTATTCAGTTGCAAGCAGTATGTTTGGTAACTGGAAGTCCTAAGAAATGATGTTAAAAAGAAAGAAACAGTTGGGAAGACTTGAGATGATCTCTTGTAGATCTAAGTAATAAGGAGAAGCTCCTCTATAGTCCAGAGTATTTAGAGATGATCATGTAATTTCACAAAAATAATCTGGCAGTACAATGTCCTGGATTATGTGAAAAAGTGATACTAACTGAGCAAGAATTTAGGATGAGTACAAAGAACTACTTTGGCAATCAAAAGATATAGTGTTGGGAGGGTCATGGACCAAAGCTTGGACTTCATTGATTCTGCAAACTGAATGTGTTAGCACAAGAAAAAGTGTTTTGCAAGTCAGAGATTGCGAAGAAATACTGGCTAAGGCTGAAATGGAGAAGAAATAAATTGGGATAGTACTATATTAAAGTCCCACTGTGGAGTGGAATGGTCAAATGTATCTTATAAATGCCATTTTTAGACTGTATTCAAAAGGTGCATTAAGATACTGAAGAAGAATAGAAAGTGTATGGATTGAAGTCATTTTTTCTACATCAGATGAGAAGTGTTTCCATTTAAGTGTGTAAGGTGTATACATGATGATTTTCCAGCTATTCTGAGGATAACTTGAATTGAAAGAGGAAGAACCTGATTATATAAGCCTTTGAGTTTCAAGCTGTGAATGCTAGCTTCTCTGGGATACAGAAGTTGATCATTCTACTGTGTGAGAAGTGTTGGATGAGATCTCAAAGGAAATAAAAGGTCATCTGCAAGGTTGGAGAACTAGAAGTATTATGGCTGATGTGGCCACTTTGGGGCTTTAGGATTATATCCACTGAATCCTATATTGCCTTCCAAAGAACTCTCCAAAGAATGGGAGGAAAATCATAGAGGAGGTCCTACCTCCAAGAGAGAGTAAAAGTGTTGTGGAAAGACTCTTGGGGAAGAGTCTTTGCAGCAAAACTGAAGATATTTTCTGTTGACTTCTATGGCAAGAGATCTATCATTGGAGTGCTCCACTGAGGAAATACTCTGCGAGTGACCTGGTTTGATAATGTCCACTCGTGAAGCTGCAGGATTCTACTAAGACTTCCAGCAAGGAGATTGCGTGTTCCTGAAATATACATGGATTGAAGGTAGGTATTGAACTGTAGAGCCAGAGTACAAATATATATTCTCCTTTTTTGTGTATGTAAAACAGTGTTGTCTCCCTAACTAGATGTTTAAAAGTGAAGATTGCATACTAAATGTCATGAACTCTAGTACATTGATGTGGAATTTGGATTCTCTGATTGACCATGCTGTTTGAGTGTGCAGTGTTATAGGTGGCTTCCCCATAAGGGAAACATCTGTTGTTAGAATTAAGTTTAGAATGGGATAGCTGATAGAGGACACATGCTTAAGAACATAAGAGTAGCCATACTGGGTCAGACCAATGGTACATCAAGCCCAGTATCATGTTTTCCAACAGTGGCCAACCCAGGTCCAAGTACCTGGCAGAAACCCAAATCATGGCAATATTCCATGCTACAAATCTCAGGGCTTGTAAATTGAATTGAGTCCTGCTACCATTATAAAACTTTTTTAATACTGAGTGACTAAAAGTTGTGGGAAAGAGGTTTGGAATGATTGATCCCATTGAAGTTTTAGGCCCCATTGTATAGGCCTCATGTTCAGTTTGGCTGTAGGCAGGACTGCTGTTGAAGCTGTAATGTGCTCTAGAAGTTTGAAGAATGTTCTTGTTGTACATATGTGCACCAAAATAGGTGAAGTGCTAGGGTCTGTATCATGTTGAAGTGGTGTTGTAGAACATGAGAACATAAGCATTGCCATACTGGGACAGACCAAAGGTCTATTAAGCCCAGTATCTTGTTTCCAGCAGTAGCCAATCCAGGTCAAAAGTACCTGACACGATCCCAAACAGTACATTTTATGCTGTTTATCCTAGAAATAATGGCTTATGGATTTTTCTTTAGGAAAATATCCAAACCTTTTTTAAGCCTTGCTAAGCTAACTGCTTTTACCACATTCTCTTTCAAAGAATTCCACAGTGAAGAATATTTTCTCTGATTTGCTTTAAATTTACTACTTTGTAGCTTCATTGTGTGACCCCTAGTCCTAGTATTTTTGGAAAGAGTAAACAAGTGATTCACATCTACCCGTTCCACTCCACTCATATTTTATATACCTCTATCATATCTCCTCTTAGCTGTCTGTTATCCAAGCTGAAGAGCACTAGCCACTTTAGCCTTTCCTCATAGGGAAGTCGTCCTATCCCTTTATAATTTCTTCACCCTTCTCTGTACCTTTTCAAATTCCACTATAACTTTTTTGAGATGCGGTGACCAGAAGTGTACACAGCGTTCGAGGTGCAGTCACACCATTGAGAAAGGCATTTATAACATCCTCATTTTTGTTTTCCATTTTTTCCCTAATAGTAGCTAACATTCCATTGATTTCTTCATCGCTGCTGCACACTGAGCAGAGGGTTTCAACGTATCGTCAGCGTTGACATCTAGATCCTTTTCCTGGTCTGTGACTCCAAATATGGAACCTTGTATCACATAGCTATAGTTTGCTATATAGGTTCTTCTTCCTACATGCATCACTATGCACTTGCTCACATTAAACATCATCTGACATAAGGTCCACTTACAATTTTTCAAATCCTCTTTTGATTTAACAACTTTGAATAACTTTGTGTCGTCAGCAAATTTAATTACCTCACTAGTTACTCCCATATCTAGATCATTTATAAAAATGCAGTGCTTTTTTTGTAGAACAAAAGATGCCGGTACTCATTATGGGCGGGGTCACCACATATGGCTCCACCTCATGATAGCCCCACCCATATTAGCCACATCCTTTATACCAGCCATGGCGCATATAAACAGACATCATTGAAAACATTATACTAGTATAGGAGGAAAAAAATAACGTGATTTTTTTTTTCATTATAAATTATTTCTGTAAGCTGTTACAGCTCCAGTATACCCAGTGCAAAATAAGACAGCAGATGTAAATTCTCAAATTGGACATATTCCAAACTCTAAAATGAAAATAAAATGATTTTTTTCTACCTTTGTTGCCTGGTGACTGTTTTTCTGACTATATTGGTCCCAGTCTCTGATTCTGCTGCTCTCTATCTGTTCTCTTAACTCCGTTTCCAGGGCTTCCTTTCCATTTATTTCTTACTTTCATCCTTTCTTCTTCATTTCTCACCCTACATCCATAAGTAAAGCTGGGTCCTCTGCAGACTTGACTGTCCAGTGGATCCAGCTTCTGCCTATTTTTTCCATCCATGTGCAGTTTTTCTCCTCTCTTCCTTTTCCTCATCTCCTCTACTTCCTCTCTCTTCCCTCCCCTCTATCCATGTCCAGCATTTCTCCTCTCTTCTCTCCCCTGTATCCTTATAAAACAATAATTCTCTCTCCCCTCTCTTCCATCCAAGTCCAGCATTTATCCTTTCTCCCCGCCAACCCCTCCATCAATCCATGTCCATCAATTCTTCTCTATCTCCTGCTCTCCTCTCCATCCATTTCCAGCATTTCTCCTCTCTCCCCTGCCCTCCCCTCCCATCCCTGTGCATCTCCTTCCTGCCTTCCCTCCCCTCCACCTATGTCCAGCATGTCTCCGACCTCTCTCACCTGCCCTCCCATCCCATGTCCAGTGATTCTCCTCTTCCCATGTCCTCCCCTGCCATTCATGTCCAGTGATTCTCCTCTCCCCTTTCCTCCCCTCTTATCCATGTCCAATGATTCTCCTCTCCCCTCTGTCCTCCCCTTGCATCCATGTCCAGCGAATTTCTCATCGCTGACCTCCCCTCCCATCCATGCCCAGTATGTCTCCTCTGCCCCTGCCCTCCCCTCATCCATCTCCAGCAATTCTCCTCTCTCCCCTGCCCTCCCCTGCCATCCATGTCCAGCGATTCTCCTCTCTCCCCTTCCCTCTTCTCCCATCCATGTCCAGCAATTCTCTCTTCCTTGCCCTCCCCTCCTATCCATGTCCAGCATGTCTCCTCTCTCCCCTGCCCTCCACTACCATCCCATCCATGTCCAGTGATTCTCCTCTCTCCCCTGCCTGCCCTCCACTCCCATCCATTTCCAGCATGTCTCCTCTCCTCCCTGCGCTCCCCTCCTATCCATGTCCAGCATGTCTCCCTGCCCTCCCCTCTCATCCATGTCCTGCAATTCTCTCTTCCCTGCCCTCCCCTCCCATCCATGTCCAGCATGTCTCCTCTTTCCCCTGTCCTCCCCTTACATCCATGTCCAGTGATTCTCCTCTCTCCCCTGCCCTCCCCTCCTATCCATGTTCAGCAATTCTCTCTTCCCTGCCATCCCCTCCCATCCATGTCCAGCAATTCTCCTCCCTCCCCCTGCCCTCCCCTCCTATCCATGTCCAGCGATTCTCCTCTCTTCCCTGCCTTCCCCTCCTATCCATGTCCAGTGATTCTCCTCTCTTCCCTGCCTTCACCTCCCATCCATGTCCAGCGATTCTCCTCTCTTCCCTGTCCTCCCCTCCCATCCATGTCCAGCGATTTTCCTCTCTCCTCTGCCCTCTCCTTCTATCCATGTCCAGCAATTCTCTCTTCCCTGCTATCACCTCCTATCCATATCCAGCAATTCTCTCTTCCCTGCCATCACCTCCCATCCATGTCCAGCGATTCTCCTCTCTTCCCTGTCCTCCCCTGCCATCCATATCCAGCGATTCTCCTCTCTCCCCTGCCATCCCCTCCTATCCATGTCCAGCAATTCTCTTTTCCCTGCCCTCTTGCTCCCTTCCGTTTGTGCATCCGTGCTCCCTGAGTCAAAATCTTTTGTTTACCCAAAGTCACGGCGAACGGGCAGTGAAAGCAACAGGCAGGCTCATCTCCTCATCACTTCCCTTCCCTCTCGGCGCGTCCCACCCTCGCAGAAATGAAATTACATCAGAGGAAGGCAGGACGTGCTGAGAGGGAAGAGAAGCGACGAGGAGATGAGCCTACCTGCTGCTTTCACTGCCGGTTCGCTGCGACTTCATGCAAACAAAAGATTTTGACTCAGGGAGCACGAACGGAAGGGAGCGGGCAGGTGAGCCGGACCTCAGGAAAAAGATGCCAGTATGCCATACCTGCGCGTACCAGCACAAAAAAAGCACTGTAAATATGTTAAAAAGCAGCAGTCCCAGCACAAACCTCTGAGGAACCCCACTATCAACTCTTCTTCATTGAGAAAACTGACCATTTAACCCTACTGTCTCTTTTTTCTATCTTTTAGACAGTTTTTAATTCACAATAGAACACTACCTCCTATCACATAACTTTCAGATTTCCTCTGGAGTCTTTCATGAGGTACTTTGTCAAATGCCTTTTGAAAATTCAGATGCAAATTCCGACCAGCTCACCTTTCTCCGTATGTTTGTTCACCCCTTAAAAGAAAAGCAGTAGATTGGTGAGCCAAGATTTCTCTTCACTAAATCCATGTTGGCTTTGTCTCATTAATCCATGCTTATGTATATGCTCTGTAATTTTGTACTATATAATAGTCTCTATCATTTTGCCCGCCAATGAATTGTAGAGTCTGAGTTGCATTAAGAACAGACTTCTCCATATTGATGATGAATCCTAGAGTATGAGACTAAAACTGTCAAGGCTTGCTTTGCTTGCACAAAGATGAGCCAATCATCTAAATACAGGGATACAAATATTCCAAATTTCCTAAGAAGTGATGCTACAACCATAGGGAATTTGTAAATACATTGGGTGCTGAAGAAAGTCTGAAGGGAAGAATTCTGTATTGAAAAAGGTTGTCTATGAATACAAAGCAATGGTACTTCCAATGATTTTAGTGGATAGGAATAAAAGCATGAGTGTCTGAGATCTAGATAGGCATGCCAATTGTTATAGTTTAGCAGAGATAAGATGGTGTTAAATGAGTGTATTCTGAAATTTTCTTTCTTTACATAATGTTTTAATTTCTTGAGATCAAGAATGGGATGTAGACATCCTGATTTTTGGTGATTAGAAAGAAGTGGGAGTAGAAATCTTGATGGACACCCTCTAGTGGAACTTTCTCTATAGCTTGTGTCTTCAGCAATAGGTGAATTTACTCCTGTAAGATGTCTCATTGAGAGGATGGATGATTTATTTGCAAAGGACAAGGGAAGGAGTTGAGTGAAATTTATTTTGTAAACATAGTTGATAATTCTGTAGTAAACAAAGAGCACCAAGGGCCTCCAGGGTAGGGACAAAGCTTTAATTCATGGTTCCAATATGAGCAATGATTTGGCGCATAGTGCCTGCATTAGGGGTCATGGAAACCAACTAATACTGAAGCACAATAAGCACAATTTCAGGGTAATAGTAATCTGAAGGTGATGTGCCTTGTACGCTCCAAGTCAGTGTTTACTTAGAAAAATGGCAGCTTTGTTCCTATCCTGAAGGCTCTTGGTGCTTTTTGCTTTGGCTGTTTTGTGCTTTGCCCTCTCCATGTTGCCATAATGATGTTGTGCCATACTTCCCAAAAGAAGAGTAGACATCCTCCCATTGGATAAGCCTTAAAAGATGTGATTTTTCTTGGAAGTCATTGTTGAAGATGGAAACTGTGATTTCCTTTTCCTAGGCCTCTGGCATTGGAAAGGAGTCTGTGGAGATGGTCGAGACTGAGGTTGACAAGAATAAGGTTGATATTTTCTTTCATAATAAGAATGAAAGTAATATTGGAAAGGATATGATTTTTAAGAAAAAGATAGATCTTTTGTAAGATGAAGAAACATCAGAGTTAGGGATGCTAAGCTCCCTAAAGGTAGAACAATTATCATGAACTTGAGAAACAGCTTCCTTCACCTTATCTCCAAATAAATTGACTTGACATGGTGCATCCCCAAGGTAGTCATGAAATTCTTCACACAGCCCTGAAGCACAGAGCCAAGCTATCCTTCAAGCTACAATAGAGACTGCTCCAATTCCTGAGGTGGTGTTGTAGATATGTGTTTTTGATAAGGTGAAGAGTGCATTCTTTGATATTAGTGAGGTAATTAGGAATGGTCACAAGCAAATCTAGGGCTTGATGTAAGAATGCTAGTAATGAACAATTTGAAGTTGGCAAGCTTCAGTTCTTGCTCTTAACATGGCCCTATGAAATACTAATCTGGCCACTGTGTCTAGCATTCTAGGGTGTTTGCCTAGAGAGTACTGAAAAGTGAACTTGCCAGATTTTGATCTCTTTAGAACTGCCTCAACCACTACAGAGTGGTGAGATAATTGAGGCTTGTCATGCCCTAGGGCAGGTTGGCCTTTATATTTAGCATCTAGACTTTTGGAAACTGGCCAAATAGAGTGGAGGTTTTGCAAACTTGAAGAACAGAATGAATAGGTACAGCAACATGACCCTTGGGTGCATCTATTGATTTAAGGATGCCTTCAAACATCATTCTGGTCAGGAAAGCAATCTTCAGCTCCTGGAGCAAAGCCTTTAAGAATTGTCAGTATGACTTTGATATAACTGGTGTCTGCCGGAGAGGAATCCTGTTTAGATGTAGCAGAGCTATCTTCCTGGTCTTGGACAGTAGGGGTGACTAGAGGATCAGCTGATATGGAAGGTAGCATTCATCGACTTATGAGAATGAAGAAGAATGATGAGGAGAGAGGTCCTGCCAATTAGACTATAGAAAAAGAACTGTAGGAACTACAGAGAAAATAGGGAAAAGGCTATAAGGATATGGTAAGGGGAGTAGTCTAAAGGTTAGTGCAGTAAGCTGAGATCCTGGGGAGCTGGGTTTAATTCCCCCTGCAGCTTCTTGTGACACTGGACAAGTCACTTAACCCTCCATTGCCCCAGGTAAATAATTGTGAGCCTACTAGGGACAGAAAAAGTATCTGCATAAATTATGTACAGCACTGTGTAAATCTAGTAGTGCTATAGAAATTATCAATAGTAATATGGTAGATGTCCTATGAATGAGGGCTGGAGATCAGGGGGCTTTGAGAATCCTGGCTGAGAAGGAAGGTGGAGCTGAGATTGTTGAAAAACTGACCTATTGAGACAGACAGGGGGAAGCCACTGCTTGCTCTGGGATTGGTAGCATGGAATGTTGCTAGTATGTGGGTTTCTGCCAGATACTTGTGACCTGGATTGGCTACTGTTGGAAACAGGATACTAGGCTAGATGGGCCATTGGTCTGACCCAGTATCGCTATTCTTATGTGTTATGTTATGACCTAGAAATGCAGCTACATACTGAATAGTCCGGAAGAGATTTGGTAGTGAAGGTGGTATCATGGAACTCTGAAAGGAAGTGTCCTTCACAGATTAGACAACTGTATTGTGAGGAGGTTTTTTGTTGTTGTTTTTTTTTAGTATTAACTGTGGAGTGCCACCTTTAAGAGTCGTCTTCTTTTTCTCTGAGGAGAGTTGAGGTGATAATAACTTCTGCACAAAATTTAGAGAAGGAGTATTATGAGAAGCCTTAATTGACTCATGAGTAGGCAGAGAGCACTGGGAAACTGTGTTTATTCTGTCATCAGAGTAGGAAGGATAATTCTTTGTTTACACAGGAATAGTTGCCACTGAAAGGGGTTATGAGAGCTTAGAGTTTTTACTTTGTGATTCAAGGGGTGGTGTGTATAAGAGAATGACAAGGGGATAGAGACATGTAGTTAACCACGGGGATGGGGTGGGGACAGAGCCCACGGGGCAGAGCAGGGATGGGAGACAAACTTTGTCCCATGTCATTCTCTACTGTGGAAGATAGAAAAGCTATACTGAACCTGAGTTTGTTGAAGACTTATTATTCATCTACAGATTTAAAAATCATAACAGTACTTCACAGGACATATTTCTCATCCGCTAGGGCATATAGAATGGGTTGTATTTTGTCCCCCCGCTAGCACACCTTAGTAAACAGGGCCCTTAATTTGGATATTTGGACATTGGGTGACTAATTATTCTTTTGAAGTTGAGGAGCAGTGGGTATTCAAGCATGGATTGGGCACACCACACTATGCAATTTATCTTGTTTGTAAAGTTTAGAGTGTAATAAATGTTATATAATTATAAATATCAATGATACAGTAAAATAAACTATATATCACAATCTTTTTTACAGATATATCAGAAATGTAAATAAAATTAAATCAGTTAACTTAAAGGTTAAAATGTCCTCATTCATTCATTCATTTCACAAAAACTGTCATGTTTTGTGTTGGGATCCTGTGGGCTCTTTCCAGCTCGAATAGTCTGTTAAATTGAATACCCAAGATATCAGGGATGAATACAACCTCAAATAGCCAAATTATTACGTATATTGATTCAAATTGCTTTAAAACTGATATGTCAAAATTGGAAGGACTTTACGAAGTTATCTTATGATATGTGGTGGAATACAGTATGTCTTTACGCTAAATATGAAAAAGCTGCTGCAGAGAAATGCGGCTCCCTTTTAGCATTCAATAAAACCTGGTCTCCTATACTCGATTACTCATCCAGTTAATATTAATTATTATAATCTATGCAAATATAAATGGGTACTAATTACATATATATATAATTTCTTATCTCCACCTCTAACATTTAGTAATATGCTTATTCCTATAGATATACAATACCTGTAATGAAACAGAATCAGGGATCCTAGAGTTGATGTAAACAATGTCTATAATTCTTCTACAAGTCAGTGTACATAATCAAACTTGTTAAACTATTATTAAGTCTCTGGTACTTAATTTTCTTTCTTTTTGTTATTTAAAATTAATAAAAATGATTGAACAAAAAAAAACCTGTCATGTTTTAGTCATTTTCTGGAAGCCCATATAACAATCCTGGATATCCTGTGGCAAATCATTCCAAATTTTAGGGGCAACTCCATGAAGTGTCCAGTCCCTAGTTGTGACTAACTTGATGTGTCATCTTCATGAAATAACTAACTGTACCTCTGTTTAACAGTGAAGTATATGCTTTGAAACACATTGTACAACATTGTGCAGAATTTTAAAAACAAATGTCAACTGAATAAAAACATATTTGTAGATCCAATGGAAACCAGGTTTCCTGGGTGAACTGTTAAATCTTTTATTAAGTTAAGAACATAAGAATAGCCATACTGATTCAGACCAATGGTCCATCTAGCCCAGTATCCTGCTTCCAACAGTGGCCAATCCAGGTCACAAGTTCCTGGCAGAAACCCATATAGTAGCAACATTCCATGCTACCAATCCCAGGGCAAGCAGTGGCTTCCCCCATGTCTACCTCAGTAGGAGACTATGGACTTTCCTCCAGGAACTTGTCCAAACCTTTTTTAAATCCAGGTACGCTAACCACTGTTACTATATCCTCTGGCAAAGAGTTCCAGAGCTTAATTATTCATTATGAAAAAAAATATTTCCTCTTATTTGTTTAAAAAGTATATCCATGCAACTTCTTCAGTGTCCCCTTGTCTTTGTACTTCTTGAAAGAGTAAAAAATAGATTCACCGTAGATGGACCGTACAGGTCTTTATCTGCCGTCATTTACTATGTTACACTTCTACTGGTTCTAAACCACTCATGATTTTGTAGACCTCAATCATATCTCCCCTCAGCCGTCTCTTTTACAAGCTGAAGAGCTCTAACCTCTTTAGCCTTTTCTCATATGAGAGGAGTTCCATCCCTTTTATCAATTGATCACTCTTCTTTGAACCTTTTCTAAATCTGCTATATCTTGTTTGAGATATGGCGACCAGAACTGAATGCAATACTCAAAGTTGCACCATGGAGTGATACAGAGGTATTATAGTATTCTCGGTCTTATTTACTATCCCTTTCCTAATAATTACTAGCATCCTTTTTGGTTTTTAGGCTGCCACTGCACACTGGGTGTAAGATTTCAGTGTATTATCTACAATGACACCTAGATCTTTTTCTTGGGTGCTGACCCCTAGGGTGGACCCTAGCATCAGGTAATCATGATTCGGATGATTGTTCCCAATGTGCATCTCTTTGCATTTGTCCACATTAAATTTCATCTGCCCTTTGGATGCCCAGTCTTCCAATTTCCTAAGGTCTTCCTGCAATTTTTCACAGTTCCCTTGTGTTTTAACAACCTTGAATAGTTTTGTCTCATTCGCAAATTTAATTACCTCACTTGTCATTCCGATTTCAAGATCATTTATAAATATGTTAAATAGCACTGGTCCTAGTACAGATCCCTGTGGCACTCCACTATTCACCCTCCTCCATTGAGAGAAATGGCCATTTAACCCTACCATAAGTACATAAGTAGTGCCATACTGGGAAAGACCAAAGGTCCATCTAGCCCAGCATCCTGTCACCGACAGTGGCCAATCCAGGTCAAGGGCACCTGGCACGCTCCCCAAACGTAAAAACATTCCAGACAAGTTATACCTAAAAATGCGGAATTTTTCCAAGTCCATTTAATAGCTGTCTATGGACTTGTCCTTTAGGAATCTATCTAACCCCTTTTTAAACTCCGTCAAGCTAACCGCCCGTATCACGTTCTCCGGCAACGAATTCCAGAGTCTAATTACACGTTGGGTGAAGAAAAATTTTCTCCGATTCGTTTTAAATTTACCACACTGTAGCTTCAACTCATGCCCTCTAGTCCTAGTATTTTTGGATAGCGTGAACAGTCGCTTCACATCCACCCGATCCATTCCACTCATTATTTTATACACTTCTATCATATCTCCCCTCAGCCGTCTCTTCTCCAAGCTAAAAAGCCCTAGCCTTCTCAGCCTCTCTTCGTAGGAAAGTCGTCCCATCCCCACTATCATTTTCGTCGCCCTTCGCTGTACCTTTTCCAATTCTACTATATCTTTTTTGAGATACGGAGACCAGTACTGAACACAATACTCCAGGTGCGGTCGCACCATGGAGCGATACAACGGCATTATAACATCCGCACACCTGGACTCCATACCCTTCCTAATAACACCCAACATTCTATTCGCTTTCCTAGCCGCAGCAGCACACTGAGCAGAAGGTTTCAGCGTATCATCGACGACGACACCCAGATCCCTTTCTTGATCCGTAACTCCTAACGCGGAACCTTGCAAGACGTAGCTATAATTCGGGTTCCTCTTACCCACATGCATCACTTTGCACTTGTCAACATTGAACTTCATCTGCCACTTGCACGCCCATTCTCCCAGTCTCGCAAGGTCCTCCTGTAATCGTTCACATTCCTCCTGCGACTTGACGACCCTGAATAATTTTGTGTCATCGGCGAATTTAATTACCTCACTAGTTATTCCCATCTCTAGGTCATTTATAAATACATTAAAAAGCAACGGACCCAGCACAGACCCCTGCGGGACCCCACTAACTACCCTCCTCCACTGAGAATACTGGCCACGCAATCCTACTCTCTGCTTCCTATCTTTCAACCAGTTCTTAATCCATAATAATACCCTACCTCCGATTCCATGACTCTGCAATTTCTTCAGGAGTCTTTCGTGCGGCACTTTGTCAAACGCCTTCTGAAAATCCAGATATACAATATCAACCGGCTCCCCATTGTCCACATGTTTGCTTACCCCCTCAAAAAAATGCATTAGATTGGTGAGGCAAGACTTCCCTTCACTAAATCCGTGCTGACTTTGTCTCATCAGTCCATGTTTTTGTATATGCTCTGCAATTTTATTCTTAATACCATCTGTTTTCAGTCCAATAACCAATTCCTAATTCATAACAGAATATTGCCTCCTATCTCATAGCTCTAATTTTCTCAGGAGTCTCTCATGAGGAACTTTGTGAAAAGAGTTCTGAAAATCTAGATACAATACATCAACTAGCTCACCTTTATCCACATTTTTATTCATGCAGAAATAGTGTCAATATTGAAGGTGTGGATATTATGCATATTTTATAAATACTTGTAAATTGTTTCTCCACTCATGCTCTGTCCTAGCATATGGTAATTAGTGCATACTAAATTTCATGTGCAGTTAGCAGGACATGTTAAGTACTTCGGCTCTAATTATGAATGAACTTAATGCATGGTAAAGTATTCTTGTGTGCAGCAAATGCAGGGGACAAGCTAGACATGCCCCAACAGTTACCATGCCTTTGAACTTAATGCATGTTAACTTTGGCTGTTAAAGAAAAATCAGCATGGAAAAACTTCTGCATTAAGTGCTATTTTATAAGGAGTATGCACACTTTATAGAATAGCCCCGGGAGAGGGAAAATACTTTCTGACCTGGAGACTGAAGGTGGAGAGAGAGAGAGAGAGGAGCAGTGCCCTGGAACATTGCAGACCCACTGACATCATTGACACAGGTCCGGAGCTATAATAATAATAATATATTATTCTTTTATTCCATGTATGCCAAACTGGTTCAGCATGGAGCACAACACAGAAGCTGGAACAATCTGGGAATACAATAAAAATTACATAATAGTTGAGTATTATATAGAAATAAAAGGTTCCTTATGTTAACTACAATGTTATTTCATGGAAAAGAGTTTAAACTTTCATACATTATAATAATTATTTAAAAAAATCATTGTTGCTGTATAACAAAAAAATGACTTTTAAAACTTTCTAAAAGTCTTATAATCAGTGATGGATCATAGCTCAGTTGGGATAGCTTTTCAAAGTTTCACTGCTTGGAAAGAAAAAGAAGATTCAAACAGATGAGACAATTTCATCCCTTTTGGACTAGGAAACATAAAGGGGTTAGGCTGTCTCAGTGGCCTGGTTCTTATTGAAGATGCAAATGTAAATAGCGAATACATATACAATGGTGCTAAACCATGCAAGATCTTGTACAAAATATAGCAAAACTTAAAAATCACCCTATCCTCCATCAGAAGCCAGTGGATGTGTAAAAACAATATAGAAACATGATCAAATTTTGATAATGAGAAAATCAACCTAACTGCTGCATTTTGTATTGTCTGTAATTTTGTTTTTAGAATACTCTTAGAACAATTCAAATAAATCACATTGCATAGTCAATTTGAGACAGAAGAAGAAACAACAACTAATGATCTGAAGTGTGCAATATCAAAATATTTACAAATTCTGTGTAGTTTTCTCATTAACAAAAAAGACTTTTTGACTGTATAATTGATTTGAACATCTAATGACAGTGTTTGATAAATCATTACTCCCACAATTCTAATTGATGATGAGAAAACATATTCTAAATTATTTAAGGCCCTGCTTACTAAACCATGCTAGAGGCGCGCTAGCAATGTTAATGCCCATAGGAATATTATGGGCATCTACACGGTTAGCGCGCACTAAAAATGCTAGCACACTTTAGTGAACAGGGCTCTTAGTTTGAAAGATTTATCACAAGATGAGATAGCATTCCTGCTCACTAGCATGAACTTTTTTTTACTTTTCAAATGATGTTGCAACATCCAGTCACATATTAACTGCATTCCATTTTTAATGGTATCCTTCGGAGCCTCAATAGATATTTGAATTGGGACAAATACTGTAATATCATCTGATATATATATATGTCAGAAACATAACCTTGTCTAAAACAAACCCAAGACAGTAAGTAAACACATTAAAAAGGATTGATGAAAGTGGTGATCCTTGGTGTACTTCAGAAGGAATAGCCCATCCATCTGATATAACATTATTCATCTTTGCCCTATAAACCCTAGATAAAAAGCCTCAGAACCATCTCAATACCTTACCAGAAATTCCAGTTTCATCAAGTACATTCATATAATATCATGATCAACTAGGTCAAAAGCTGATGACAAATCAAATAGCATTATCACAACTTCTCCACCATTTCTGAATATTGATCTGGCAGCATCCTGAATATAGCCAACCACAGTTTCGTACTATAATTAGTATGAAAACCGGATTGGGAACTATATAAGATGTTGAAGTGTTCCAAGTAAGATGATAACTGAGCAGCTGCCACTCCTTCCATAATTTTAATAAACAGGGAATGGATGTAACAGGCCTATAATTTGACAACAATGAAAGAAATTCCTTAGGATCCTTAATAATAGGAGTCAAAACTATCTCCCTCATGACAGCTGGAAAATTACCCTCATCTAAAAATGAATTTACCAAATCTAATAATAATATTTAAACTCAACAAATGTAAATTTCAACAAATAGTCTGGACAAACATTTAGTATGGAAGAAAATGTTACATATCTCAAGAATAAGGAACTAAACTCTGACCATTGAACCAAAGAAAACTCTGACCAGCTCCTATCTGCTAGTAGGGAATTAACAGAGGTGAAAATTAAAGGGCATAATATATTCATCCTTGCACAAACATGAGGCTCTAATTTGTCTGATTTTATTTTCAAAGAAATCTGCAAGCTTAACACTAGGGGCCAAATTTTTATTTGATATTACTACATTTTGAGTCATTGTCAGCTGAGAAAAAAAATCTGAAATAGTTTCTTAACATTTACTTAAGATGTCCCTACCAGTTTTGAATACCTTCTAGTTTCCTTCTGCTTTTTTTTGTATTGTGTGATAGTCTGTCTCCATAATGATATATTCTGTAGAGTTCTATTTTATTACACTTTCTAATTTTCGACAAGTCTGTTTCAACAATAGAACATCAGATCTAAACCACCCGTTACTCTGTCCCTCCTTTTAAAATCTCTTAGATCTGGGAGCTAGATCACCTAAGATAGCTTCTCCCCATCCCTGTGATGGTTGGAGAGGGAAGGAGCTTACTGACTTGGAGACTGGAGGTGGAGAGAGAGAGGAGCAGTGCCCTGGAACAACACAGACCTGCTGATGTCATCGTGGGCCCGGAGCTGTAAGAGCTGGCAAGTTCCTGTGGCATGGCTACAGGGTGTGGCAAAAGGGGCATGCCCTATGGAGTATGCCAGGCCTCTTGACATACTACTACTACTACTACTACTATTTAGCATTTCTATAGCGCTACAAGGCATCCCCTTTGGAGTCCCAGTGGAGCTTTGGTGGAACCCAAGGATTTTGGCAAGCTGCTGTTTGAATTTCGTTTTCAGGCATTTGCTCCATTTTTTTCTCTATAGAGTGTGATGGAGAAGTGTACAGCTAAGATTAAGTTTCCTGCTATGAGTACCCCTTCAGCCTCTGGTCCTATAGATAGACATCTTGTGCCTCTTAGTAGAGGAAGCTGTCCTCCCTTGACTGCTGGCCTCGACTCTAGTGCCTCCTTAAGTTCAGGGGAGTGGCAATCCCCTATGTCACCTACAGGATTATTTTTGAAAGAGAAGGGCGCCCATCTTTCGACACAAATCAGGAGATGGGCGTCTTTCTCCCAGGGTCGCCCAAATCGGCATAATCAAAAACTGATTTTGGACATCCTCAACTGCTTTCTGTCACGGGGACGACCAAAGTTCACAGGGGCGTGTCGGAAGCATAATGAAGGCGGGACTGGGACATGCTTAACACACGGGCGTCCTCGGCCGATAATGGAAAAAAGAAGGGCGTCTCTGACGGACACTTGACCAACTTTACTTGGTCCATTTATTTTACGACCAAGCTACAAAAATGTGCTCTAAATGACCAGATGACCACCAGAGGGAATCGGGGATGACCTCCCCTTACTCCCCCAGTGGTCACTAACCCTCTCCCACCCTAAAAAACAATTTAAAATATTTTTTCCAGCCTCTATGCCAGCCTCAAATATCATACCCAGCTCCATAACAGCAGTATGCAGGTCCCTGGAGCAGTTTTGGTGGGTACTGCAGTGCACTTCAGGCAGGCGGACCCAGGCTCATCCCCCCCCTACCTGTTATACTTGTGGTGGTAAATATGAGCCCTCCAAAGTCCACCAGAAACCCACTGTACCCTCATCTAGGTGCCCCCTTCATCCCTAACGGCTATGGTAGTGGTGTACAGTTGTGGGGAGTGGGTTTTTTTTTTGGGGGGGGGGCTCAGCACACAAGGTAAGGGAGCTATGCACCTGGGAGCTTTTTCTGCACTGCAGTGCCCCCTAGGGTGCCTGGTTGGTGTCCTGGCATGTCAGAGGGACCAGTGCACTATGAATGCTGGCACCTCCCATGACCAAATGGCTTGGATTTGGTTGTTTCTGAGATGGGCGTCCTCGGTTTCCATTATCGCTGAAAATCGGGGATGACCGTCTCTAGGGACGACCATCTCTAAGGTCAACCTAAATGTTGAGCATCCCCGACCGTATTATTGAAACAAAAGATGGCCGCCCATCTTGTTTCGACAATATGGGTTTCCCTGCCCCTTTGCGGGGACATCCTGCGACGACGTCCTCAGGAAAAAGTGGGCGCCCTGTTCGATTATGCCTCTCCTAGTGTTTCACATGCCCCTCCTTCACCAGGTTTATCCCAAGAAAGTTTTTGTGCCACAGAGGAAGAACCTGGTTTACAATTACCATCTTCAGAGTCATTAACTTCTATTTCTTTGAATGCTGTTAAATTTCTTGTTGAGGTCCCTCCTTATGAGGGTGATATATCTCAAATAACAATTGCTGATATTTGGAAAGTCATTAACAGAACTGAATCAATGCTACAGGTTCCTGTGCAGCAATTTTGTGACTTTTCACAGCAAGTAGTCACTAAGATAGAAATGTTGGATACTAAAAGTAATCAGATGGATAGGTCCTAGAAACAGTTTGAATCTCAACTTGAAACTCTACATAAAACTGGGACATCTGGAATCAAGGATAGCTTGATTATACATAGACATATGGAAGTATTGGAAAATTAGAGTAGAGCAAAACATTTGAGATTTTTGAACTTTACAGTGTGTCCTCTTTTATCTGCAGAGGTACTTCTGAGGAAGTATTTGAAGGAAATACTGCTTCTTTCAAATCTGACTCTATTCTTATTTCTAATTGTTTCTATTTGCCATCTAAAGGGGTAAGAGATGACCAGGAGCAGGGGGCACCTGGTGTACTATCTCCTAGAGTAAATGATTCCTTAAACTTAACTGAGTTTTTAGAGACAACTCAGGGTGATATTTCCACTTGGTCCACCCTCCTGGTAATACTCTCTTTAGAGACGGATAAAATATTAGTTTTGAAGACTTTGATTAAAAAAAAAAATCCTGTTTTGTGGAAGGAAACTTTTATGAAGCCGAAACACGGACTGTGTCAGGTACGCCTGTATCAGCAGTAATAAAGAGTTTCTTAACACTATCTCCAGTGTTGGACTCATCCTTTGGTCAGCCTCTACTCTTGCTTGCTTGGATGATTTGACGTAGAGGTTCTTTCCTGTTTTGGTGTTCAGGTCTTTCCTGACATTTCCACAGCAACACAACTCAGATGTAAGCAATTTCCTAGATTTAAATTGAAAGTTCAAACACTTAGTGCAAGTTTCTTTTTGAACTTTCCTGTAAAGTGTATAATTACTTTTGTTGTTGTTACTTATACTTTTTTGAGCCAGAACAATTAGAAAGATTGCTGTTAGATAAGGAAGCAAATCTGTATTTCTACACCAAACTTTAGTCACAAGAACTTATGCCAGCTCAGTGGCTGAAGTAAATACTCATTCATAACTGTAGGCAGCTAAATGCATAAATGCTAGTATTCTATAACTTGTGCGCATAAGTGACTGACACACCCTGACTCACCCATGGCCCTCCATGATTCACGCCCCTTTGAAATTGCGTGCTCTGGAATCTGAACATGCAACTTAGAGAATAACAACTAGGGGGTTCTTTTTGTTAAAGGTTAGCTTGAGTTATCTGCAGCAGGGCCCATAGGAATAAAATGGGCCCTGCTTTTGATAACTCTAGCTAATCTTTAGTAAAAGACCTCCAAGAGCAGTTACACACATTACTGCTAATTGGTGCCCATTTGAACCAGTTAAGGCCAATTATAGCCTATAATTGCTCATTAACACCAATTATCAGGTCATTATTAAAGTATGCATGCAACTACCCTTATTCTATAATTTGCACATGCAAATTTACAACTTTCTAGAATTTGGGGGATGGTGTACACTCTGGCACTGTGACTACTTACACACATATAGGGCTAGATTCTATATATCACCTAGATTTAGATGTATTTTAGAGAATGTGCCTAAATTCAGCACGGTTTATAGAATACGCTGAGAGTCCGTCCGCATGACTACATTTAATCATGGGCATTTACGCCAAATAAAACGTGGTGTAAATGCCTGCAACTAAAGACCCCTTTTACCAACCTGTGGCAATAGGGGGTTGGCACTAGCGTTGGTGCATATTTTACATGTGCGCTGAGGCCCCACTTTTACCGCAGCTGGTAAAAGGGAAGTCTCACTTTCCTACAGGAAATGGCTAGGTGGCATGTAAAGCACTTGCCGCACGGCCATTTCAGGGGAAAGCCCTTACCACCCCTCATTGAGGTGGCAGTAAGGGCTCCCATATTAACCTGGAGGTTACCAGGCAGTGCATGGCACTGCCCGATTACCGCTGGGTACACTCCGACGCTACAAAAATAAATACGTTTTTGTAGTGTCGGAAATGACGGCGCACTAGGGGTGGGAAGTACTGCCGGGCTGCTGTGGTAGCCCAGCGGTACTTCCTGTATAGCGAGCGGTAAGCCCTAAATTAGGTGTGGACTGGATGTATTCTATAACAATACGCATAGATTACAGATATGCCCACAACCTGCCTATTCCATGCCCATGGCCACACCCCTTTTCAGCTATGTGCATTAGAATTTGCATGCATCACTTTACAGAATATGCTTAGACAGTTTTTTTGCATACATTCTAATTAATGCCTATTAGTGTCAATAATTGCTTGCTAATTGTCAATTATCGGCACTGATTAGCTTGTTAACTCCTGGGAGGGAGGGAGGGGAGAAAAGGGTCTCCTTTTCTTAAGCAGACCTGGATGATCTTCTAGCTGGTCCTTCCACTGCCATGGAGTAGCCGGAAGGGAAAAATAGAATAAGATACTCAATCCTGTCAGACTCTAAAGAAAACACTAACCATTATAATGAAAAAGGGAATGGAAGGCAATGACGGCACAAACAGTTCCACATCCCAAAGGACTATAAATTCCACTGTAGATTATACTGTCATGGATGCAATTCTGGTTATATAAAGTTCAGTAGTTTTAAGGAGAGTGAGTGGGTTGTTGTTTCACCTTCCTGAAACATCTCTTGATACAGTGGCATCAGGGTTTTTAATACAGAGTGCGGAAATCAGGCATTAGGACTAGAAGGGAAGAGGATACAGTGTTATTCCTTTGTGTGCTTGCTTGGGTTGACATGTTAGGACTTGTTTTCAGTTTTATAGGTAGATGAAAAACTATCTTGAACAATCTCCTCTCTATCTTTATAAGATTCCGTTCATATCAGCATTTGCTGATAATAGTTCTGAATCACCTTGCTATAAATACTTTCTTGTTAATCTTTTATCTCAGTATTTCCACTACAGGCTTTTGTCAGTTACTTTAAATTGTTATAACATTTTATCAGTTATTAGCAGAGGTTTCCAAACCAATTCTTAATGCATTTTAATGAGGTGCATATTTTCAAAGGATGATCCTAGCTTTACAAAAAATATGAATTTGACATATAATATTCCGTGATTATTATAAAAATAACTAGAGGTTATTGCTGATAATTTGAAAGGTGGGGTGGAAAAGGTTGTCTAGGGAGAAGGTTGGAGTTCAAACTCTTATTCCCTAGAAATCTCATTTGTAAATAATTGCAGCAGAAAATTTCCTGGTTGAAAATCCAGGAGACATTTTAGTGAATTTAGGTCTAGGAAAACACATTTTAAGCTGAAAGGGCAAGTCAGGATCACCTGAATAGCTTCAATTTCAATTTCTTTACTATCAGCAGTTACCTGCTAATAAGGTCCCTTGTTGAAAAAAAAAAGATCATCTTAAATTCCTGGAGTAAATGAACTTAGCATGCAATTCATTAGTGGTTGATGCAGCTGTATTTTTTAAAAATATATTTTAGCTTTAAAAATGTTTAATTTTTTACTACAGGGAAAATTAAGATTAAGTTCATTAAACTGGCAGGAAATGGTTGGGTAATTGCTCAAAGAAAAGAATGAATTTCTGAGACCTGTCTTTGAGGAACAGCTTGTGTGTCTGGGCCACTAGCTTCAGACTCTGGACTTTCACACGATCTAGTAAATTAGATCACAAATATTCATGAGTTTCATACACTTTGGGGTACTTTTACTAAGCTGTGGTAAGCACTAATGCATGCTTATCACAGGTGAAAAAGCACTAGGATGGGGTGTGCTCAGGCGTCTTGTGGTAGTTTTGGTATTGGCGCACGCTTCCTACATGCTAAAAAGTAGAATTTATTTTTTAGTGCTGTGGGCATGTATGGAGGTTTGAGAGTAGCCGTGTTCTGTGTGAATTGGTTAGCGCAGCTACATTGCTGCATGCTAACTGATTAGCGTGTGGTTAATGCATGAGCCCTTATAGTATCTGTGTGTGTGTGAACAATATCAAGATGTCATTCAATCTCAGTCTGTACCTGTTTATTTTAATTAAAATATTTCTAGCCCACCAATCTACATGCTTCACGTGCAGCAGGTAAAATTAACATTGTCATCATCAAAAGTCATAAAAACCTAATATAAAAAACAGAGACCTACAATGCATAAAATATGTGACGATATCTCCCCACAGAAGGCCCAGCACAGTAGGTTTGGACCTGGATATCATATCTTTGTCACCTACATCCCCTCTGCTACTGTCTTCGTTGCTATCCTTGGGCTTCTGCCTTGTTTTCTCCCCTTCTTTCTCCCTCTGTTTTCAGCATGGAAAGGGGGAGGGGGCTTAGACAATGAATTAGATTGGAAACAGAATGACAGAGTATAATGATAAATAGAATTCACTTTGATGAAAGAAAGGCAATTAGTAAAATACCTCAGGGATACACTTTGGAACCAGTTCTTTTCAATATCTCTGTGAATAACAAATGGTAAAACATAACAAAAAGACCATTTTTGTTTATCCCTGCTAAACAAACCAAATGGACATAAGCCTTAACAAGATAATTGTACAACTTGGTGCTGATATATAAGTGCCTAGAAGATGCCAGATAGGAGCCTATTCTATAAAAGAACATAGGTGCCTACATAATATGGAATCTTCCTAATTTTTGGGACTCTAATAGGGATTTATGACCTGGACTGGCCACTGTTAGAAACAGGATGCTGGGCAAGATGGACCCTTGGTCTGACCCAATACGGCAAATCTTATGTACTTTCCTTTATAGAGTACTAATGTAACCAGGTACATACATGCATATCCAGATGGGTGTGAGCACCTACACCAGCCATAGAAGAAGAGCAAGTGTGTCCACCTAAGTTCTCATGATTCATTCATATGAGTTCCATCCATATTCTGCCCAAACTCTGCCCAAGCGTACACTCACCTGTGAAATGTGTACTGTGTAAGAAGTGTGCATATTTATAGAATAACACTTAGGCACAAAACTGGCATATATGCACGTATGTGCATAAAATATGCCAGTATAGGCTACTATTCTAATCATTAATCTCTAACCAGAGGGGTGAAGTAAAAATCACAAAACTTCTTGTCCACACTTCACTAGACCAGTGTCTGTAGTTCTATTGACAGCAATACTACTAAAGACATGCCTCTAAAGGAGGAAGAAAAAAGCCTTAGAACTTGACAGATACTAGCTTTGTGTGCATCTCCATCTTTCAATCATTGGCTTAAAAAAACCCTCTCCAAAATCCTTAATTTAAACTTATTACAGTGCACTCCATTTAAGTGCACGTCGGATAAGCGCATGCTCTGTTTAACTGCATGCCGTACTTTGGTCCCGTTTTTGGCGCCATCAATTTCTATGGGGACAAACTTTGGTTTAGCACACCACTGATAAGTGCAAGATTCACTTATATGCATGGTTTAAGACCGCTCCTCTGCAAGAAAGACTCCGCATAAGTGCATGCATGGAATATGGAAGCTGATTGGCATGTGACAAAGGGGCGGTAAATTTGAAATCTCGGTTAACTGCCACAGGCAGAATAAGCAAAATAAAGTTGTTAGAGTGTACACTGGAGTCGTCGTCGTCGCGGCGGAACTGTAAGACTTTAACACTGGCTGAATGAATAGAAGTTCTTAAAAAATTAGAACACAAAGAGGCATATTTTCAAAGCACTTTGGGAGGCTAAGTTCCATAGGTTTCTATGGAACTTTGGGAGGCTAAGTGCTTTGAAAATGAGCCTGAAAGTCAAGCATCTATTGCTAAAGAATATGGTGTCAATCCCAGTCAAATTTCATGTATCTTGAAGCAGAAAGATCAGCTTCTGGAAGACTGGCAAAACAATACAAATCCACACAGGAAACGAAAACGGGTGGGAAAAGCTGAGGATGTAGAAGCTCTTCTTCGGTGATTTTCTCAAGTCAGGAGCAGACAGTTTCCTGTCAGTGGTCCACTGCTTATGGAGAAAGCTAATCAGCTAGCTGAAAGTCTTGGCCTGAACTCAAAGCAACTGTTGGATGGTTGGAAAGATGGAAGGAGAGGAACAACATAAAATTCAAGAAACAGCATGGTGAAAAACAAGACGCTGATGACTCTGGTGCTGAAAATTGGGTTGTTTCAGTTCTTCCTAATATCTTGAACGAGTTTGCACCTCGTGACATTTTCAATGCTGACGAAAACGGTCTCTACTGGTGAGCGATTCCTGATGGAACACTTGCATTCAAACAAGCCGAAACTACAGGAAGTAAAACATCGAAGGACCAACTGACGATCCTCCTTTGCTGCAATATGGATGGAAGTGAGAAGTTGAAACCACTCATCATTGGAAAGAGCAAGCAGCCCCGTTGCTTCAAGAATGTTAAGCGACTTCCTGTGTCATACGAGGCTAACGCAAATTCATGGATGACTGGGGAAATTTGGAAGCAGTGGCTAAAGAAGTTAGACACTAGAATATGGGCACAAAAGCATCAGATTTTGTTGCTTTGTGATAATTGTGTTGCACACAGTGATGATGTCAGGCTGTCTAATGTCAAGGTGGTCTTCCTGCCACCAAACACTACCTCCCTGATCCAACCTATGGATCAGGGCATAATAGCCAATTTCAAAAAACATTACCGTGCTCTTGTGCTACGTCGTATGATGAGCATTATGGATGACCAGACTGGCAAGGATAAACGTGCTGTTGAACTGGCTCGTAATCTATCACAGTTGGATTCCCGACACATGCAGAAAGAAGCCTGGAATCATGTTACACAGGCAACCATTGTGAACTGCTACAAGCGGGCAAGCTTTGTTAAGGATGTGGAAAGGGACGAAACAGATGCAGTTGTTGCAAACACGTTAGATGAACAGGCTATTGACATCTCAGCCGGTGTTACTGAAGAGGAATTTCATTACTACGTAGCTGTTGAATACAATCTACAAACAGCTGACAACAGCACTGATGTTGAGATATGTGCCTACACGCAGGCAACGGCTGATGATGAAACAGATGATGAAATGAGCAGCGAGGCACATGATGACGAAATTCAACAACCTCCTGTCACTTTTGCAAGAGCGCTGGAGAGTCTCAACACCATGCGGACCTATCTGGAGGCCACTGGATGTCAGTGCTATGACAGTTTTTACCGTCTGGCAGACGTAATCTATAGAACTCACAGACACAAAAGAGGACTATGACTGATTACTTCAAGTATGCCTGTCAGTTAATGGAGACTATATACTGTATGTATAATAAACAGTACTGTACATATATTTATCAGATGTCAAGCTTCTTTGGGTCACAATGGTTAAGTGCACGCTCCGGTTAACTGCATGTACTTCTTTGGTCCCAGCCACTTTCACTTAAGCAGATTGCACTGTATTTACTTGTCTTTTTTCAAAACTGTATATGTATGTAGAAAAAGTACAGCCAATGAGGCGCTAGTATGGACTGATCGTCAGTATTTTTAACAAATGAACTATTAGTTCTGAACTGAACATTTGATTGGGTAATGTGGGATATATATTCTGCCCCCTAGATGCATCTAGGGGGCGGTATATATATATATTTGAAACAGTGTGAAGGTTGGAACTGTGAGTTTATTCTTATAAGTATAGTATTAAGATTTGTGTCTTACAATTTTATACCAACTGTTTACTTTGCTTCTGTTCCTAATTTATGAAGATCATTTCCCCCTGAAGCAGCAGGACAAAGCACTGCAAAACAGTGGCCAGCGTCAGGGGGACATGTTGAAGTAAAACAAAAGTTATGTGATTTTTTTTCTACATATATAGACAATTTTGAAAAAAAGGCAAGTAAATAAAAATTTTAAATATTTTGGAGGTTTTTTTTTTAAAGCTGATGATTGAATGATGGAGATGCATATACATCCATCAAGTTCTGCGACTTTTTTTCTCAATAGAATAGACACTGGTCTAGTGAAGTGAATACAAGGAGTTTTGTGTTTTTTAGTATTCTAATCATTTACATGCAAAATGTGCATACGTTAGCACCTAAATGGCACTATTATAGTCCATAGGGTAAGGAAAGCAGCACTTGTTTTTGCTTGACCATTGCTTGCGAAGTGGTTGCTAAAAACTTGCAGCTGAAGCCACATAAGTTATACATTCAAAATTGAATTGAGTAATTAGCTATCCACTAGGCAATAGAAGAAGAGGCACATCCCATGGTGGTCTAATGGGTTCCTCCAGAGCTATATCTCTCCTTCTGATGCTCAGAGGATAATTATTGACATACTTCTATTGTGACTGTGTAGGTCCTCTATATTCAAATGTAAATCTCCAGTTTCTACTCCTTAAGGATCTTGGGGTCAGCTAGCAGGACACAGCTTGTCGAAGGGAGGGTAAGCTGATGCCTGTGGACCACTGGATTGCTTGTATATTAGTACTTTGGACAAATGTGTAGGATAGTTGATACACCCTACTAGTAAATCATGACACTCACAGGTCTAACCATTTAAGGTAGTGAGCGATAGTGCAATACTGGTCTGAGACACCAGCCTTGGCACATGGCACTGTGACTTCCTTCCGGAATTTTTACATTAGAAGGCCTTCACATAGCTGATACACTGTCAACCCACAGAGAAGATGTCCAGGATTGCCCAGATCTTATTTAGGTGTAGGTCACATATGGGCCTGTGGAATGGGGGATAGGTTCACTCCAATCCATGTGGTAGTTAGTGGAGTGAGATAGTCACCACCTGTACAGACCCAATGGCCGCTGGATGGACATTGCAAAGATGATGAAATGTTGTGCTCATACCCCACAACTTAAGTGTGACATCTGTGGCACATGCCCTCTCCCATTTAGCAGAAATGTTTATGTTCTACTTTGTATCTTCATGGTAGGTTCCTCCAGGCAGTAAGGGGATAGGCTTCCCTTGTCTAGTAACATTTCAGCTGGGTTTCTCTTGCCCTGTTACTGTCTGTCCATGTGGAGGTGCTGTGTCAATTAATCTGGTGCCTAAGACCACTACAATTGCTATCTCTAGTAGCCACCTGTTTACTGACAGTGTGGAGATGGATAAAAGGGGAAGAGTATGTGCAAGGTTGAACCTGAGCTTTTGTTCATCATATTGCTCGTAGTACTGTGGGACTCATTGCTGGGACTCATTGCCTGCATGAAAATGTGTATGTGGGACATGATTAGGCTCTGGTGTTGTGAACATTGGGTGTGGATCCTTTGATGTGATGATGTTCAAAGCACATAAACAGGGCTAATGTGTCTGAAAAGGCTTTTCACACACTTGAGTTATAGTCTCCCCGATTTTATATAGCGTGCCTAGTGTTCCGCGCTGAAATCCAAGTGTATTCTATAACAACGCACATAAATTACACTGGTCTACAAAAAAAACCTTTTTTTCTGTAACAAGAACAAAACATACATTTTCTGGAAGATAATTCTTCCCTGAATCCAGATCTCATTTCAGAATTTCTGTATCAGCCTCAGTTTTCATGTGATAATGTTTTTTGTAAATGCTTGTGTTGGCATATGTAGCTATTATATGTATCTGGCAAAATGACACGCTTCTGCTACAAGAGTTCCAAAAAAACTGTGTCAGTTCACAAAGAAATCAAAGATATAAGCAACATAAGAGTAAAAGACCAGTAAAAGATCATTACAAAAGACCATGTCACCTTCCTTGGAGAAATATTCAGAAAAAATAGCATGTCGGTCACGAAAAACACTCACTTTCGTATCGCAAGAAAGAAGATTCCATTTTTTTAATCTCAAACCTAAAAGCTCAGCCTGTTGCTTCGACAAATTTAAATCACGAACAAGATCGTTGAGATCCCCTTGTGTCAAAAAGTGGGGCATATTTGATTCACAGAGGTCCTGAAATGATGGTTTGGTATGCATATCCCCTTCTCTGTCTTCTGCATGTTCATCACTGTATTCATCTTCACTCACTATCAAATTCTCAGGAGGCACTGGTACTGGTAATTCTTCACTGTGACATACAGGTCTTATAGCAGATGGTAAGTTAGGATATTGCACAGTTTTCCTTGTTTTCGAGGTGATTCCTGCTATTTTTGTCAGACAGAAATAACAGTCTGTTGTGTGATCCGTTGGTTCCCTCCAAATCATGGGAACAGCAAAGGGCATGCAACGTCTTCCTTTTAACCAGTCTGTCAGGAGTGTAACACACATCAAACAGCAAATGTGGGGAGCCCATTTGCGGTCCTGTTCACCAACCTTACACCCGAAATATAGTTCGTAGCACTTTTTTACAAGAGGATTGAGTTTTCGTTTTTGCGATTTCAGAGTAAACTCTCCACAGATATAACAAAAAGAATTTGGGCTATTTGCACAGGTACGAGGCATTTCTTCTGAAATGACACAAAACACAAACCTTCACAAACGTAGAACTACAAGCAGTCACTTCCAACAGCAATTGTTGACTGAACTCTCAATGCTGAGATATAGGTGGCAACTGACGCAACAGAACGTGTTTGAACATGTTCGAGCATGACTCATGGGCAATGTTGCCAAACCTCCCTTATTTCCTGGTGGTGGCTTTCTAAACTAAGGGTTTTGTATTGTAATTCCTAGTATATTTCAATTGTTTTTCCAAAAATTACAACTGCTGAATTAAATTAATCCACAGCAGCACGGCCGCTGAGAAACTTGGCTGGGCCCGGGACAAGGCCGCCTTGCCCCCGCTGCAGCCCCGCCCCCGAGGTTGCTGCTCCCCTCCCCCCTCCGAGGTCGCCGCTGCTGCTGCTGCTCCCCCGAGGGCGGGATACAGGGAGGGAAGGAGTCCCGAAGGGAGGAGTTCCGCCTCACAGGGAGGTGAGAGGGAGAGTCGCACCGCGCGGTGATTTAAATACAGGGGGCCAGCCCAGTGGCAGACGGTCAGGGGGCGGGTGGGACTGGCACCGGGCCCCCCTTGAAGGCCCGGGCCCTGGGGATTTTGTCCTCCCGCCCCCCCTCTCGGCGGCCCTGCACAGCAGGGTACCAAAATGCAGCGTTTTCAAGGATTTTTATAAAAAGGGTAGCGTGTCACAAGAAAACTGAGCCCGATAGGCAAAAACTGATTTCATTTTCGAATTCAGCACCCATGACTTAGCTAAGAACACCATTCACATTCTTTGTAACAAAAATGCCGTTTACCAATAAGCCAATCGGTGTTGTTAACAGCACTTTAACAAGAACTAATGAGCACTAATTGACAATAATTAGAATTTACGTGCACAAATTGCTAATGTAATGCACAGCGCTTAAATTATGGACGAGGAAATGAGCATTTCATGGGTGTTCCAAAATTTATTCTCACTGTTATAGAATATGGCCCTCTGTACCTAAATCTACACGCTGGGACTTACGTCATGTTTTCATTGGTGAAAATGGAGGTGCCTAGATTTAGGCACTTGGGTGTCAACTAAACGTATTCTATTTACTGTGCCTAAAACTACGTGCTGCTTATAGAATGCACTTAGGCAGAAATGCTCTCCGTGTGGATTTTTTAGGCACCATATATAGAGTCCCTCCCAGTGTGGCTTGCATGTATATGTTATCCACTATATCGTACTGCATCCTGGGGTTTCCATTACTGATGTTGCAGCAAGAAGTGACGGTACATGTTGTAAGCTCACCTAGCAGCCAGCTACCTATTATCCTTCCATGCTGAAAACAGTCATGTATGCCAGATGGTGCAAAATATAGGAATCATGGCATGACCCAGGCTAGTGTGCACAGATGTCTATTATCATGCTAACTCCTAAATGGTAGCCCTGGACTTTTTTCTTTGTTCCATTATGACTGAAAAACGTCCAAGTTCTGGGAATGCCCAAAACCCCACCCTAACACACCTTCTTGTGATTTGGATGCACTGCAGACAAACTGCATAGAAAAATATCTTAAAAATGGATTTTGAAAAGTCCATCTGATGCTTGATGACGCTTTTTGGATCTTTTTCTGTTTCAAAAATGAGCCCCTTATTAAATTTGTATTTTGCCTATCTCCAAATTCTAAGCAGGCAACAGTTAACATATATATTAAAAGGACAAATAAAACATATATATCATTGTCAGTTACCTTAAACTCCAAGAACAGCAAAAGCTGCTCTTTAGGAAACAGAACCAGTTCTAAATGCCAAATAAATAAATAAACAAATGAGTCTTCAAAATTCCATCAGATCCACTACTACATGCAACCCTACAGGAAGTGATGTCCAACCCTGCATTCTAACCACAGAAAAAATATTTTTGGCTGTATGCAGGTTTTGCAAACTGACTGTTGCTGACTCGAACACAGCAGTCAGGAAGGTGTGCACAAGTGTTATAAGGTACCCAGTTAACACACTTTAGTACATTGACCTGGAGAAATGGATACAGATATGGATGTATTATAAATAGCAAACAACTATGGGGCCCTTTTACTAAGCCGCGTAAGCGTCTACACGCGCCCAACATGCGCCAAAATGGAGTTACCGCCTGACTACCGCGTGGCTCTTGCGGTAATTTCATTTTTGGCACGTGTCCAATACATACATCCTCCTGAAAAATATTTTTTTAATTTTGGTCGTGTGTAACGGACATGTGCCAAGTGGCATTTGACGCATGTAGGTCATTACCACCCAGATTCGTTACCGCTAAGTCAATGGCTGGCGGTAAGGTCTCAGACCCAAAATGGATGCGTGGCAATTTTGATTTTGCCACACGTCCATTTTTGGCAAAAAGAAGGCCTATTTTACAGGCATGCTAAAAGATGGATTGGCGTGTGCCCAAAACCCGCTCCTACACTATCGCAAGCCATTTTTCAGCGTGCCCTAGTAAAAGGACCCCTACGTTTTCTCAGTAAGACATGCACCTTCATTATTCCTGGTATTTCTTTTCATTTCTCATGCGTGCTCGCTCTTCTACTTTTTCAAAGGGCATGCAATGCAAAGATAATAAAGTGTGCTGTCACCGAATACAACGCCAAAAGAGCAGCAGTATTTGAAAGGTTCATTTGGAATGAATCCAGAGAAGAGTAGTGATGTTTAACATGGGACATTCCAGGCTATAAATTCCTTTCTCTACCCAATTACATGCAGTACAAATGTTGACTTTAAATTTACAGCTTCGATATGAGTCATTGACTGTTCTGATTCTGAATTTATTTGTCATATCTTCAATAAAGTGGAATGAAAAAGAGAGCTATCCAACCATGATATGCCACTTCTATTACTCAGATGTTACACAGATAAAATCTTACTGCCTGGTAAGATCCTTTAGGAAAGTAAAAGTCATGCTTAGTTTTAGTCAGCTTTGCTTTCATTCCAGAACTGAAATGCTAAATACATCAGATTTTGTAACCCCCCCCCCCCTCTTTATTTTCAAGATCTGTTTAATTTTATCCTATGCAGGCTGTATATGGTCAGCTAAAGAATATATCATTCCAGAAAAGAAAGGCATTCTTCTTTTTAATTGTACTGGAAAGGGAATGCCTTATGCTTTGTCATAATTTAATGGGAGTGAGATGCTTGGTGGCATTCTCATTCCATTGAACCATTGTTTGAAGGAGCAGACAATTGTGCTCACTGCACGTTAACCTTCCCAAGGCAATTCTAGAAGGTATTAAGGGCGGCTCTGCAGCAGAATGCTGATGTTACCTTTGGTCTGAGTGATTTCATTTCAAAGTAGCATCAATCGGATTATGAAACTGATCCGACTCCTCGATGGAATTCAACTCTCATTTACCTATGATGTTTCAATTTGGCTTCTTGGTCTGGGAATATCATAAAATGATAGATCAAAGCACTGATGTTCCCCCAGGCTCCTAGCTTTCAGCTTGTTAGTATGATGAAAGCCCTTATATTAGCCTGGTTTCATTTATAATGCTTCCCCTGAGCTGTTTATGCCTCTTTTCTATCCAAACAAAAGCCCCTAATTTTATTTATTCATTTATTAGGATTTTTTGAAGGAATTCACTCAAGGCAGTGTACAGCAAGAATAAGTCAAACATAAGCAATAGACAATTGCAGCAGTATTGCTTTCTTTATTTTCTCAAATACCAAATCTTGGGTCCAATTGGAAAATAAGAGGGCAATTTTGGGGCCCTTTTACTAAAGGGTTTCCGCGCAGCAATGCGGAACTACAGCCGGCCCAACACATGTGCTGGCGGTAGTTATGCCCCCAGTGCATGCCATTTCTGGTGCTAGCGGAAATATTGAAAACATATTTCTGCAGGGCGTTACTCGGCGGTAATTGGGAAGCATCACGCACTGCTTGGTAACTGCTGGGTTAGCACGGGAGCCCTTACCGCCACCTCAATGGGTGGCAGTAAGTGCTACCCCCCCCCCAAAAAAAAATAGCCATGTGGCAAGTGCAAACTTACCGTGCGGCCATTTCATTTTTGGATATTTTCACCTGCTGCAGTAAAAGAGGACGTAGCACATGGCAAAAATGACTGCTGCTGCTAGTGCAGGGGGAAGATACATAGATTCAGATTGTTCCTCTTTTGCAAGGCAATATATATATCTATGTGCCTTTTATGGATGTGCATTGGCAAAATAATTTTGTTTCTCTTTTGGAAAATGAGGGATTTTCCATGATTGTTGTTTGCTTTTTCATTTTATTTTATTTCACATCTTCATTTTAAGAAAAAAATGTTAGTCGATGTTAGAACTTTTTGACATATGCAAATCAGTTGTAGTCTTGTCAATTTGTAGGCTAATATGTGTTTGATAAATTCTGCATGCACTCATATTTTTAAGGCATACTATTACATTCAAGAGATCCAATATCTACAATACATGCATCAAAGACATCTTACTGTGTGTGTGTGTGTGTGTATATATATATATATATATATATAGCACAGAAAAAGAGTGGGAAATGGACCAATGACTCCAGGAGAATGGGAGATAAAATTCCAAAGAACCACTTTATTCAATGACTCGACACAAAAAAACTGTGTTTCGGCCAGAAGGCCTGCCTCAGGAGTCTAAAAACAATAAATATTTAAAAACATAAATTCAAATAAACATCAATAATAAGAAATCATAGTAGGAGATTATGCATCAAAAAAACTACTAACAGTATATATCTAGAGTAATAGTATATATATAGATATACAAAATGATAAATATATATAGAGAGACATGATATATATAAAGATATACATAAATAATGCAGAATAGTAAAAGAAAATGAACTTATATGATCTAAACAAGAATACAAGGATCACCAAGGTCGATCATTCTTTTTTCTCTGTAGGAACACCTTTATTTCATTCTTTTTTCATTCACTACATTCTATACTTTCTACATTACTTATCTCACACCCTCTCTGTAAATGTGTTGTGTACATGGCCAAATAATAATAATATATATTTTTTTGGATAATTAAATATTCTTAGTATATTATTTACTTGTAATTTGAATTAAAAATACATATACATATGATATGTGTATGTATGTGTGTATATGTGTGTCTGTATGTGTGTATGTATGTATATGTATGTATATATATATATATATATATGTATGTATGTATGTATATATGTGTATGCATGTGTATGTATGTATGTGTATATGTACACATTCCTGACTTTCTTTGTCTTAATCGCACATCAATTTAAGGATTCGACCTGATCTCACCACCCTACAATATAAATATATAAGCATGTTTTCTTTATCTGTTATACCATATAGAGTCCCCACATATGGACATATAATTTTATATATGTATATATATATATGTGCCTTTCACTTCATTTTATCTCTTGTTTAGATCATATAAGTTCATTTTCTTTTACCATTCTGCATTATTTATGTATATCTTTATATATATCATGTCTCTCTATATATATTTATCATTTTGTATATCTATATATATACTATTACTCTAGATATATACTGTTAGTAGTTTTTTTGATGCATAATCTCCTACTATGATTTCTTATTATTGATGTTTATTTGAATTTATGTTTTTAAATATTTATTGTTTTTAGACTCCTGAGGCAGGCCTTCTGGCCGAAACACAGTTTTTTTGTGTCGAGTCATTGAATAAAGTGGTTCTTTGGAATTTTGTCTCCCGTTCTCCTGGAGTCATTGGTCCATTTCCCACTCTTTTTCTGTGCTGTTATTTTTACGTGGGAGTTAGTGTTCATCCACTTAGGTGGATTACTCTCTCTTATATATATATATATATATATATATATATATATATATATATACATTTTTCATTACTTTTTTTCAAAGATTCTTATAAATGATTAGAAACATAGCTGTCATAATATCATATTCACTGGGCAAGCCTTCATATAATTCCTCATTTTATATGTATGTATTTTGTGTGATAAAAAATATTTTCGGGTTAAAATTATAAATATATAGCATTTCATTATATAAACTTCTCATCATTTTTATATCTTTTTATTAGTGAGCTTTTTTCTGTTTATGAATATGTAAGCTCTTCATTTAATAAGCTAATTTTATGTCTACACATTTTTTATATAAGTAGGATGTAGAGAGATTCTGTTACATAGGTTACATTATAGGAGTAGGTTTCCTATCTCTATATATTCCACAATTCGAACATATATTATAGAGTTCCCCCCAAAAACAAAAAAACATATATATGTATATATATATATATATATATATATATATATATATATATATATATATATATATATATATGTACTGTGTTTTGTTTTATTTCTTATTTGTATAAATTTTATGGATTTGTATTTCATATATATGCTTTTATTTTAGTCAATCTCTAGACAATATATATGTTTTTAGAGATTTTTTGGTGTATATTCTTCTTGTAAATTTTTTATGTTTTTTGAACTTATGTTTTTAAATATTTATTGTTTTAGACTCCTGAGGCAGGCCTGTGGCCGAAACACAGTTTCTGTGTCAAATCATTCAATAAAGTGGTACTCTGAAATCTTATCTCCCGTTTCCCTGGAGTAATTGGTCCACTTCCCACTCTCTTTGCACCACTATACTAATGAACACACATTCTTTGTGCTACTGTAAGAAAAGCTCACCAGAAAGTTATCACTAATGTTTTTGTTTTTTTGGAGGGGGGGGGGGTCTAAAACACTCCAGTGGAATCAAGAGAGCAGAAGGGCAACAGCAGCAACACCAGGGGCGTAGCCAGACCTCAGCGGGAGGGGGGTCTAGAGCCCAAGTTGGGGGGCACTATTTAGCTGCCTCCCCCCTGCCACTTTGGACCCACCTCTAACCCCCCCCACGCCGCCGCCAAAACCCTCCCCCGTTGCAGCCGCCAGGTACCTTGTTTGCTGGCGGGGGTCCCCAACCCCCGGAAGCCGAAGAGTCTTCTTCAGCGCCAGTCGACTCTGGCGCCTTCGCTGTGTGATGATCTGTTTCGAACTCCTGATGTCTTGCGTCGTGCATGTCCTGTATGTAGCCCCATGCAAGACATACATGCAGGACGTAAGGCGTCAGAAACAGATCATCACACTCCGGCGCTGAAGAAAACTCTTCAGCTGGTGGGGGTTGGGAACCCCCGCCATCAAACAAGGTACCTGGCACGGTGGCAGGGGGGGTGGCGGCTGGGGGGGGTCAAATGTAGAGGGGCCCAGGGCTTAATCTGTGGGGGCCCATGCCCCCGTGGCCCCACGTAGCTATGCCCCTGAGCAGTAATTAGAGTACTGACAAGATTCCATCTAGGGAAAGGAGGATATTTTTTTCTTCTTTTTTTTCTAAATTGTATTTATGAAAATTACAATCAAGTATAATACTTGTACAGAAAAGTAAAAAATACTGGCATAACACTCTTTTACTAAATCAAAATTTTTGACAAATCTTCCGCTTTATTTACTTAAGTCCACTATTCTGAGATTCAAGATGTTACACAATGGAAATATAATTTTTAATTACAAATTTCTTAGAGGAATTTGCTTTACATGAATACCCTAATGGTTCTTCATTTAACTTATCAAGAGAACCGATATTAAAATCCCCCCACTACTTTTTCCTAGCTGTTAAAAAAGCTGTTAGTTGGGCAGGCTAAAAAAAACCCATATTTTATCAACTGATATTTAACAACACACTTACAGGGAAATCTTTTTAAAAAGTACCCCTAATGGTTTCATAAGAAGAAATTGTTGACGTCTCCTCTGAGTATCTTTGGAGACGTCTGGAAGTATTTGAATTCTCTGTCCCGGAAACATTTTTTCTTTATTCTTAAAGAATAATGTAATTAACCAGTTTTTATCTGGAGCTAAAGCTACAGTAGCAATTAACGTTGAAGGTATTACCGAGTCATTATCTGATGATTCTAATAGAACTGAAACATTCGATTCTTGATTATCTTGATCTTGCTGTGATTTTGTAGGCAAATAGTAAATCTGAGAAAATGGAGGAATGGCCTCTTCAGCCACTCCAAGTATTTCTTTTACATACTTCCTTAGCATATCTCTCAGAGGAATGGTAAATTGTTTAGGAAAGTTTAAGAAACGGAGGTTATTTCTCCTTACTGAGTTCTCAAGGAATTCCGTTTTCCTTCATAGAAATGTTAAATCTTTAATCATGTTCTCTTGATATGATTGTAGCTTTTGAACCTCTATTTCATATTTCTTATTTTGTTGCTCTAAAGTCTCCACTTTGAGGTCCATTTCTTTTGTTTTCTGCTCTAACACAGATAAATCCTGAGTTAATTTTTGTATTTGAGGACATATTGCTTTCCCTAGGTCCACTATGAGAGTCCATAGGCTATCCAGGGTAACTCTTTTAGGTTTATTAATTGTGATAGGAAATTTTGTAGATGTTACTTCCGTCTCTGCAGTCGGGAAAACTTGTTCCAAACTTCCAGTTTCATTCTCCCTCGGTGCCACAGAAGTTGCTAAAGGCTTTTCATCTGGGCTCTCTGTTCGCCAACTGCCCGAATAATTTCGGTTGATTGTAACACCTCTCATCTTTCTTCTCCCATACCAGACATGGGAGACAGGGTGAAGGACACCGACAGTGGAGTACTGCTACTTGAAGGTTGTGGAGGAGGAGCTCTTGTGTCATGGCTGAGCGATAGCTCTAGCCCAGGGGATGCTCCGGGGTCTCCATTCACTCTGGGATGAACCAGTGGGCTCTCCGACGGCGATGGAACTGATACTCTCTGAAAGTATGTTTGAATTCCTCCTGCGGAAGGAGATTGCTGCTGAGGAGTGGTGGAGGGAGGACGGCCCCTTCTCTTCAGCATCTCAAAAAAATAAAGAGGATCAGAGAGCTAACAGGTAAGTCATGCTTCCACAGCGGCCATCTTGAATCTCTCCCATGCATGTTTTTTTGTTTAGAGTCTAAACACCCCAGTGAAACCAAAAGAGTGGCTGGAGAGCAGCAGCAGCAACAACAACAACAACAACGGTGTCAACACAGCAGGACATTGAGGGAAATGGTGGCACTCAGTCCTCTTTCTACATGTATGGAATGTCTGGAGAAATCAGCAGAGGGAGGTTTATCTTAATGATGATCAACTTTACTATCAGCTTTGGAGCCAGTCATGAATGATGTGGACTCATAATGCCTTCTGCCATTGAGAATATCCATTCACTATGCATACTGGTTAGTGGGTAGTGCAGGAAATGTAGCACAGTCTTGATGAGTTTTTGGCCAGTCTGAATTCTAATGTACCCACTATGCCAAGGTTTCTGTGGCTGTGACATTGATGAGTCCTGCAAGGTGCTATGCAACCATGAAAAGTTTCTGAAAGGGTCTCTGCTGGGAATACAGCTCTCTGCTGCCATCTGCTCAAGCTAACAGGGGGGCGGGGAGGGGGAGTAAAAGAGAGGGCAGAAGTGCTAGCTGGCAGGGTACTGCTGATGCTGTCAGTACTGCAAGTGAGTCCACTCTTTCCTTTTTTTCTACATCTTGTAAAGGGGGTCTGCTTCCTCCTCTGGGGTGGGCCAGCTGGCCAATGGCACTCTTCGGAGCCTGAGACAGAATACTGCAGATATGGGAACTCAGGGCCAAAATCCTTTTATTATCCCGGCAATTTCCCAGCCAAAATCATAACATCTTCTTCAAAACAAAAGGTACAGCCTGCCTAACATAGTCTTCCAAAGGAATAAAGATACAGGCCTTATACGATAATCTTCAAAAGGAAAGGTACAATCTAGGTTTCAAAATCCCTTTAGCACCCGCTCAGTTCCCCCTCCTTCTGAAGGGTTTAGTCAGAGCCCAGCATACTTTTACTATAGCCCAATAAAGCAGAAACTCTTCATTTACAGTCTTTGCACAGCCCCCAATATCATCTATCACCTGCCTTTTACACAGTCCTGAGGAAACCCTGCGAGGCGCAGGGTTTGCAGTTTCTCCCACCTCTCAGCACCACCTCCGGTGTGGCTTCCTCCACTGCCTTCATGGGCTGGGCAGGGCAGGGCAACCTTTGAATCCTCCCACTCCATGGTAGCTGATTCCTCTCCCTTGGGCGGCTCTAGTGGTAGGCTCCTTCCTTCCTCCACATACTCCATGGAATCTCACTCTCTCCTGAGAACTGAGAGCCTCCAGGAACTCAGCTTCCTCCTTCCCACAGCTGGGGGGAATTATATACTGATGGCGAAGCCAGGGAAACTGAGCTTCAACCTTGCCTCTGCCCCTAGTGGGGAAGCGAGTAACAGGGTCACTCTGCCTCAAGCCCTGGCTCTCCCCGCTGGAGCTGGGAATCCATTCCCTCTTTTCAGGACTACTCTCCTCTCTCCTTTTTGCAAGGACTTCTGGGCCCCATAGTTCTGGGCTCAACTGCTTCACGGGGTGATTTCTGGGGCTTTCCTTGTCACAATCTCCATTTCCCTGCGACTCTTTGGGCTCATATATTTATTTATTTATTTATTTATAACATTTGTATTCCACATTTTCTCACCTATTTGCAGGCTCAATGTGGCTTACATAGTTCCGTAAGTGGTGATTACCAGTTCCGGAGAGGAGACATACAAAGTTGAGGAAGAGGAGACATGGTGGATTAGGTTACAGGAAAGAAAGTTCGTCTTATGATAAGAACTGAAAGGTATTAGGTTAAACTTCATTCATGACAGATTAATTTGATCAATTAGGAATATTAAACTATAATCAGGATAATTTAGCATAATCAATTAAGACATAAAGAATACGTTTTGTTAGTTGGTATTTAGGATGAGTTGTTATTGTATGCTTTCTTAAATAAATAGGTTTTCAATAGTTTACGGAAGTTCACCGTGTCATGGGTTATTTTTATGGATTTTGGTAATTCATTCCAAATTTGCATGCATATGTAGGAGAAGCTAGATGCATACGTTAATTTATATTTCAATCCCCTACAGCTTGGATAGTGGAGATTCAAGAATGTACGTGATGAGCTAGTATATCTTTAATCAAGCCACACAGTTCCTTTGTCTGATTAGTCAAAGCATTGGACTGGAGTGTAATACTGTCTTTTAACTGTGAGTGACAATTGGGGGGGGGGGGGGGGGGGCAACATATTAGAACACAGCTTGGTGAGGGTTTTAAGCTGATTAAGCAGGTAAGCCGTAAGCACTTCACCAGCATCAACACCTCTGAAGCCATTCCCTGATCATGCTCAGAAACCCATAACTATGACTACAAGGATGGCCTCATCCAAGGCGTCTGTGGCTGAACTTAGGTCCTCCATGGCATCTTTGCAGGACTTCAGGACATGTGCTGTCTGCACCAGTCCTGATCCCCCGGGGGGGATCTAAATGAAAGTAGATCTCTCATAACAATGCACGAAGAAGTGTCTTCTGGTCCACTAACTTCTGCATCATGAGATACATGGAATTCCATTTAGTGCTCACATCCTAAATAAACTGGTTATGATACATCCTTACTGCTTCCTCTTTCTATAATAGCAACTGCCCTCCATTTATGCTACAGTTAAAATATCCACAATGCTTCTGCACTTTTCTATCTGATCATATAGAATGGAGCTGCCATACTCCATCCCATCCCATACTGCCAGGTATATCAAGTGCTTTCCCCTGCCTTATTCAGCTGCCACCCGTGTTTTATCAGGGTGAGGTAGGCATTAGGGATGGGCAGATAGATAATTTTTGTTTTGTATCATTTCCTGTGTCAGTTATGTGTTTTTGGTTTTTTTTGGTCCATCTTGCCTTTATAGGATCCACATCAGTAAGTGTGACTTCTTTGCTAATAGCACACAGTATTTGTATAGAGTGTGAACTATTTGGAAAGAGTGCACAATATTAGAGGCAAACAAAACAGTTAAAAAAAAAAAGGGTAGAACAGTTTTTTTTTTTTAAATTAGAATTAGGTTGAAAGATTTGTTGAATTGCAAACATTTTCGTACTGCAATTCAGGCACTAGCTATGCTACATCTAGATTACTGTAGCACATTGTGGTTTACCTCAGGCCTCAATTTAGGCTGTTCAAGAACCCCAGAATGCTGTTGCTTGGATACTTATGGCAGCTTCTCAAGTTTGTTGTATAACTCCTATCCTACAAGAGCTTCACTGTTTGTCAGTAGCTTGGCATATCCATTTTAAGGTTCTGGTATTAGTGATCAAGGCAAGCCACAAGTTTTTGAGATGTCCCCTCTTTTCACCAGATTTGTTTACAAAAAGATCAAGTCCACCTGCTTTTTTATTTTGTTTAATTGCAGGACCTTCTCTGTGGAATGGCCTTTCATTAGAATTAAGACAAATAACATCTTTGCTCATATTTAGCAAATTTCTAAAAATGTATTTCTTTCAGCTGATGTTTACTTGATCTAAAGATGATCTGATGGGGAGGGGGGGATTCCAAGATGGTGGCAAGTAGATACACTGTGTTAAAGCTCCTGAGGAATGTTTACTCAATTTCTCAGCTTGAGGGGCTCTTTTTCTAAGCCAAGTAGGCACCTATGCATGCCCAACACATGCCAATTATGAGTTACCACCAGACTACCACGTGGCCCTTGTGGTAATTTCATTTTTGACATGCATCTGCTATTCGCACCAGAAAATATTTTTATTTTCTGGCACACGGGCAGTAATCAGGCGGTAATCAGCAATTTACACATTTAGACCATTACTGCCCAGTTATCGCATGAGACCTTACAGTTAGGTCAATGGCTAGTGGTAAGGTCTCAGACCCAAAGTGTACACAAGGCAATTTTCATTTTGTTGCATGTGGTGGAGGAGTAGCCTAGTGGTTAGTGCAGTGGACTTTGATCATGGCAAACTGAGTTCAATTCCCACTGCAGCTCCTTGTGACTCTGGGCAAATCATTTAACCCTCCATTGCCCCTGGTACAAAATAAGTACCTGAATATATGGAAACCACTTTGAATGTAGTTGCAAAAACCTCAGAAAGGCAGTATATCAAGTCTCATTTCCCCTTCCCCTTTTGGCAAAATGTTATTAAAAAGGCATTTTTTACAGGTGTGCTGAAAAATGATTCTGCACGCACCCAAAACACTACCGTGGACCATTTTTCATCGCGCCTTTGTAAAAGGGCCCCTTATTTTCTTATCATGCCGAAGTGGAGGGGAAAGGTATAGGCTCCCCCAGCTACTTCAACCCTGATTTCAGCCTTTATGCACAATTCAGGACTTTGCAGTATCTGATGGGTGAGCAACTGCTATAGAAGGCTGTTCGGGGAGCTGCCCTCCCTTGAGCAGTGATGCATTGCAGAACCCCATTTCTCCTAACCTACTGCTGGTAACTCGGGCTTTATGACCAGTTTAGTTGTGAGCAGCATGATGCAGCAGGAAGTGAGCACAGCAAGATGATTCTGTGTTGGGGCATTTGAATCAGCTGCAAGTGGCTGTGCTTCTTATCTCACCAGGAGTTGAACCCCTAAACCAGGGGCAGTGGAAGAAATCAGTGTAGTAGAAATATGGAACCATATGTACCTGACATAACTTCAGCTTTTTTGCTGTTTCTCCACTTCTAAAACCTGTGGAGATCACTTTGGATGAGATATGGGCCGCAGTGGGGTCAATGCATAAGGTGTGTTTGTTATTTGCCTAGTTTGCATCTCAAATTGATGTTGAGGTTCAGGCAGTTGAAGCTACATCCAGTTATTTGGCACAAAGGATGGATACATTGGAACATTAGTTTAAGACATTGAGGGGTCCTTTTACAAAGGCACGCTGAAAAATGGCTTACGGTAGTGTAGGCGCTGGTTTGGGGCACGCACCGATTCATTTTTTAGCACATCTTTAAAAAAGTTTAGTCCTTTTAAAAAAAGTTTGCCAAAAATGGACATGCTGCAAAATGAAAATTGCCGTGCGTCCATTTTGGGTCTGAAACCTTACCGCCAGCCATTGACCTAGCGGAAAAGACTCATGTGGTAACCAGGTGGTAATGACCTATGTGCGCCAAATGCCACTTGCCATGCATCCATTACACGTGCCCGAAAATAAAAATTATTTTTCAGATGTGCGTATAGGACGTGCGCCAAAAATGAAATTACCGCAAGAGCCATGAGGTATCGGGTGGTAACTCCATTTTGGTGTGCGTTGGGAGTACATAGATGCTTACACGGCTTAGTAAAAGGACCCCTGAAAGAAATTCTAAAATCAACCGAAACTGCGCTTACTAAAGTCTCCAATGACCTATTACTGGCTAAATCCAGAGGTCAATATTCCATCCTCATTCTTCTTGATCTTTCCGCTGCTTTTGACACTGTCGATCACAGCATACTTCTCGATACCCTGTCCTCACTTGGATTCCAGGGCTCTGTCCTTTCCTGGTTCTCTTCCTACCTCTCCCTCTGCACCTTTAGTGTTCACTCTGGTGGATCCTCTTCTACTTCTATCCCTCTGCCTGTCGGCGTACCTCAGGGTTCTGTTCTTGGTCCCCTCCTCTTTTCTATCTACACTTCTTCCCTTGGTTCATTAATCTCATCCCATGGCTTTTCCTACCATCTCTATGCTGATGACTCCCAAATCTACCTTTCTACCCCTGATATCTCACCTTGCATCCAAACCAAAGTTTCAGCGTGCTTGTCTGACATTGCTGTCTGGATGTCTCAACGCCACCTAAAATTAAATATGATCAAAACCGAGCTTCTCATTTTCCTCCCCAAACCCACCTCCCCGCTCCCCCCGTTTTCTATTTCTGTTGATGGCTCTCTCATTCTCCCTGTCTTGTCAGCTCGAAACCTTGGGGTCATCTTTGACTCTTCTCTCTCCTTCTCTGCTCATATCCAGCAGATTGCCAAGACCTGTCGTTTCTTTCTTTACAACATCTGTAAAATCCGGCCCTTTCTTTCCGAGCACTCTACCAAAACCCTCATCCACACCCTTGTCACCTCTCGTTTAGACTACTGCAATCTGCTTCTTGCTGGCCTCCCACTTAGTCACCTCTCCCCTCTCCAGTCAGTTCAAAACTCTGCTGCCCGTCTTGTCTTCCGCCAGGGTCGCTTTACTCATACTACCCCTCTCCTCAAGACCCTTCACTGGCTCCCTATCCGTTTTCGCATCCTGTTCAAACTTCTTCTACTAACCTATAAATGTACTCACTCTGCTGCTCCCCAGTACCTCTCCACACTCGTCCTTCCCTACACCCCTTCCCATGCACTCCGCTCCATGGATAAATCCTTCTTATCTGTTCCCTTCTCCACTACTGCCAACTCCAGACTTCGCGCCTTCTGTCTCGCTGCACCCTACGCCTGGAATAAACTTCCTGAGCCCCTACGTCTTGCCCCATCCTTGGCCACCTTTAAATCTAGACTGAAAGCCCACCTCTTTAACATTGCTTTTGACTCGTAACCACTTGTAACCACTCGCCTCCACCTACCCTCCTCTCTTCCTTCCCGTTCACATTAATTGATTTGATTTTGCTTACTTTATTTTTTTTTTGTCTATTAGATTGTAAGCTCTTTCAGCAGGGACTGTCTTTCTTCTATGTTTGTGCAGCGCTGCATACGCCTTGTAGCGCTATAGAAATGCTAAATAGTAGTAGTAGTAGTAGTGGTAATGGACAAAAATGTGAAACAGAGAAAAATTAAGAACAGAGAAAATGCTGCAAGACAGCTAAATATTAGAACCTTGAACTTTTCACAAGTATATTCTATTTCAGCAAAAGACTGGTTTTACAGATATTTGAAGGAGATATTGAAATTTCTCGAGAATAGATAAATGACAAGAAGAGGTGCCCAAATGTCTGCAATGTCATTAGATGTCACTGGATTGTTTAGAAACAACTGGAGTCTTTGTAATCAAAAGAACAACGTTGATGGTATGCTTTGTTTTTCTGCAGGCTAAAGATTCTGTCATGCATTTGTATTTTCACTAAAAGAACTTGGAATTTCTTGGCTGAAAATTACGTATATTGCTTGATGTCAGTAAGAAAACACAAGAGACAAGGAAACAATTTCTGGCTATGTGACAGGAAGTCCTTTCCATGAGGATAAAATTTTTTCTCAGTTTTTCATATAAATGCATGATTCAACCAACTCAGCTATGCACCTTTATTCAGAGTAGATCTGTTAATTTCTCAGGGGTAGTTCTTGAGGTTTAGGATAGGAATTTTTGTTAATATGCTTGTCCAGTCAGCTTATTTTCTTATCTTATTGATTACCTGTTATACCCATTCTCTGGGGTTAAATCTTGGAACCTTCTTGTATTGTGGTTTATAATTTCCCTAGGTGGTATGATTTTATTATTTTTATTTTTAAGTATTATTTCTTTATTTAGGAACATTTCTGTTTTATGAATGTATTGTCGTGGTTGACATGGAGGGGCATTTTTGATATGATGTCTAAGTCCAACTTTGGATGTTTTACTAAAAACGACCAAAATTCAAGTGGAGAATATAGCCATTTCCAAAACAGAAATACATCTATATATTTTTTGAAAATTGCTATTAGCTAGATGTTTTTTTGTTCTCTGTGCGTTTGTCTTTTTGGCCCATTAAAAAAAAAAGTGCAAGTGAAAAACACACAAAATGAAGCCATTAGGATGTAAGAGGAGCCAGCATTCTTAGTAGACTGACCACACAGACATCCTAAGAGAGCAATGAGGCACCCTAGGGAGCACTGCAGTGGACTTCAAATAAATGCTCCCAGGAATACATCTCACCATTGCTCTCTTATCTTGTATGCTGAGCCTTCCAAAATCCACTACCCCCAACTGTACCGACTACAATAGCTCGTATAGGTGAAAGGTGCACCTATATGTGGGTACAGTGGGTTTCTGGTGAGTTTTGTAGGGCCCACAGTTTCCACCACAAGTGTAACAGGTAGTGGGTGGTATAAGCCTGGATCCACCGGTCTACAGTTCACTGCACCCACTACAAGACTACTCCAAAGACCTGCTTACTGCTGTAATGGACCTGAGTATAACACCTGAGGCTGGCATTGGGACTGGTAATGTTTTTAATCACACTTTTTTGGGGGTGGGGATGGGAGGGGGGTTATTGACCACTGTAGGAGTAAGGGGAGGTCATCCCTGATTCCCTCCAGTGTTCATCTGGTCCTTTAGGGCACTTTTTTGTGGCTTATTCATGAATAAAACAGGTCTAGACCAAAACATCCAACTTCACCTTTTTCATTGTCTGCTAAAATTGACCCACGGATCCCAAGTTTTAATGAAAGAGCTCAGGTTCTACACACCAGTTCTGCCTTGTCATAAATTCTGTGACTGGTTGCAGGGGTCTGGCTATTGTGGGGTGGATCCCTGAAGGGTGGCCTAGCATTTGAGTACCGGCACCTTTTTTGCTAGAAAAATGCACTGGCTATACACAAAAAGTAGCACATACGAGTTATCTTGTTGGGCAGTCTTTTTCTGCCTGAGGAAACGGGGAGTAGGAGGAGTAGGCTCTTGAACAACACTAGTAGGCGACGTAGATTAGGAACAATCTCTTTATTTAAATATACACTCGACTCAACACAGCCGTGTTTCGGCGCTACAGACGCCTTCTTCAGGAGTCTTGTGATATATAATACGCTGAGCTTTTTTTCCTGCATCGGCAGTGGATTACAATTGTAGCAGAAGCCTTGCTTTCATTCTCTTTGAGCTTAATATTCGTATATTTATATATCACAAGACTCCTGAAGAAGGCGTCTGTAGCGCCGAAACACGGCTGTGTTGAGACGAGTGTATATTTAAATAAAGAGATTGTTCCTAATCTAAGTCGCCTACTAGTGTTGTTCAAGAGCCTACTCCTCCTACTCCCCCTTTCCTCAGATTCTACTTTTCGTAGGAATTTGTGTACCTCCACCCTTGTGGTGGTTTGGCTTGCCAGTCTTTTTCTGCCGTCATCTACTATGTTACTATGGATGTTTTTGTTTTGTTCCATTATGGCAGAAAAAACATAATGTGTAAGGAACGCCCATATCCCCCTCTTAACATGCCCCAACATGCTCCCTTGTGATTTGAATGCACTTCTAATGGACTTCATAGAAAAATGTCTAAAAATTGGTTTCAAAATACTGATTTAGATGTGAGAAAAACGTCCAAATGCAGATTTATGCCACTTTTTGGACATTTTTCTCTTTTGAAAATGAGTCCCATTGTACAATTGCATAAAGATAAATAAAAAAAATGATCTGGTGGATGTGCTGTAGGTTCAACAAATTTATGTAAAAAATATTTTATATATAATTTTGTCTTATATTATGTTTATTTGTTCTGAATTTTATATATGTTTTGTTGGAATCTGCTTAGATTGTATAGATTAAGGTGTTATATACATTTTAAATTAAGTAATATAAGTTTAGTTTAATAGCACTTGATATACCGTCCTTCAGACAACAATCCGAGAGGTGTACAATAAAAACAATAGGAACTACAAAAGCTCAATACACAGGGAAAGCACAGGGAGGAATAGACTAGCGAGAATTCATAGAATTATCTTTAGAGATAGAGATAACAAGTGCACACTAATCTGCTCCTTCTATAACCTGGCACCTGAAATAGTTTGATAATTATCAAACAAAGCAATAACCTCACCACTCTTTCTGTGATATAAAAGTTTAAATAATTGAAACCTCAAATCTCCCAATAGGGGAAACTGCAATCATTGCAACTAATTTAATACCCACTATCACTCATGGGAGTCCATTCATATCATTGGTTCCTTAGAGGGGAAAAAAAAGCCACTGGTACAAAAAAATCCCTCTAACATCTACACCAGCATAGAGTGAATCAGTATGCGTTATGATCAGCAACTGGGGGTTCTACATTCCATATAAATTTGATAGAAAAAGCTAACCTGCCTGCTAAGTATAATACAGAAATCTGATGTATTATAGAAGTCCTTTTACTAAACCATACCCATCATTCTCCCTTCCTCTCACCCTCTAGTACTTAGAGGCTGATGCACAGAAGTGCCCGTAAAGCACCGCATGCAATTGCAACCTCAGTAGGGGGGAAGGCAGTCGCTAAGCTTCACATATGCAGAATAGTCATTCCTAAGTGTGACTGCTCTGTGCATGCTCAGCCTCAGAACAGTGTGTGCTACCCACGGCTCGTGCACGCTGCATGTATGAAAGCTGTGCGTAGCTTTTTTTTTTTTTTTACTTTTTTGAGCTGTCAAAAGCTAAGCACTGCACCTTTTAATTGTCGGCCAATGGAGAAACCGCCTGAGTGCACCTACAAGTGCCTTTTGCTCGCTGTCCATGGGGGCTACAAGAAGCTGCATGTTATAAGTATATAAGTATTGCTACACTGGGACAGACCAAAGGTCTATCAAGCCCAGCATCCTGTTTCTAACAGTGGCCAATCCAAGTCACAAATACCTGGCAAGATCCCGAAGACGTTCAATATATTTTATGCTGCTTATCCCAGAAATAGCAACTGATTTTCCCCAAGTCAATTTAATAATGGTCTATGGACTTTTCCATTAGGAAGCCATCCAGACCTTTTTTAGATCCTGCTAAGCTAACTGCCTTTACCACATTCTCTGGCAACGAATTCCAGAGTTTAATTACACAGAGTGAAGAAACATTTTCTCTGATTAGTATTAAATTTACTACTTTGTAGCTTCATCGCATGCCCCCTAGTATTTTTGGAGAGAGTAAACAAACGATTCACATCTACCCATTCCATTCCACTCATTATTTTATAGACCTCCATCATATCTCCCCTCAGCCGTCTTTTCTCCAAGTTGAAGAGCCATAGGTGCTTCATCCTTTCCTCATAGGGAAGTTGTCCTATCCCCTTTATCATTTTTGTCGCCCTTCTCTGTACCTTTTCTAATTTCACTATATATTTTTTGAGATGCAGCGACCAGAATTGAATAAAATATTTGAGGTGGACCGATACAAAGGCATAATAACATCCTCACTTTTGTTTTCCATTCCTTTCTTAATAATACTTCACATTCTATTTGCTTTCTTAGCTGCTGCAGCACACTGAGCAGAGGGTTTCAACATATCATCAACAATGACGCTAAGATCCATTTCTTGATTGGTGACTCCTAATGTGGAACCTTGCATTACTTAGCTATAGTTCGGGTTCCTGTTTTCCACATGCATCACTTTGCACTTGTTCACATTAAACATCGTCTACCATTTAGACGTCCAGTCTCCCAGTCTCGTGAGGTCCTCTTGTAATTTTTCACAAACCTCTCATGATTTAACAACTTTGATTAACTTTGTATCATCAGCAAATTTAATTACCTCACTAGTTACTCCCATCTCTAGATAATTTATAAATATGTTAAAAAACAGCGGTCCCAGCACAAACCCCTGGGGAACCCCACTATCTATGACACTCAACAAAGTAATGCAGATATGATCAGTGATAAATCAGGTAAATCTATACAAACTCTAATATGAACACTCTTCAATTGTAAGTTGCCTGTACCTCTAAAGGTATTTTCTTTATCAAAGGAGAAACCCTCAGAAACCTAATGGATTTTAAAAATCCTAGGTTTACACCAGCATCCTGATTTTAAATGCTCTGGTTGTCATCCCCATGTACACCACATCACACAGACATTGAATGATGAATACAATATGTACAGTTTTACAGTTAGTGTAATGGGTACGGACTAGTTGGATTTGCCCTAGCACAAACCACAGCTAAGTACTATTTGAGTAGTTTCAGTCACACAACAAGTAAATATATGAAATATATGAAATTGACAGATCTGTGTGCAAGAGGTTTTTATGACTGATGAGGATTCTCGCCAGCGTGGACTGAGTGTCAGACACGCAGAGCAGAGCGGTCAGCTAGTTTAGTCTTAAGTGCTAACAGCTGTGACCGAGAGTCTGAAGTCTTTTCCTCTATAAATAATGCAGTTGTCATAATGGAGTAAAAACTTGTTCTCATTAAAGTTTATGTAGTAGTGCATTGTATGAGCAAGTACCAAAGAGATTGTAATGGGTTAAACAGTATTCGAAACCATTCTTTATATTCTTAAAAGTTTTCGTTTGTATAGTAATTTTACATATCTGACACGCACCGCACTTAAAGTGCCCTCTGATCCTTGGCTGTGCTCTAACTGATGTTGACACCTCTGCTGGACATAATTCTTCCTTTAAATTTTTTCCCCTTGAGGATGACAACCAGAGCGTTTAAAATCAGGATGCTTGAACACAAATCCAGCATCAACAGGAAAAATATAAAAGAGCCTCTGGTAGAACATTGCATAGAGAAGAAACATTCTTTTGAGGATTTAAAATGCTGCATTTTGGAAAAAATCGAAGGAGGACGCCAGAGGGGCGTTAATAGAAAATTGCAATGTAGAGAGGCTAAATGGATATTTAAATTGAAGTCCTTAGAATCAGAGGGTTTGAACAGCAAAATAGACTGGCATGTATTTTATTAAAAATGAGCGGGCAACCTGTTCCTTTAAGATCAGCTGATGACAGCAGTCTATTTAAAGTGAGGTGGTGGTGTGTGACACATAAGCACCACCTTGTTAGTACAACTACAACTAAAAGTATGTGCACCGACTTGAGAGAGAGAAAGCTAGATCCTCACTGGGTTTATAATGAATAAATTCTTTTGATTATAGATCTCTGCAAATAACAAGATACAGCACAAGTTCCTGAGGAAGCCATACGGGTGAAACGGCGGCCCTGTCGGACTTTAAGCTAAGTGCTAGTATTGTTATTATTTGGCGCTGAGGCATAGAGCTTATATAAATACAGAGGTCAACAAGTAAAGCTTAAGAGTAGAGCTTTTTGGAAGACTATTTGAGCTTTTTGAAAGACAATTGATAAAAACAGCAGCAATAAGGAGTTTTCCCGATGATAGAAACTTCGCATTAGTATAAACCTAGGATTTTTAAAATCCATTAGGTTTCTGAGGGTTTCTCCTTTGATAAAGAAAATACCTTTAGAGGTAAAGGAAACTTACAATTGACAAGTGTTCATATTAGAGTTCATATAGAACCCCACTATCTACCCTTCTCCATTGAGAATACTGACCATTTAACCCTACTCTCTGTTTTCTATCCTTTAACCAGTTTTTAATCCACAATAAGACACTACCTCCTATCCCATGACTCTCCAATTTCTTCCGGAATCTTTCATGAGGTACTTTGTCAAATGCCTTTTGAAAATTCAGATACACAATATCAACCGGCCAGCTGCTTGTGAGGGTCCAAGCCTGCAACCTCAACTTTGCTGACCTATGCTACCAGAGGCTGTACAATTGGCTGCTCCACTGCCTGGGCAGGCATGCACGAAGGGGAAAAGGGACTTGATATACTGCCTTTCTGAGGTTTTTGCAACTACATTCAAAGTGGTTTACATATATTCAGGTACTTATTTTGTACCAGGCGCAATGGAGGGTTAAGTGACTTGCCCAGAGTCACAAGGAGCTGCAGTGGGAATCAAACTCAGTTCGCCAGGATCAAAGTCCACTGCACTAACCACTAGGCTACTCCTCCATCTGAAGTGACTGCAAAATTGTCAGCTGCCAATGAAGGGAGGTCTCCTTGATGGGGGGGGGGGGGGGGGGGGCTGGTTCCTTTCCACTTGCTGTACTCCGGATGAACAGAAAGAACTACCGCCAGAGAGAGGCTTGAGGAAAGATTCTGAGAAGCAACCTACAGCTGCTCCAGAATGCACATTAGAATACTGATCAGCTCATAATGCATTAGCATACCATTCCCGTTGTCTGCTGCCGCAAACGGAAAACAACCTGCTGAATAACATGCTCAGTAAACTGGCTGGAACTGGTCAAAAAGCACATTGCTGGTCCAGTAATTTTTGTGGATTGGGCCCTCAGTAGACTTTTCACCTCTCATCTACTTACCGGCTTTTCACATCTTCTTATCCTCTTTCCAGCAATCCCATTTTCCCCTTTGCCTTTCTTCTTCCCCAGTCTGCTAATCCCTCCTCTATTTTTCACCCACTCCCTAGTCCCCCCATTTCCATCCTCTGTATTCACCCTCTCAGCCCTCATCTACCCTCCACTGCCTCTCATCCCCTTACAAGCCTCTACTCCATCCTTGTCTCTCCTTCCTTCCCTTGTCTCCAGGTCATTCTATCTCTTATCTTTTACTCCATCTTCTACTACCTCTCTTTGACCACATTAATTCCATTTCTACCTACACATGCAGAACACAGGTAGCCCCTGAAAGTACCAATGTGGACAAAAATTAAACAAACCTGAGATGCCAAACTCTGCATGCAATGCAACACCAGAAAAATTGAAAGAAACATATTTCCTACTGTACAGTGCAATAATGCTGATGATGTTACTATTTATATTCTGTTTTTGGAGAATTTATCAGAGATCTTGCCTACCATCAAATCTGGCTTGAATCTGATGGAATCCTGGGCTGCTGAATTCAAACAAACTTAACAAAGACAAAACCAAATTCCTGATTCTGACTAATCCCTATCACCCTGTGGTTATTCAGAATTTCAAGATAGATAATATAACTTGCCCGTTAGCTACTACTACTATGAAAATCCTGGGTATAACCATTGACCAGTATCTGTCCTTTGAACCTCAGGTGTCTAAGGTGGTTTCTTGTGTCTTCCATACATTGTGGTGATAGGGCGCAATCGCTTCATTCTTTTCAAACTCTGTCGTTCTTTGGTCCAAACATTAGTCCTTTCCAAATTTGACTATTGTAATGTTGTTTACTCAGGTTTGAAGTGCTCCGTAGTCAGGAAATTACAATACCACTGCCTGCCTTGTGTGTGGAGCTCCCCGCTAGTCTAGGGGAACTGCTCTCCTGGTTAAATTAAATTGGCATCATTAACTCCTATCTCCCTCTGTACCGACCCCCGCCCTTTCGCAGGCCCCAAACGCTTGCAGCATTCGACAGCACTGCCAGCAGCAATTTCTTCAAGCTTCTTCTAGCAGCTTCATGACTTTCCCTCTGCTGCATTCTCCCCTGCGGCAACAGGAAGTTGTGACAGAGGGAAGGATCCTGGGTCTAGCGTAAAGAGAGCCTGATAGTAGCACTGCCAGCGGTGCCTGTGAAAATGGCAAGTTTGTATAGCCCACAAGGAGGAGGGGCAGACAGAGGGGGATTAGAAGGAGAAAACTAGGAAAGCAGAGGGAAGAGTAAATGTGCAGCCCACTCATGTTTTGTCCAAATTCTGCCCTTGTACACATCACATTTCATAGGTGTAGCTATGGGGTGGCAAAGGGATAGCAAAGCTATTTTGGGGGGTGGCAGTTGCCACCCTGTGCTACCCCATAGCTACACCTATGAAATGTGATGGCACGGATCTTTCAGGTATCTGTGAACAAGGGCAGAATTTGGACAAAACATGAGTGGGCTGCACATTTACTTTTGTAGATTATAGAATACTAAAATCTATGTATAGTCTTTTGTCATTTTACACCAAATCTAAGGGTACATGCTCGTGCTTAAGTATATGTGTGTGTATACACAACCTGCTAGCATTCTAAAAAGCACTTCCTTTAAAAAATAGGGTCCAGAGAGATGCCCTCTAGTTGTCTTAATTTAGGTCCCCCTTCATAGAATTGGCATCACACAATGGAACGCTGATACAGTAACAGACAACTCTTTACTATTTTTAAAACTTTTGCACTATTTCTACATTCTGTTTGCTCACTCTCTGAAAACTCTCACACAAGTGATTGCAAAATTGTGACTCTGGTAGCTTCTATTTTGGTTTCCCTATGAGCTGGGATTGGCTGGCTGACAACTGCTACTACTACTACTATTTAGCATTTCTATAGCGCTACAAGGCGTACGCAGCGCTGCACAAACATAGAAGAAAGACAGTCCCTGCTCAAAGAGCTTACAATCTAATAGACAAAAAATAAATAAAGTAAGCAAATCAAATCAATTAATGTGAACGGGAAGGAAGAGAGGAGGGTAGGTGGAGGACACCAACAGGATTGGTTCTGCTCATTTCTCCCTCCCCAAGGTGTCCGACCTGTCAGGGTAGAAAAGTAAATATTTCAATGAAAAATTAAACACAGAGACTAATAGTCAAAGTATGGGGTCCTTAACAGTGGTGTCCTTGGTTCTGTTCTTTTTAACATTTTCTTATCTCTCTGTGAAAATGCCAGCCTGGGTCCCCAGTCAGAGAAAGGTCAGTTTCTCAGCATCTGAACAGAGATTACTGTTATTCTAATTGTGGCACAACAGACTACTCTGGGAAAAGAAATGACAGTGAATCACTGAGGGCCTGGTTAGACATAGCCAAACAGGACAATCCAATGTATCATGGTAACCTTGATATGGAGCACCTGATAAAAGTGGCACTACTTGCACAGGGAGAGCAAAGCGAAACAGGCATCTGATCTCTAGCTCTCAGCCTTCTAGAGGGTTGCCTAACAGCCTTGGAGCAGGAAGGCTGCTTACAGATCTGACAAGCATGCAGGTAACAATTGTATTGTTCATCTTTTTTTTCTTGGGGTGGGGGGAGGGATGGCAATTTTGTGGCCATGTATAAACTTAGAGGCAAGTACCTATAGACATATCTTTCTATGGGCTCTGCCTATGTGTAAGTCCAAAGCTTTGGAAGGAATAGACATGTGACCTTCCTTTCTGTTCATTACCAGATGGAAGGACCCATATTTTCCTACAGCCTCTGATTTATTGAGCAGCATCTGCACAGGCAGAATACTATGTAAAAATATAGAGGAAATGAGGTGTACTTCATAAAAACATAAGAATAGCCGTGGCGGGGCATAATCGAACGGAAACGCCTATCTCCATGGGCGTTTATCTCCGAGAACTGGGTCTGTGAAGGGGCGGGCCAAACCATATTTTCGAAAAAATGGATGTTTTTGAGTTGGGCGTTTGTTTTTTTTAGCGATAATGGAAACTAAAGACGCCCAGCTCAAAAACGTCCTAATCCGAGCCATTTGGTCATGGGAGGGGCCAGGATTGGTAGTACACTGGCCCCCCTGATATGCCAGGACACCAACTGGGCACCCTAGGTCAGTGCGGTGGACTTCAGAAAAAGCTCCCACATGCATAGCTCCCTTACCACGGGTGCTGAGCTCCCAACCCCCTCCCCCAAAACCCACTACCCACAAATGTACAACACTACCATAGCTCTTAGGGATGAAAGGGGCACCTACATGTGGGTACAGTGGGTTTTGGAGGCCTTCCATTTACCAGCACAAGTGTTACAGGTGGGGGGGGGGATGGGCCTGGGGCCACCTGGCTGAAGTGCACTGCGGTACCCACTAAAAGTGCTCCAGGGACCTGCATACACGCAGGCCTCTTGGACTTGTTGCTGCTGTATAACATTGGCACACCAGTTGACACCTGAAGACTAATCTCTCCGAAAACGTCCTTTATTGGAATAACCGCGTTTACTCACAGTTAACTGCAGATCAGAGGTTGTGCCCCACTGGCAACGAGTCTCCCTGGTACTGAGATTAGCAGTAGGTCAGAGCTGGCAGAATGCTGTACAATGCTCTCTTTCAGCCACATTCAAGGGAAGAACTAAGTTCTGTAACGTGGCTAACACAGGAAAGGGAACTAAAACTGGCTTTAAAAAATGGCCACTACCACATGGACTACAACAGGAAACACAACAGGGCACACTCTGACCCAGTAGGCAAGGGGAAAAGCACCATGGGAGAAGAGCCTACCAACTACCAACATCGTGAGACTGTAACACAAGCTAATGAAATCACGGAGCCCAATACCCTACACCCACCACAAATCAATGCTGATGTGACCCTGTACTGCACCCGAGAGCCACATCTGACCCAGGGAAAGGCTGTGACAGGATCGAACACATTCTGCTGTCATGGAGGTGGGTACGGCATTTGAGGCTGGCATACAGGCTGGAAAAAAGAGTTTGTAAAGTGTTTTTTTTTTTGGTGGGAGGAGGTTAGTGACCACTGGGGGAGTCCGGGGAGGTCATCCCCGATTCCCTCCAGTGGTCATCTGGGCAGTTGGAGCACTTTTTTGGGACTTGTTCGTGAAAAAAAAAGGGTAAAAAAAATTGACCCAAAATCGCGATAAAAACGCCTTTTTTCGATTATCAGCTAAAGACGCCCATCTCTCCTCGGCTGATAACCACGCCCCAGTTCTGCCTCCACCACGCCTCCGACACGCCCCATCAACTTTATTTGTTTCCGCGACAGAGTGCAGTTGGAAACGCCCAAAATCGGCTTTTGATTATACCGATTTGGGCGCCTTTGCGAGATAAACGTCTATCTCCCGATTTAGGTCGCACTATAGGCGTTTTTCTCTTTTGAAAATAAGCAGGATAGTGGATCAGACAAATGGTCCATCCAGCTCAGTATCCTGTTTCCAGCAGTGGCCAATTCAGGTCACAAGTACCTGGCAGAATCCCAAATAATAGCAACATTCCATGCTATCAATCTCAAGATAAGCAGTGGTTTCCCCCATGTCCATCTCAATCACAGACTCTGGACTTTCCCCCCAGGAACTTGTCCAAACCTTTTTTAAACCCAGATACGCTAACCACTGGTACCACATCCTTTGTGGAATCATAAGAAATAAAAGCAGTATGTGAGTGAGCCGTACTAGTCTCACTTTGCCCATAATCCACTCACATGATTTTTATCCTCCGTCCCATCCCGGATTAGGGTCTATCTGTTTAAGGGGTGTACGTCCTGCCAGCAATCAGGAATACCTACTCTGATTTCTCCCACCTGGGGTTTTCTTTCCCTCAGGCATTTCTCCATTGTTTCCTCATTGGGAACCCTGCTGCAGGTCCCATCTGGGGTTTTTGAAATATGTGATGTATGGTTGTCTCTTTTAATGGGGCTTTATTGGATGGTTGTGTTGTATGTTGCTTTTCTATTTTAACTTGGCGTTCTTTTCTGTTCTTTTCTTTTTATAATTTTGTGATCCACTCTGACTTGTATGACAAATAGGGTGGTATATCAGATGTTTTAAACTATTATGCAGAAGTCTCCATCACCATGGAGGAAGGAAAGGTGAATGCCTCAGGGATCGGTGCTGGGTCTGATTCTGTTCAATATATTTGTGAGTGACATTGCCGAAGGATTAAAAGGTAAGGTATGCCTTTTTGCAGATGATACTAAGATTTGTAACACAGTGGACATCCCAGAGGGAGTGGAAAACATGAAAAGGGATCTGCAAAAGTTAGAAGAATGGACTAATGTTTGGAATTAAAATTTAATGCAAAAAAGTGCAAAGTGATGGATTTGTGGAGTAGAAATTCAAGGGTGCTGTATGTCCTAGCAGGTAAGAGGCTGATACGCACAGACAGGGAGAGGGACCTTGGAGTGATGGTGTCTGAGGAACTTAAAATGAAAAAAACAGTGTGACAAAGTGGTGGCCGTAGCCAGAAGGATGCTATGCTGCATCGAGAGAGGAGTAACCAGCAGAAGAAAGAGGTGTGCTCCTTTACAAGTCACTGGTGAAGCCCCACTTGGAGTATTGTGTTCTGTTTTGGAGGCTGTATCTTGCTAAGGATGCAAAAAGACTAGAAGCAGTCCAGAGGAAGGTGACAAAAATGATATGGGGCTTGCACCATAAAACATATGAGAAGAGACTGGAAAACCTAAATATGTATAGCCTAGAGGAAAGAAGGAACAGGGGAGATATGATACAGATGTTTAAATACTTCAAAAGTATTAATATAGAAACAAATCTCTCCCAGCAAAGGGGAAATGATAAAAGTAGAGGACATGAGCTGAGGTTGCAGGGTGGTAGTCTTAGGAGTAATGTCAAGAAATTCTTTTTCACAGAGAGGGTGGTCGATGCCTAGAATTCTCTCCCGAGGGAGGTGGAAGAGACAAACACAGTGACGGAATTTAAAAAGGTGTGGGGTGAACACAGAGGAACCTTTTTAGAAAATAGATGGTAGAAAACAAAAATAAATTAAAAAAAAACTTAAATGGCTACAGGGGGTGGATGTGTGAGTGACGCTTGGATGGCTATTCCGGCTGTAAAGAGCTAAGGTCAGGCAGACTTTGTAGGTCTGTGTCTGTATATGGTAGTCTGATTTAGGATAAGCTGGAAAGGACTTCAATGGCAACTTCAGTAGCTAGAACCAAGGACAGTGCTGGGCAGACTTTTATGATCTGGGTCCCGCAAATGACAAGATGGATTTGGATAGGCTGGAGTGGGCTTTGATGGCAACTCCAGTAGGTGGAACACAAGGATAGAGCCGGGTGGACTTCTATGGTCTATGTCCCAGAAACACCAAATGAAGGCTTGTGATAAAGTATATAATATCACATTCATTGTTGATTTAATCATGAATTGATAATGAGTGTGACTGTTGGGCAGACGTGATGGACCATTCAGGTCTTTATCTGCCATCACTTACTATGTTACTATGTTAGTTACCACATTCACAAATTTCTCCTGTCTTGGCACTCGGGACTTCCCCATCATTTCTATGGGTCTCGGTGGGGGTGGGCTACCAAAGACCAACCTAGGAGCTGGTCCTTACCATGATTACACCATTTGGCTGTCAATAGCAGTTTTTTTTTTGTCTCCTTAGTGACCAGTCTGAAAATCCTTCCTCCCATTCTTTCAGTATGGGTATTTTCAAGGGAGGGAGAAGTTCACACAGCCATTTTAGAACACTTCTATTTACACATGGCTATCCACACCACATTTAGATAGCAAGGGGCCATGGAGAAGGAGTAGTTTGGGAGGCCAAAAATATTGATGTGTATTCCCAATTTTACAAGTGGAATACGTATTGATATGAAAATATCTAGACGTTGGCATTTACATCTGCCCTAAAGCATGCATAAGTCCCTGCTAGAAAGGGCAGGCGTAAAGGTGAAAGCCAGCTCCACCATCCAACCCCCTCCAGCATCAGCACAACTCCCGATCACCCTTCCATCAACACGTCACCCAGATCCCCACCAACATCACAACTACCCCATGATACTTCCTGCAAGGATCACCTCCATTACACATACACCCCTCAAATTCACAACACAGGAGACCCTCCCTCCCCAATCCTCCTCCCTGGATCTTACTGGGATATATGGTAGTCTAGTGAGAGCAGACGTGATCCATAGTCACATCTGTTTACGCAAGTCTGGGTTCAAAATGTTGCCTGCCACCCCTAGAAGTAATCTTGCAATACTACCACTAGGCCCAGGCTGTCATGTAAGGGGCAGGAACCAGGGAACCTCACTAACACATTGATTATAATGTTCTTAGCATTGTATACCACCTGCATATTCATAAAGAAAAACACTTTCATGTTCTTGAAACTCCTCTTGTGTTTGCAGGAGGCTTTAAATGAATGCAGACAATAACATCCAGGACAGAGGAAAATTTAACTGGCTCATAAAGTCTCTAATAGGTTGCTATTTCAGTTGTCAGATGTTAGGAAATGAAATGTGTTCCCTAAGACTCTAGAGAATAGCTTTGATAAATTGCTTAATACAATGGCAGATTGCAGACTAATCTCAGCGGTGTTGTCTCCAGTGGTTGAAAATTCCCCAAGGTAAAAAAATAAAAGCCCAGGCTTTGGCGACTTTATATGTACAGACAGCACATGGCTTTTCTAAGTGTTTCTCTTCAAATCACTTATTAACATCTCATATAGATGCAACAGATTCTTTACTGAACTTTATCCTAGTGAATTCTTTCTATTATGAGAAGTACACACAATTTTTCTGTTCCTGTAGATCTTGATTGGCTGGTACCTTCATCTCAGCTGCCTCTGTTGCTGGACCTGCAGCTTCTGTTATGTCCAGAGCTGGATCTGTGTCATCTGCTGCTGCTGAAGATGCTTCCACCACAGTGAGATCACTGGTACCTATCAGAAGTTCTGGGAGCCATTGCACTGGCATTAATGTGAAGTTAAACAGAAAGCTGTAACAGATGTCCTTCAATTTTCGAACACATAAAAAGTAGGTCTGTTTATGGGTGTTCATATGTCATCCACTTGATACCTTTGCAATGCTAACAATTTGAACTGTATGTTGAAATTTTGCCCATAGCTCCCACAGATGCCCAGAAAATCTAACTGTTGGCCTCTAACAGAGGTATTTGTAGAACTGATGCATGTCTGTCGGTAGCTACATATGTGTAGCTCTTTTATATTGTTAAGAGATGCTACATCTTTGAATATTAACCTCCCATGTATAACTGACATATGATCAAATAAAGGTTCATTCTATGATTTTGCCTTTCAGCCAAGACGAGCACAGTCACAGATGATTCAAGCTCATCTCTTAACTAGATTCTGTTTACCAGGGATGTACATTTATTAGCTAAATTTGGTTCGTTAGTGTGATTTAACTTTTTTGTGCACTCCAAATTCATTTAATGGCACGTCGACCTATGAATTAATGTGCTTTAAGAAGATTTGTGTGCATTAAGAAGATCTTATGCATGCTATTTTTATTCTATTAAAATGAATAAAAGTCAGATGAAAAAGGGACCAAGGACAAATTGAGGTCAAAAGGTGTTGCACAATGCACATCTATCAGCCTGATGGTGACCCTTCCAGCAAAAATGGGGCTTCCTTCTTAACCTGATCAAACACCAAAAGATAGCCTCATCAGCTTAGTGAATCTGACACAAAGTTGGTTTTACAGCAGTAGAACCCTAATGCACAAACCTGCTACTCCTCTCACCCGACTTCCAGATCACTAATTCAAAATTTTGTCCAGATGTGCAAGGATAGTCCTCCTGCTAATAATATTATCACTTTGGATAAACGAGTATCTATGACTTATACCAGTTTTTCTGCTTTAAAAAAAATAATGTAAAGAACAGCTCAGCGCTCATATGAATTTTTCCAGCATCTTTATTCATCAAAAGTTCTCATAATTGACAGACCTGTTTCAAAAGTGCATCAGGGGTGGTCCTACAATCAAGCAATAACATTTTTATAGTATCATAAATACTGACAAGTAATTCATTTAAGATATATATTTGAATCAGTTACAGAGTACTCATGTCAAGCCTCCAATTTAGTTCAATGCCATCTTTTCTTCAAAATGGTGCTGACGTTTAATGAATCAGCTGATCACAACGGACCAATCAATATGTTTACAACAGTGAACCCCAATCCAATTCTAAGTTTAAACTCTCTGAGAACACAGTATATAATTTAAAAATCTACCATTGTTCTTTGTAGTTCAATATAGCATTACTATCACCTCCCTCCCACCCCACAGTGATCTTATCCATGATACACCATTTGAAATCAGCTAACCCATGTTTATTATAAAGCCAGTGAGCAATCAAAGGGGCTGTTGCCACCCCATTTTTAATCCTTGATTTATATGTCAGTCTAAACTTAACAGCACGGCTTGGCCATCCCACATATAATAATTTGCAAGGGCATTGTATGGCATATATGATGCTATCAGAATCACACCTGGTGTTATAGCGAGCCAACAACTTTTGACCAGTATGGGGAACCACCCATTCTAAACCTTCTATGGTGGATACACATCACTGACACTGCTCACACTTAGCATGTCCATGCAACACATTCTCAAAGTAATCAAAATCATAATCCAGTCTTTTATATGTCAACAGTTCTCCAGTGGTCTTCCCCCTCTTATAAGCTATCATGGACTCGTCCTGAAAACAATAATCAGGGACAAGACTGACCAATATTTAAATAGCAGAGATACTACCAAAGTAATATGTCTAGTAAAAGGGATATAGCCACTAATTTATCTTGTGTAGACTTAGTATTATAGGAATGTAACGACTTCCTTTGTACAAACTTGACTTAAAGAAAAGCTTTCTTAATTACAGATCTCTGACTTAATTATTATTATTTAGATTTTGCTCACACCTTTTTCAGTAGTAGCTCAAGGTGAGTTACATTTGGGTACACTGGGTATGTCTCTGTCCCTGGAGGCTCACAATCTAATTTTGTATCTGAGGTAACAGAGGGTTAAGTGATTTACCCAAGATCACAAGGAGCAGCAGTGGGATTTGAATCAGCTACCTCTGGAAGTCAAGACTCGTGCTCTAACCACTAGGCTACCACCTAATTTCTCTTCTTATTTTTCACTTTAATTCTTTATTATTTAGAATAGCAAGTCAATTGCACAATACAACATTGAAGAACAGTAAAAGTCTCCAACTCTAAACAAAGTACTTAAATAACCCCTCCCACCCACTCTCCTCCCCAGTAAAACAAAAGCAACAAGTACTGAGCACGTGAAATGATTCCTTCAGCACATGTCCTCAATCTCTCCCTTCCCACCCCCTACATCCAATATCCCCAACCAAGACAGAATTCTTGACCAGCCTTGAGTGTGCCAATCAAACAGCCCTCTCCGTAATACATTACGTCACTCCATTTCCACCAAAAGAGACACCTTCAGATGCCAATCTTGCACTGTAGGATTCTTCTTCCAATGTGCTGCAATAAGACATCGTACTGAAATGTAAAAATAATAATAGATAATATAATATACAGGGCTTTTTTGAGGGGTACTTGGGGTACTGAGTACCGGCACCTTTTCCATTGTGTGTTGAAATTGGCCCATGGTCCCCAAGTTTTAATGAAAGAGCTCAGGCTCTACACACCAATTGTGCCTTGTCATAGATTCTGCGACTGGTTGCAGGGGGCCTGACTATTGTGGGGTGGGTCCATCAGTGATCACCTCATCCCTGAAGGTGTTATGTCTGTGGCCGTGACCACCCTCAGACTTACCCTGTTTCTGGGAGTCAGTGGCTGTGCTGGCTTCTGCTTGTCTCTGTGTCTGTCTCTGTCTTAGTTTCTCTCTGGCTCTGTGTGATGCCCTACTGAACCTCACCTGTGTGGGCTATACCTTTTCCAAGATGGCTGCCGCCGACTCCTCTATGCCAGTATCCAAGATGGCTCCGGCTGGGCTGACTTCTCTGTGTGTCAAGCCTCTGTTTGGATGCAAGGTGATTGCTGCAGCTGTGCCTCTGGTGTGGAAGGGCTTTATTAATCACTTAGAGACTACAGCCCTGGCCTTTGCATTTCATCTAAGGGCCCTGGTGTATAGAGTGCTCTGTACACTGTTTCAGTGTTTGCTCTGTGTGAGTTTCTATGTTTGACTAGATAGCTTAGGCACCGTGTGGCTTGTTAGCCTGTGTATAGCTTTGCTAGTGCTCTGTGTTTGTTTAGACTAGCCAGCTTAGGCACCGTGTGGCTTGTTAGCCTGTGTATAGCTTTGCTAGTGCTCTGTGTTTGTTTCCAGTGCATGACTTGTTAGCTTGGTCACAGCTTTGTTGTTAGCTGGTGTATAGCTTTCAAGTCTCCTGAGTGTGCTCTGTGTATGTTTCTTGTGTATGACTGGTTTGCCTGGGTATAGGGTTTCTATTAGCCTAGGTACAGTTTACTAGTCATTGTGTTTAAACCTGCCGACTGCCAGAACCCGGACAGTCCCTGCCTGTCGGCCTTGCCTGCACCTAGGTGCCAGGGGGCACTCCTGGATCTTCATTCCTGCTGTTCCTGCTTGCAAGTTCCAGTTCCAGGTTTTCCTGTAAGTCCTACCGGCTGCCAGAACCTGAGGGCTCAACCCTCGGGGAAAGGTGGTCAAGCGTAGGTGAAGCCTAGGTCCAGTGTGTCCAGTCCCAGCGGTGTTTCACGCCGTTAGGTCCAGTCCTGTGGGGCCCTCCAGTGTGTTCCAGTCCAGCGGGCTCCACTCCAGTGCGCACCCAGTCCGGTGCGTTCCAGTTCCGTGTATTCCGTTGTAGAACTCCAGTCCGGGGTTCCGTCCGTTTTGTCTCATCTCTACCTTGGAGGTGATCTTGCCTGCCACTGACGCTCCACGGTAGTGGCCTGGCTCACGAACCCATGCTCCCGGGGAGAAGCCTTACAGTATGCCAAGGTCCTCGAGCACGCGACAGAAGGGTGGCCTGACATTGAGTACCGGCACCTTTTTTTGCTAGAAGAAACACATTGATAATGTCTATCTATCTATCTATCTATCTAGATACAGATATTCTATTCTCTACCAATTAGATATAATGTAATATGATAAGAACAGGAATATGTAAGAAAAGGGGGAATTAAATACTATATTTGTTGAATTACATTAACCTGCACTGTAAGGTTTAAGGATATGTGCTGCAGAACATATAGACCATATATTTAACTTAAAATGTTTATTGACAATACAGGTAATGTAATAATATTTCAAAGAGAGAGCAGTTTTTTAGGAATTTTTCACAAGGGGAAAATGTGCTTTCAAGATTAAAAATCTGAATTATAAATTATGCTGGATATGGTAACTCACTTTGATGGAGGCTGCTAGTTGGAGTTAGGAAGGAGATCCTCGCTGGAACAGAAGTCTTTTGTTGTAGAGTTGTTGCTGGAGCCTGGAGAAAGTCTTATCAGGGATATGTGTGTGTGAAGTCTAGCAGAGAGGCAGGAGGCAGAGCAAAGAGTACAAGAGCCCAAGAGAGAGAACTGGGCATTTTTATAATTTCTTGTTGGACCCTAGGCTGAAGTCAAGTGGGGTGTACTCGATCCAATGAAAACTCAGGGATAGCTGAGAACTGGCTTCATCTAGTTTTGAGATGGAGCATGGTAACTGGTCACATGTTTAATGACATCATAAGACTTTTTGTCTGGACATCTGCTGTGATATACACCCAGAAGGCATTTGATAGGATTAAAAGAGTCTTTGTCTGAGAGTAGATAGGATTTTTAGGTGGAGTTTTGCTGTTTCTGTGATTGCTGTACATCTTCAGAGTTTTGTTCTTTGGAGATGTGTTGATGGGCTTAGGTATCCACCCAGCTAGTTTTTGTTATCAATAGTTTCTAGGGGGAAGGGAAATGTAAAGTCTTTGCATCTGTATATATTATATATATACATTTGTATCTGATCCAGCAAAATCAATAACTCTGACAACTACACTCATATCATGCTACAGTACTACAGCTAACCCCAAGCGCTGAATCTTTCATTGCCACCAAGAGCCCTCAGTATCAGTGGCATAGCCACAGTGGGCTTGGGTGGGCCAGGGCCCACCCAACAGTAGCATACATTTAGTGGTAGTTGGTGGGGATCCCAAGCTCTGCCAGCTGAAGGCTCCCTCCTGATGGTAACAAAAACAGTACTCTCCATGCTACTGGCACCTGCACATGCTTAGTTTTCAGCGCATGCCTGCTGCAGACTGCCAAGGTGGAAAGAAGCGTTTTCTCATCAGCTGAGATATTGTTTTGGTGGGGTGGGGGGGGGGGGGGGGGGGGGGGGGGGGGGGGGGGGGGGGGGGGGGGGGGTGGGGGGGAGGGGGAAGAACACTTGGTGCCCACCCAGTTCTTGCCTAGGCCCACCCAAAATCTGTTTTCTGGCTACGCCCCTGCTCAGTATTCCCAAAACTGAAAAGACAATGTCAAGGAGAGAGTTCAAAAACCTTACCCATACTGTAGTCATCTCCCAGTCCACAACCCTCCAGAAGCCCTGTAGTAAACTGCATGACCACCATATGTGAACATAAGTACCCACCTCAGTCCCACAAAGCCTAGCATGTAACAAAAATTCAGATTCAGTCGAACAATACAGCAAACCCTCAAAAATTGACTAATGGGTACATTTTTTCTGTAAGATGGAAGCTGTGAAAATGCAAAAATGGCCCCTTATTGCTCACTGGCTTAATAAAAAGTAGAAAAGTGGCATAAGTCATAGACAATCATTTATCCAGAGTGATAAATATTACTAGCAGGACTATTCTGCACTTATGGAAGAAATTTTGAATTAGTGTTCTGTAAGTGCATGAGAGAGTAGCAAGTTTGCATTGAGTTCTACTGTTTAAACCAAAATTTTGTGTTAGATTCAGTAAACTGATGGCAAGAGACTATTTTTGTGTTTGATCAGGTTAACAAGGAGCACGTTTTTTGCTGGAAGGGTCACCGTCAGGCTGATAGATGTGCACAGTGCAAAACCTTTTGATTCATTTTGCTTTGTCCCTTTTTTGATGGATTGAGCATCCACTGAGAGGACACATCTACTAGCTTCAAATTGGATTAAAAAATAAAGCATATATAGGAAATTCTCCATATATTCTATTCCTAGGATGAACTTAAAATTTAAAAGTGTTTGAAATTCCTCCTGTGTAGTCATACATGTCATTATAAATTTAAATAAATTAAGGCCTGCTGTTCTAAATTTCATCAAATTGTTATGCAGGCATCTTAGTGACACCAAATTTAATTTAATGCGATTTAATTTGGTATTTATATTCTGCTTTTACCAAGAACATCCAGGTTCAAGGCAAATTACCGCCATAAGTCATTTACAAGTAAATCAGAAGAATTATAAAATATAATTTAACTAACTTGATATAAAATTAGAAACAATTATATGTGTAACTCTAGGCACCTGGTAGGTAGATCTCATGGGCATTAATATGCAGGAGCTTGCATTCCACTCCCCTGACCATTGGGGCCCTTCGATGGGGGAAAGAATTGAATTGAGGCCGCTACTTTCATACATTCTTCTCCATGTCCTTGTTCACAATCACTACTCTCAGTAGTTAATTGCATTCCAAATACCACCAAAAGCTTCGCTGTCCAGATAGAGGCTGCGCTGCACATAAAAATAAACAGGGCAGTCAGCTTTTTTTTTCAGCTGCCACAACTGAATTAAATAAGAGTTTTCAGCATCAATTACGTGGATAGTGGTTAGTGCTGAATATTCAGATACTGCAATCAGTGCTGCACTACCCTGGGTAGCAGCAATTTGCAGCCTGCTATCCGTAATAGCTAAACTGCTGTCCTAACATTATCTGAAAGTTATTTTCATTCTGGCCGTGGAGAACCTTGGTGCTATCCACGGTAGTGCCAAGACAGTCTGTAATAATTTTCAGCAGCATTATTCAGAAACTTCTACTGAAAATCTCTGGACTGGTTGTAATCAGTGGCACTTATCTAGGTAGCAGGATAAGCAAGGCACTTTTGAATATCAGGCTAAAAGCCTTTACTAAGACAAAAATTCTATACTCTGGTTAAAAAACAAATATACAAGTATAAAATGCAGGCAGTAGTTAGTGGTTTTATCTTAGACACTTGCCAGGTTCATGACAACAGAGATTTCTCCTCTTCTCCTCTCTTTTCCAGTTTTTTGACTCACTGAGGTGTTCTTTTCCAAAGGTGCGCTAGCATTTTTAGCGCACGCTAAACGCTAGAGACACCTATAGGAATTTATGCACACCTCTAATATTTAGCACATGCTTATTTTTAGTGTGCACTAAAAATGCTAGCACACCTTTATAAAAGGACCCCTGAGTGTTTCTCTTGCCCATATAGGAAGCTTGACTCCTAGCTGTAATGCCACAATATTTTTTTTCTAGAGGACTTAGCAGACATTTTGAAGGCTAGTCACCAGAAACTCCTGGTAATGCTAGGAACTGGGGTAGGGTGGAGGGAACTGCGAGGGAGGGAGAGGATTTGATAGGCTTGAGCCCATATGTTAACTTGGTAGGAGACTGCCACATGTGAAGCTCTTGCCTACACATCTATTTATTCACAAAGCTTATAACATGTCAAATCACTCAGGTCCATTGGAGCAGTAAGCAGGCCCCTGGAGTAATCCAGTGGTCCAGTGGTGGGTGCAGTGCACTGCAGACAGGTGACCCAGGCCCATACCTCCCATAGCCCTCCAAAACTTATTATAATTCCACTGTAGCCCTATATAGGTGCCCCCCTTCACCCATAAGGGCTATTAGTAGTGTACATTTGGGGGAAGTGGGTTTTGGGAGGCTCAGCAGATAAGGGAACAAAAGTGAGATGTGTGCCTGGAAGCATTTTTTGAAGTTACTGCAGTGCCCCCTAGGGTGCCCCATTTCTCTGCTGGTATGTCTATGTGGCCAGTATACTAAGAATGCTGGCTCCTCCTACATCCCAAAGGCTTGATTTTGTGTGTTTTTCACTGGACTTTTTTTCTTCAAAAATGAACCAAGAGATAAACATACAGAGCATAAAAACATCTAGCAAATAGCCATTTTCAAAATTAAAAAAAAAATAGATTTTTTCTGTTTTGAAAATGGATATATCCCCACTTGAATTTTGGATGTTTTAGCAAAACATCCAAAACTGGGCTTAGACGTCGTATTGAAAATGCCCCTCTATGTAACTTTGTAAGTCTAAGTGCTTTGTTTGTGATGTAAGTCTTAGAAATAAGTGGTTGAGTTCCCACTCTACATACACACTGGGGCTCATTTTCAAAGCACGTAGACTTACAAAGTTCCATAAGTTACTATAGGGCTCATTTTCAAAAGAGAAAAACATCAAAAAAGTGGCATAAATCTGCATTTGGACGCTTTTTCACAAGAATGTTCAAATTGGTATTTCAAAACCATATTTTAGACGTTTTTCTATGAAGGCCATCAACAGGGACATCTTAAGAGTAGGATCTGGGCATTCCTAACACTTGGACATTTTTCTGCCATAATGGAACAAAACAAAAATGTTTAGGGCTATAAGTTGGAGGTTTTGGTCTAGACCTGTTTTATTTTTTTTTTACATTTGTACCCTGTGCTTTCCCACTCATGGCAGGCTCAATGTGGCTTACATATTATATACAGGTACTATTTGTACCTGGGGCAATGGAGGGTTAAGTGACTTGCCCAGACTCACAAGGAGCTGCCTGTGCCTGAAGTGGGAATCAAACTCAGTTCCCCAGGACCAGAGTCCACCACCCTAACCACTAGACCATTCTCCACAATAAGCCACAAGAAGTGCCCTAAATGACCAGACGATCACTGGATGGAATTAAGGATGACCTTTCTTTACTTCTCCAGTGGTCACTAACCCCCTCCCACCCTCTAAATATATGATTAAAAACATTACTTACTAGCCTCTATGTCAGCCTCAGATGGTCATTTGGTAACTTTACCAGAGCCTAAAATCTCCAGGACAGTACTAAAGAGTGGGTCATACTTTATAGACCCTACTACCCTTGGACAACATATCCATCTACAGACTAAGAATATGCACATTATTTACAAATAGTACAAATGGTTAAAAATGAAATCAAATAGAAGATAAAATTGAACAACCAAAAAACTGGAAACCCCCTCCAACTCCCCTAACTGAGTGCCTCTTTCAAATTGAAATTAAACAAAAGATAGCTGGTATACACATTCCTACTACAAAACTGTTCCCCCTATTGCTATTTAAATGTCCCAGGGAAACTTCTTAAGAATGTGCAGTCTGAACTATGTTTAACTTTCTCTAATTTAAACATGAAGTAAGTTAATGTCAGATGAACCCTCACACTTTACATAGATACTGTAGATTAATATATATGAAAGATGAATGCACAGTACCTTCGCTTGAAGCATTAATAATTGGTGTTACTGTTCATAAATTTCCGAACCTGACATCATGGAAAATTACCTATTCCAGGTCCATTAGTTATATTGTCCCCACACAAAGTGGCCTATAATCCAATTCTACCTGAGGCAATGGAAGGTAAAGTTACTCGCTCAAAGTCACTAGAAGTGTCAGTGAGGGCAGCAGGATTTAAACCCTGGCTTCCTTGTTGGCAAGCCACATCCCTAGCCACTGTTCTACCCCACTGTTCCAAAACATGTTTTATACACAGAAAAGGTTCTTATAATATTTAGATTTTGCTCATACCTTTTTCAGTAGTAGCTCAAGGTGAGTTACTTTTAGGTAAACTGGGTATTTCTCTGTCCCAGGAGGGCTCACAATCTAAGTTAGTAGTTTGAGGTGATGGAGGGTTAAGTGGCTTGCCCAAGATCACAAGGAGCAGCAGTGGGATGTGAACCAGCCACCTCTGGATTACAAGACTGGTGGCTAACCACTAGGCCACTCCATAGCCTAATATATGCTTATGAATACTTGTGCTGACATCATCTCGCATAATTATGCACACTCTGAGTAGATGTTCTCAGGGGTGTAGTTTGGGTGGAGCATTTTATTTATTTATTATTGGGATCTAACTGCCTTTTGGGGCCCTTTTACTAAAGGGTTGCCATGCGGCAACCGGGAACTAGCGCCGTCCCAAAGCGAGTGCCGGTGGTAATTCCACCTCCAGCGGGCACCATTTCCGGTGCTAGCAGAAATATTTAAAAAGTATTTCTGCAGGGGGGTTACCCAGCAGTAATCAGGCAGCGCCGCACGCTGCCCAATTACCACCGGGGTTAGGGTGGGAACCCAATGGGCGGCGGTAAGTGTTCCCCCATGAAATGGCTGTACGGCATGTGCAAACTTACCACACGGCCATTTCTTTTTTTTTTGGCCTTTTTACCCACTGTGGTAAAAGGGGCCCTGGCATGTGGCCAAAAATGGTCGCTGCTACCAGAACAGGGCCCCTTTTACTGCAGCTTGGTAAAAGGCCCCTTTATGAAGAGATTCACACAAGGTAGCATACAACACAAGGTAGCGTAAACTTACAATTTAATAAAATATGCATGTACAAGAATGGAGAACATGCACACATTTGCATCTTGTTCAGAACAGATATACATTTATCTGCAATTTCTTTTGCACTATGGGAGCTAATCTGGGTGTCTTTTTAAATAGTTTTTTAAAATAGGTATTTTGAACTTTTCACAAAGACATCTTTTTATACAATTATCCCTTACATTTGTATTAAAGATCCTATGCTGATTTAGCACATAAACATATCTAAATATAGTTTGGCACCCCCTTTCATTATACCATAGAGACAATGAAATTTAAACTAAATTAAAACCATTTACACAACTGTTTATGTAAAACAATATGCAAGGTCTGAATATTCATGATGTGGAATTAGATTAGGTTACTGTAGCATTTTTAAAGCATGCTTCTCCTGAGTTGGAAGGCTCGAGAGTATATACTGTATGCTGTCAATGTTTTCTAGTATATGTAGTTTGATTAAATAGTAAATACAGATAAACCAATTATATTTGCAAGAGTGGGAGCAAAAGTGAGAAGTTGAGCTGGCTTTGTACACTACTGATTGATTTATTTATTGCATTTGTATCCCACATTTTCCACCTATTTGCAGGCTCAATGTGGCTTACAGAGTTTTGTTAGTCATAGTCATTACAAGATGTCAGATTGGTAGTGCACAGAGTTTTGTTATGGCATATTCATTATAGGATACTAGATACAATTGGTAGTATACAAAGGTTAAGTAAGGGAAAAGATAAGGAAGGGTTTAGGAAGGATAGTATAGAAGGTGGACTGTCAAAGCTGGTGGATTCGTAGGTATTTGTAGGTTATGGTTCTCTTTGAATGCCTTGTTGAAGAGATGTGTCTTCAGAGATTTACGAAAGTTCGTTATTTCAGCAGTAGTTTTCAAGGCAGTTGGTAATGCATTCCACAGCTTCATGCTCATGTAAGAGAAGGTGGTGAGTGTATCAGCTTGTATTTTAGTCCTTTACAGCTGGGGAAGTGTAGGTTCAGAAATTTGTGGGATGATCTTTTGGCATTCATGAGTTTAGCATGTAGATTGGTGCGTCTGCGTGAATGATTTTGTGTACCATCGGCAGATCTTGAACGCAATGCGTTCCTTGAGTGGGAGCCAGTGAAGTTTCTCTCTTAGGGGTTTTGCACTTTCATATTTAGTTTTTCCAAATATGAGTCTGGCAGCAGTGTTCTGGGCTGTTTGGAGTTTTTTGATAGTTTGTTCTTTGCAGCCCGCGTATAGTGCATTGCAGTAATCCAGATGACTTATTACCATTGATTGTACTAGGGTGCGGAAGATGTATCTCGGGAAGAAAGGTTTTATTCTTTTGAGTTTCCACATGGAGTGAAACATCTTTTCGTTGTATTCTTCACATGGGCATCGAGTGTGAGGTTTCGATCAATGGCAACTCCAAGAATTTTCAGATTTTGTGAGACGGGAAGTGAGCAGTATGGTGTGGTTATGGTGGAGTATTTGTTTGTGTGTGTTGTGAGGTGAGTACAGACATTGTGTTTTTTCTGCGTTGAGTTTTAGCTGGAATGCATCAGCCCAAGAGTGCATGAAGGCTTTGGTTGATCTCGTTGGTGATTTGAAAGGGATTCATAAAAATACCTGCATGTACACTGGACACATGAAGGGCAATTTGATAATGGAGACACCTGTATTTATGTGCCCATTTGTCTGGACTACTAGAACTTACATATGTATTATATAGAGGTAAATTCTATAAGTGGCATCCGAAAATCAGCACCGAAAATTTTACATACTAAGGGACCCTTTTTCAAAGTGGAAGTAAGCCCTGCATGGACTAACTGCAAGCTAATCTGGAGCTACCGCCAGCTCAATGTGGGCACCGGTGGTAGTTCCTGCTCCAGTGCATGCCATTTCCTGCGCTGTGGAAAATAGGGCTGTATTTTTTAGTACCGTGTTTCCCCGAAAATAGGGCATCCCCATAAAATAAGACCTACCGAGGTTTTTGGTGCCCTTAGAAAATATAAGGCCTCCCCCGAAAGTAAGGCCTAGCAAAGTTTTGTTTTTCTCCCGGTAAGTAGGGTCCCCCCCCCTGAGATCGCCGGGCCCCCCTCCGTCGTTCTGAAACTAACCCCCCACCCAAGGTCGTCCCCCCCCACCCGAGATGGCGCCCCCACCCGAAGTCGCCGACCCCAACCCCCTCTGTCGCTCCGAAACTAACCTGCACTTAAGCCTCCTTTCACTTTCCTTCCAGTTCGCAGCAAGCAGCAGCAGTAGGAGGGCAGGCCACTCCTTCCTTCCGTGTCCCGCCCTCGCCTGACGTAACGTAACGTCAGGCGAGGGTGGGGCTCGGAAGGAAGGAGAGGCCTGCCCTGCCCTGCTGCTCCTGCGAACTGGAAGGAAAGTGAAAGGAGGCTTAAGTGCAGGTTAGTTTCTGAGCGACGGAGGGGGGTGGGGTCCGGCGACTTCGGGTGGGAGCGCCATCTCGGGTGGGGGGGGCGACCTCGGGTGGGGGGTTACCGGTAGTTGCAGGAGCGACGGAGGGAAGGTGGGCGGGCCAACCGTGTTTCCCCGAAATATTAAGACATCCCCTGAAAATAAGACCTAGCGCCTTTTTGGGCGCAAAAATTAATATAGGCAGTGTCTTATATTCGGGGAAACACGGTATGTGCTAACCTAGCAGTAATTGGGTAGCATTGTGCACTACCTAGTTACTGCTGGGTTACAGCGGGAACCCTTACCGCCACCTCAATGGTTGACGGTAAATGCTCCCCCCTCACATGGCCATGCGATAAGAGCAATCTTAACGCATGGCTATGGCTATTTTCAGCCTTTTTTCTTTTACCTGCGCAGTAAAAAGGGCCACAGCGGGCAGAAAAAATGGTAAGGGGCTCCCAAACGCTATTCTGTGAAGGTTACATGTGAAGGAGTAGCCTAGTGGTTAGTGCAGTGGACTTTGATCCTGGGGAACTGAGTTCAATTCCCACTGCAGCTCCTTGTGACTGTGGGCAAGTCAATTAACCCTACATTGCCCTGATACAAAATAAGTATCTGAATATATGTAAACCGCTTTGAATGTAGTTGCAAAAACCTCAGAAAGGCAGTATATCAAGTCCCATTTCCCTTCCCCTAAATAGAATAGCCCTTAGGACATAAACTGAATCTAACTTTAGGTGTCAGAAATTATGTCTGCTAAAGCAGTGGTAAATACCGGTGCCTGAATTAGGCGCAGTTCAGCTGAATTCTGTATTTACACAAGTAAAATTATGGAACACTCTTGAAACACCTCCAAAATGCCCCTAACCATGCCCCACTCCAATTTCTGCACGTGTGTTGGAGGGGTGTGTGTGGGGTGTGTGTATTGGGGGTTTCAGCTTGGAAGAGGAGGGGTGTGTGGGGGTGTCTGTAAGTGCTGCGAGATGAGTGAGTGAGTGTGTGGGGGGGGGCGGTTTATCAAGTGTTTCCACATGAGAGTGTGTGTGTGTGGTGGGGGGCTTCAGGAAGTGCTGCCAGATGAGCGAGAGTATGTGTGTATGTGGGTGGGGGGGGGGGTTAGGAAGCGGTGCGATATGAGAGTGTGTGTGGGGGGGGGCAGGGATTTCAGGAAGCGCTGCCAGATGAGAGAGAGAGAGAGAGACTGAGTGTGTGTGTTTGGGGGGGGGGCGTTGAAGTGTGGCCAAATGAGAGTGAGTGTGTGTGTTGGGGGGGGGGGTCAGGAAACACAGCCAGATGAGTGAGTGTGGGGGGGCAGGGGTTTCCAGAAAAGCGCTGGCAGATGAGAGTGTGTGTGTGTGTTGGGGGGTGGGGGGGAGCGTTGAGGAATTGTGGCCAATGAGAGTGAGTGAGTAAGTGTGGGGGGGGGGGGGGGGGGGGGGGGGGTAAGGAAGCGGTGCCAGATGAGGATGAGAGTGTGTGGTGTGTGTGTTGTAGGTTCAGTTTTGGGGGGGAGGGAGGATCCTGCTTTTTAGAAGAAGTAATGAAGCGTGTCCTCCGCGCGATGCCCCCCTCCCGCCGCCATCCCACCCACAGCGGATGCACCCGGTCGCCGCCATCCCACCCACCGTGGCCATCACAACCACCATCGCGTAGTTTTTGCTGGCGGGGGGACCCAAAATCCCGCCAGCAGAAGTCTTGTGTGTGTGCTGAGTGAGTCCAGACGCCTCCAGCGATCTTCGGCGTTGCTAGCCTGTGCAGGGCGGGGGTTCTTTGCGTCTGACGTCCTGCACGTGCAGGACGTCAGATGCACAGAAGCCCTGGCTGCCTGCACAGGCTAACAACGCTGAAGATGACGCCGTAGTCAGCAGACAGGACTTGTGCTGGCGGGGTTTCGGGTCCCCCGCCGGCAAAGCAACGCGAAGGTGGGTGGCTTAGTAGGGGGGTTGTTGCGGGGGGGTGTTGGACCTCCTTCTTTGACCTGCAGCTTTGGGGGGGGGGTCAGGTCGGGGCGGGAGGTGGGCGTATCTACCATTATGTGGGTGGGGCTTCTAGTTTTTGAGGTTTGGCGTGCGGGCAGGGAGGGGGGGGGTGTTGGATGTCGGGACTGTGGACTCCGGAGCCTTTGGAGGTGTTTTCCCTTTCCGCGGGTGGGTCGGCAGGGGGGAGGAGTAGGGAAACACGCTCCGCATGTTTCCCACTCCTCCGGTGCCTGGGTGCGATCCGTTTGGTTATTTTTTTCCGCCCTCAACGTCATGACGTTTGACGCGAGGGCGGGGCAGAGACGGCTGGCTGGCTTCACCACCATGAATCCACGAACCCTTTAGGGAGTGTTTGAGTGACTTCAGAACGTTGTCTTCAGAACGTTCACGGTGCGTTTTATTATGTTAGATTCTTTGTTCCACAAGGAGCCAGTGATGTTCTTGCAGGAGGGGAGACATATGGTCACAACATTTGGCATGTCATAGTAACCTAATTGCCATGTTTTGAAGGGATTATAATCACCGTATGTTATAGCGAGTGGATATCGATCCTAGTGATTAACAGTGAGAGAATTAATGTATGAAAAGTATTGTGATCGAAAAAATTCCTAATTGATCACAACTGCCTGAGAATAAAGAAGCCAAACTTACAAAGGGAGGAGACTAGAGGAGAAAAAGTTAGTTGAACATCTAGAACAACACCCAAGTAACAAAAATAACTGACTGGTAAAATTGGTTGTGCAAAAAGATTTAAAGATGTGCTTGGGGACTGAAGACCTCCAGTAAACCAACATGCAATGGTCTTATCTTTATTCAGAACTAGTCTAGTAGCCACTGCTGAACTGAGAACAGTCCTGAAGAGGTGTAATGTTTGGACTGTAAGGATCTGTGGGAAAAGATAATAAAATATTGTCTGTATAGAAATGAAAAAAAATTCCTTGAGATCGAATCAGGTTGAAAAGAAAGGGGGGGGGGGGGGGGCAAAACTGACCCTTGTGGAACTCCGCAGTTTAAAGGATGAGGTGTAGTGGAAGAGCAAGAAGTAGTGACTTTGTAAGAACGATTCGAGAAAAAGGAAGTGAACCAAGCAAGGACAGAACCTTTCAGACCTAAAGAAGACAAGAAAGCAAAAGAGAATGATTTACCGAGTCAAAAGCTGCTGATAGGTCAAGGGGAAACAGCTATGACTATATTGTGTTTGTCAAGATGGTGGTAAATTTTGCTAACAAGTGCAGCAAGTACTGTTTCAGTGCTCAAATGAGTTCTAAAGCCAGACTGTCTGGGTGAAATTCATGAGATTTTTCAATAAAGCACAAGAATTGGATCTTGTAAGCCATAGGATTCTAGGATTTGCATTGCTCTTTCCTTCAGCAGCATCTCCATAACTTTTCCTACCATCGAAGTGAGGCTTACCAGCCTGTAGTTTCCCACTTCTTCTCTGTCGCTATTTTTGTGGAGAGGGACCACATCTGCCCTTCTCCAATCCTGTGGAACCTACCCTGTCTCCAAGGATCTATTTTACAAATCTTTAAGAGTGCCCATCAGAACCTTCAGTATCCTCGGATGTATCTCAGTCTGCCCCATGGCTTTGTTCTAGTTTTGTTAGCTATTCTGAAATGATTATAAACTAGTATACACGAGGTCCTAGCAGTATCAGTGGGTTTCTGTAAGATAGTTCACTCCATCAAACAGATGCCAGCTGGATTATGATTGTGATGCCCTACTCTAATGTCCACTTTTCTCCATTTCCTTTTATATAGTTTGAGGTATCAGTTCATGCTATTCTAGGAGAATGGATTTTCAGAGTGGTGTCAGTACAGAAATATTTCTCTTCAATGTGAAATGCTAGACATAAGAGTAAGGATTATGCAAAATATGCAAAATACCCTCAGTAACATTTATACTGATAGAAAAGTATTTTCTTAATCAAGCTTTATAGATTTTGTTTTAACACATTTTTTTGTGTGGATAAATGTTATTGGCTTTTTACCCATAGTGTAAGCCAGTGTTATAACCAGAGCATGTTCATTTTGCATCTTCTACCAAGTTATGGATAGTGGCGATATCAGTAGAATGATAAAGGCAAATTTGAGGTCATGAATAATGTGATGAAATTGATAATGTATTAAATAATTCTATTTGGCACTAGCCTACAATCTGTTCTAGGAAATGTACTTGCTTTGCTCAAGTTATGCAAGGCCTGTGGATGTAATTTTGTTTTTGTTTAAACTTGTTTTCTTTATGGACTAGACAATTCCCCCTTTTCCCTTTTGGTATCCAGCTCAACCAAAACTGGTCTCTGCTGGGCCACAATGTTGTGAGTCCTCATTCAGAACTATTAGGGTTTTCCCCCTACTTGACAACTTACCAGCTATAGTGACAGTCCTTTGCTAGGGGTCACATATTAGAGTCCTTCCTACATAAATATGTAAGTACTCCTAAGCGAGTCTACCTCACGCTTAGAGGCTGTGAATATTACCTCTACAGCATACCTAGCTCTAGTCAGTTTCCAGACATGAAGCCCAGGTCTTGCACCTGACAACCTTCTGATGGAATGTTTCCTATGTCCATATTTTGGGTGAATTGAGCTCTATATGATTTTCGTATGTGTGTGTGTGTGTGTGTCTGTGAAGGTGATTGATGCTATATAATCTGCAATGATAAGCAGTGCTATTTGTATAGCCAGTGAAAAAAATGTTGCTATGCTGGTGAGCTAAGTAGACTCTATAAAGTTCAAGGTTTGATTATGACTTCTTTGGTTATTATTTATAGTTTTGTCCTTTCACTTCATGTCCTTGGCCATAGAATTGCAGATTTGTTCCCATTTTTATGCCTGCTCTCTAAATTTATTGATCTCATTAGAAGATAGTAGTGGCAAAATAGCTCATAATACTACTGAGAAATGTACCACCATTTAGCAGGTCATTGTCAAAGTTATAACATGTTTCTTTAAGCTGCTTAACAGACTGGTGGCAGCCTATGATACAGGGATTAACCTGTGGTAAGAATTAGACTGTAGAGCAGAGCGACATGGTTAGCATTCAGTCTGTGCATGAAGCTTTACAGAAGCTCAATGAAAGGAGCTGAGCTGTTGAAATAATATAATAGACAGGAATGCAAGTTATTTTTGTGACATTAAAATTGGTAAAAATGCAGTATTACAATTTTACTGTAAAACCTTTTAGCATGTAGGGGTATCAGGGATGTCATTAGTTTGAAATGTCATTCCATGTAATTTTCCATATCATTCCATTCAATGGCAAACAAAAATAAAAGGCATGAAATTTCTTTTTTTTTTTTAAGGTGTGCTATTAATAGCACACACTCTTTCACACACTCTTAATGACATTGCTCATGTGACAAGAAAACAAAACTCAAAGCAAACAGAGATCTTAATAGACCATATAGGACTAGATTCTATTATGGTTCCTAAAAATCAGTGCCCCCCCCCCCCCCCCCCCCGCTTAAGCGATATTCTATAAGCTACACCTTTAGTTTTGGTTCAGTTTATAGAATAACCCTTAAGCAATGAAAATATGGTCCAAATGCCCACACCTAAATTTACACACAGAGCTCCCTTACTCTGTAATTAAACATGTGACTCAAAACCACACCCCTGTTCCACCCCAAAATGCCCATGACCGTTCCCTTTTTGGCCACATGTAAATTTCAGGTGCAGATCATGCGCCTAACCTTACATGCATAAGACCCAATTAAATCTTATTAGTGCCAATAATTGCTTGTTGACTCTCATTATGTGTGCAAATCGACACCATGCCTATATTTGCGTGTGTAATTTTCAGCGAATGTTAAAAAATCAGGTGGATAGTCCTTAAACTTAAAAACACAAAGGGTCTACCATTATGCAACAGTAAATGATGTTGACTTAATTAGAGGAATAAAGGACCTCAGAAACCAACAGCACAGATATGTATCAAATCTGACTTTCTATGGTTGCATTCATCAATCATTGGTCCTTTAAAAAAATATATATTTTTTTTTATTTATCATTTATCATTTAACATGAGACTTAATGTGCAAAAGTGTGTTAAAACCAAATGTACAAAAGAGTAGGCCCTAATTTAAAAAAATGATCCACAATTATATAAAAGAGCAGACACCTATCTTCAAAACAGAAACATAGAAATATGACGGCAGATAAAGGCCAAATGGCCCATCCAGTCTGCCTATCCTCCATAACCCTTAACTCCTCCTTTTCCAAAGGGATCCCACATGCTTGTCCTATGCTTTCTTAACTCTGACACAGTCCTCATCTCCACAGCCTCCACTGGGAGGCCATTCCACGCTTCCAGTACTCTTTCCGTAAATAAATACTTTCTTAGACTCCTCCTAAGCCTATTTACTCCTTACTTCATCATATACCCCCTCATTCCAGAGTTTTTCTTCATTTGAAAAAGGCTCTCTTCCTGTACATTAATGCCTCTGAGATATTTAAATGATTCTATCATATCTCCTCTTTCCCTCCTCTCTTCCAGTGTATACATGTTGAGGTTCATAAGCCTGTCCTTATATGTTTTATGTCCAAGACTGCTTACCAATTTTGTAGCCGCCCTTACTGACTCCATCCTGTTTATATCTTTCTGTAGGTGCGGTCTCCAGAATTGCATACAGTACTCTAAATGGGGCCTCACCAGAGACTTATACAAGGTCACCATCACCTCTTTCTTCCTGCTGGTCATCCCTCTTCTTATGCATCCAAGCATCCTTCTGGCTTTGACCATCACGTTTCTACCTCTGGCCACTTTAAGGTTATCAGGCACAATCACCCCCAAGTCTCTTTCTTCCTTTGTACATAGAAGCACATCACCCCCTATATTGTACTGTTCCCTTGGATTGTTGTGACCCAATTGCATGACCCTAGTTACCAAATATTGGACCATTCCTCAAGCTTTGCTATGTTCTTCCTCATGTCATCCGCACCCTCCTGGGTGTCCACCCTGTTGCAGATTTTGGTATCATCCACAAAGAGACAAACCTTACCAGACAGCCCTTCCACAATATCACTCACAAAGATGTTGAAAGAGCTGGCCCTAAGACCAATCCCTGCAATACTCCACTGATAACATACTTATCTTAAGAGCAGGCTCCATTTACCACTACCCTCTGTTTCCTTCCGTTCAAACAATTTTTAACCCAGTCAGTTACTCTAGGTCCCACACCGAGGGAACTCAGTTTATTTATGAGTCGCCTGTACGGAACCGTGTCCAAGGCTTTGCTAAAATCCAAATACACCACATCCACAGCTCCTCCCATGTCCAACTATTTGGTCACCCTGTCAAAAAAATCAATCAGATTCGTCTGACATGATCTGCTTCTAGTGAAGCCATGCTGCCTCGGGTCCTGCTTTCCATTCAATTCGAGGGGCCTCACAATTCTCCGCTTTAGAAGCATTTTCACTAGTTTACTCACCACCGCCCCAATGGGTCTCGTCTCATCCTTTAACTAGCACTTCCTCAGGGATTAAATCATCTACTTATTGCTTCATGTACTCTCTTTCATATGGCATTATTAATTAACACATTTGTCATATTGAGGTTTATAATGGCGGTTCTCATATGGTTGAATTTTGTGCTTAAAATAAGTGTCTGCTCTTAAGTCAACATCATTTACTGTTGCATAATGGTAGACCTTTTGTGTTTTTAAGAACAACAAAACAAATCCCCAAAGAAAATGAACATTACCAGAAATGACATGGGAAATGACATACCTCTAATGTGCATTCAATATAAAATAATTTGTTATTAATACTTTTATAGAATGAATAAAATAGGTGTTACATAAAAGCATTTCCTCTTGGGGGAACCCCCCCCCCCCCCCAACCTTTTTAATAATGATGCAGAGGAAGTAAGCACTGCAAACCCCTAATGGACATGGCTATGTACAACCAAAACATGGAACATGATGACATAAAAGTAGGAAATCAGTGGATGGAGGAGGACCTGACAGGAGAAACCAACTACAAGGGAGCTACAGAAGGCAGGACCAGAATTATTTGCAAGTAGGCTACCTTGACTACTTGAAGGCTTTTGAATTGTGTGAAAGAGGAGCTTGGAGTCTAGGTAGATAAAAAAATGAAAATTCTGAACTCACCGCACCAGGGATTAAAAGTTTGAGACTGATGCCCCCTGAAAATAAGGGATGAAGTGAAAAGATCAACTAGATTGGAGAATCCCAAGAGAAGAATGATAATAGCTCAAGATATACATCTGTTTTAAAACTAAAGATAAGACATAATGAATGAGGCTTGTTCTCTTAGTTCAGTGCCACTGCCCTGATGTTTTGTTACTAGTATAACTTTAAGTTGCTCTTGACTAGTGTGATCAGTTGCCCTGCCACTCCTTTTTTTCCACTGGGGTGTTTAGTCCCCCAATAGAAGGTAAAAACAAACAAACAAACAAACAAAAAACAACAAAAAAGGAACCATGAAGAGTTGAACTAGAAAAATAAAAAAATATATATGTTCCTTCCCTAGCATTAATGTTTTAAGCTGTTCATGGAGTGAAGGAGTGGCCTAGTGGTTAGGGTGGTGGGCTTTGGTTCTGAGGAGCTGAGTTCAATTCCCACTTCAGGCACAGGCCGCTCCTTGTGACTCTGGGCAAGTCACTTAACACTCCATTGCCCCAGGTACAAATAAGTACCTGTATACAATATGTAAGCCGCATTGAGCCTGCCATGAGTGGGAAAGCACGGAGTACAAATGTAACTAAAATAAATGCCACTGTAGCTTCTGTTCCCTGGCCTGATTAGCTGTTCTGCTAACTCTTGTTTCCACAGGATTGTTTTGTGTCACCTCCTCTTTGACCCCATCCTGCAATTCCTCAGAACCTCCCCATTCTTCAAGGACAAGCTGACCAGTGTTGCAAGGGATTTGCTAATTATAATCTTTTTTTTTTTTCAGTATTCTGTGATGTACACCGTTGGGTCCCATGGCCTTATCCACTCTCATTTGTTTATCTACTTCAGGTACCTTTTCTTTTGTAATTTGGTTTGTAATCATTTCATATTTATCAGTGCCATTGCACTAACCACTGGGAGTAGCCTAGTGGGTATTGCAGCAGACTTTGATCCTGAGGAGCTGGGTTCAATTCCCTCTGCACCTCCTTGTGACTCTGGGCAAGTCACTTAACCCTCCATTGCCCCAGGTACAAATAAGTGCCTGTATATACAATGTAAACTGCTTTGATTGTAGTTGCAAAAACTACAGTAAGGCAATATATCAAGTCCCTTTCCCTTTTTTCTACAAATACTGATCAGAAGACTAAGATTTCTACCTTAGGTTAGCTTTACTTCTGAAAATCCCACATTCTCCCTTTATTTTACTGCTGCTTTTCAGCTTCTTGCTCATAGATCTAAAGTAGGTTTTATCCTCTCCTCCTATTGATTTGGGAAATTTTCTTCTCCATTTGAGACTATGGTAAAAAGTGGTCTTAGCGCACCCTTACATTTTTTTCCCCATGTGCTAAGGCCTTTTTTTTTTTTACTGTGGCAGTAAAATGGCCAATGTTCTCTTTTTTTTGTACTAAAAACACCAACATCAGTGACATCACAAACTACAGACTAGTAGCCTCAATACCACTATGGACAAAAGCTATGGAGGATCTTGCAGCACAACAACTAATGGAATACCTGACTCAATTCCCAATCCTTCACAAGTCTCAATCAAGGTTCAGATCACAACACAGCACTGAGACAGTAATAACCACTCTGATAACAAAGTTCAGAAATCTAATATGCCAAGGTCAGAAAATCTTACTACTACAATTCAACATGTTGAGTGCATTCGACTTAGTAGACCACACAATACTAATGGCCCTGCTCGACAATATAGGAATCAGCGGTGCAGTGGCAATATGGTTCAATGGTTTCCTAAGGACCAGATCCTACATTGTATAGATGTCTAACCAGCTATCAGCCTCTTGAACCTCAAAATGTGGAGTACCAAAGGGTTTACCACTGTCACCTATAATGTTCAATATAATGATGGTCCTACTCAGAAAAAAAAAAAACAGGAACAAATGGATCTTAACCCATTCGTATACGCACATTATATCACCATCTATATACCTTTTAACCACATCATCACAGAAATACTGGACAAGGTCAAAAAAAGCCAAATATTCAAATCAGCCCAACACTGGCCGTGTTTCGCCTAACTGGGCTGCGTCAGGGGCTATAAAACAAATAACATAACATTTAAAAACCACAATTAAAAATGTGTATGGACTGACAAAATATATAAACTGACAAAATATTTAAAAACTATTTTAAGACATATATTATTTGACTAAACAACAATATATTGATACCCATATATATAGAAATATAAAAATAGATGATATACATACTCAATAACAACAGAAATGGCACTATTGTACATAGAGACTACATAATATAAATGTAGATATCCTACATCGATAAATCAACTATAAAAATAATATTAATGAACATTAAAAATAGTATTTTCATCAATTGTTAATCATCAAAATACTTAGATAAGCATAAATATCATTTATAGACATTAAAGATTATAAACAAAATAAAAATGTGTCAGGCTGATTTGAATATTTGGTTGTCATGTAATAAAATATTTTTTTACTGATCTGCTTTTTTGTCTTTCCCTCTTGGAGTTTGCAGATCATTTGCCTTGCTGTTTTATGTGTGAATGTGGGAAAGACGTGGGTGTGTCAGTTACGTGCCAGGCAGTTAAATGTACAGGTTATAGAATGCCTACAGTTTGATGTGCAAAAAACAAACCACAAATCAGAAAACACTCAATAAACCTTAAAAATCTGCACTGAAAAATGATGTGGTTTGCGTGATTCCATAAACTACGCCTAAAGTTTGGCGTAGTTTATAGAATACGCTCACATGCCATTTTTGTGACTAAAATTTAGACGCACACATTTAGGCCACTTAAAACCAGGCATGGTGTGGTTTTATGCGGGAAATGGCAAGTTGGCTGCTTACTTCTCTTCAGTTTTCAACCTCAGTGGGGCACCATCAGTACCGAGATATATGGAGCAGATATGTTTCTTTATAAGTATCAGAGACTGCTGTGGTGGATACACTTCCTTGAGTGTTCATGTGGAAGGAGGGGGAGGGTAGGGAGAGGGGGGAGGGGTAGAGCAGGTGGGGGGATAAAATCAAAAATTGTGAATCAGAGGGGGGAGTTGATGTTCATCTTGGCTCCTTGGAAGATTGGGATGAGTCTGTTCAGTTTGAATTTTGCCTTTGTGTATTCTGCTATGATATGCAATGTGTTTTGTTGTAGTGCTCTTGATGCACTTTGTTATAAGCATTTTTATGATTCTCTGATTCAATAAAGATATTTAAAAAAGAAATATTTATGTGAAAGTGGTCACTCTTTGTGGTACCATGGCACTAGGGCCTTCGGTATGATAGGGCTATGCGAGTTTCAATGAATGAGCTCTAAATCAGCTATCATTTAAATGCCCAAACACATTCTCAAGTGGACCACCACTGTGTACTGTGTCGTATAAAAAAGCAAAAAAAATAAGTGACAATCACTCTAACTGCAAACCCTATGCTATATATTATGTTCTGACTCCCAATATCCTGTAAAGCGAGATATAAACAGCAACTTCTCTTGTGCAAAAGAAGGCAATAGTCACTTATCTGCATAAGTATGCTGTGATATGGACTCTGGAACAGTTTGGCGTGAGCATTTACATCAGCATAGCACACATTTAGCAACAGTTGTAAATAGTGAGAGATAATCAGGCTCATTTTCGAAAGAGAAGGACGTCCATCTGTCCACATAAATTGGAAGATGGACGTCCTTCTCCCAGGGACGTCCAAATCGGTATAATCAAAGCTCGATATAGGATGTCTTCAACTGTACTCTGTCGCAAGGATGGCCAAAGTTCAAGGGGGCGTATCATAGGCATAGCGAAGGCTGGACTTGGGCGTGCCTAACACTTGGACATCCTTGACCCATAATCGAAAAAAACAAGGACGTCCCTGACGAGCACTTGGACGTTTTCACCCGATGATCACATGAAGAAATCGGGGATGACCTCTCGTTGCTCCCCCCGGTGGTCACCAACCTCCTCCCACCCTCAAAAAACATCTTTAAAAATATTTTGTCCCAGCCTCAGATATCATTCTCAGGTCCATGACAGCAGTATGCAGGTCCCTAGAGCAGTTTTAGTGGGTGCAGTGCACTTCAGACAGGCGGACCCAGCCCCATCCCCCTTACCTGTTATGTTTGAGGAGGAAACAGCGAGCCCTCCAAAACCCACGACAAAACCACTGTACCCACATCTAGGTGCCCCTTCACCCGTAAGGGCTATGGTAGTGGTGTACAGTTGGGGTTAGTGGGCTTTAGGGGGGGGATTGGGGGGCTCAGCACACAAGGTAAGGGAGCTATGTTCCTGGGAGCAATTTATAAAGTCCACTGCAGTGCCCCCTAGGGTGCCCGGTTGGTGTCCTGGCATGTCAGGGGGACCAGTGCACTACAAATGGTGGCTCCTTCCATGACCAAATGGCTTGCATTTGGTTGTTTTTGGCATGGACATCTTTGGTTTTGAAAATCACCGAAAATCAGAAATGTCCATGTCTAGGGACGTCCAAATCTAGGGACGGTGAAATTTAAGGATTTGGACGTCCCTGATGGTATTTTTGATACGAAAGATGGACATCCATCTTGTTTCAGAAATACGGGTTTCCCCGCCCCTGGATTTGGACATTTTGCAAGGACGTCCAAATCGCAACTTGGACGTCCCTTTCAAAAATGCCCCTCCATATGTTTGTTACTAGGAATAACTTTGAACACCTACAGGCATAAAATAGAAGCTTTTTTAGACATTTCATATTGGTACCTCTTATAGAATCTCTTCCCCCCCCCCCCCCCCCAACACATACACACATGTCCATTTAAAATGGTAACATTTTAAAGGGTTATAACTGTAGATTAATTGAGTAAGCAAGACTACTAAGGGAGTGTTCTAAGTATTATTTAACAATCTAGTGTTGCTTAACTTATAATAGTTAGGAAATGCCACTAGAAAAAAAGATGATTAATATTTGAGAAGTCTATTGCAGGTTAATTAAATGGCAATAGATTATTAATGATGTGGTTATAAATAATTCACAGCTGCTTGACATATGTTCATTGCGCTATATCAATTAAAGCATTTGAATATATTTTATACTATCAATATATTGCTGCATAGTTTACAGTAATACATGCAATTTAACAACTTGATAGGGATAGTTACACAACTCTGAAATATTAATTACTTTATAAATGTATTTGAATTATTTAAAGGTCTACAGTACTATCTCAATAGCTGTCATCCTTCCAAACACGGCATCCTGGGTGATTTCTAAAATGGATGATAAAGTCATGTTGACATTCAAAATGCTGCTGTAGGGTTAAATGCATAGTGAGAGATAATCATGTTTGTTTCAAGTGCAGTTATTTCCAAATTATTTATTCTGCTATTTATGTTAAATACTAAGGAGCCAATATCCTCCCTCCCTTCCCCAGAATCTGTTTAATGTTTACTTATACAAAATTGTTGTGTGCATGGATTTAACAGGGCAAAAAAATAAATAAAAAAAGAAGCCAGGTTTAGGCATGGATCAAATCAGTGAATGTGATATTTAGGACTAACTGGATTACTCTGGCCACCTACATATGAACAACAAAAATGGCATCCTAAATCTAACTGCACAGGTTTACGAGGTTAAAATGTACATGATATTCAGCCATTCCTTTAACTGGGTAAGTGTATCTGAAGTTAATAGGTTAAGTTTGTCTGCTCTGCTGTTGCAGTTCAATATTGACCTTTACATGAATTGGATGTAACAGGTTTGCCTTCCTTTTACCAATGGTGCACAGCATGTCTGATCATGACCTAACAATATAATTTCAAATGAAAACAGAAACCACTTCCAAGAGCTGCTACCAGATGTTTCCATTGTAATTTTATGGCGGTTTTATTGCATTAAGTCACTAGACTGAAAGTGTACTAGGACTAGGAATGCATTACTATTGAACATACTATTAGTCTACATACTCCAAAATTCCCAAAATGTATACATGCTTGAATACCTGGAGTTATTTGGTCAACAGTAGATTGTCAATTTTGTTTTCTGTAGGTTTCACTTGGGTATTTTTTTTTTTTGCACACTTTTAAATGTTGCAAGGTAGGGATCAATATGATAAATCATAAAATTATAAAACTACTACTACTACTTATCATTTCTATAGTGCTACTAGATGTACTAAATGCTTTGCTCACTTATATGGCACAAGAAAAATCTGTATTATCTAAAGTAAGCCTAAATTTTATAGAATAGGCATAAATTTCTGTGCGGTATATAGAATGTGCTGAGCACCTCACCATGTGACCAAATTTGGTCACATCCATTTAGGCCATGTTTTACTTGGCATAAATCCCGACACCTAAATTAGGCGCAGAGTGGGCGTACTCTATAATAATGTGCATAGATTTTAGAAACACCCATGACCTGCCTATTCCACACCCATAACCACGCCCCTTTTCAACTATGCGACTTGGAATTTACACATCCCACGTTATAGAATACACTTAGCGAGTTATGCAAATCTTAATGTCAGTTAGTGCTGATAATTGCTTGTTAACATCCAATTAACAGCACTGATTAGCTAGTTAACCAATTAAGTTACGCGCATTGTTGTAGAATACGCTTCGATTTCCGCATGGAAATTAAGGCATGATATATAGAATTTGGGGGTTAAGGACTAATTTTACAAGGGATTTGAGAGTGTAAAACAGCACCTTACCCCTAAATTCTATAAATGGTTCCCAAAGTTAGACACATAATTAGGCATGAAGTTACAGAATAGGGCCAGAAGTGCACGTAACATGATGAACTAATTGGCACTACATTGGTGATAAATACTAATAATTGGCATTAATAAGCATTAGCTGGTGCAAATTTGATCCTAATCTAGAAAAAAAGTGTGCCTAACTTGTGCATGCAGATGCAAAGAGGGCATTAATGTGGAAGCAGCATGGGTGTGTTAGGGATGTTCCGACTATTCCTGTAAGCACTTTATAGAATAGTTGCATTTACACGCCCAACTGCTGCATTTAGATGCCATCATTTACACCAACCATAGACATGACATTTGATGCAGGCAGACATGAAGTTTGATGCATAACTGAAGACGGATAAACATAAAGGAATCCTGTTCAGAAGGAATGGATCCTTAGAAGCTTAGCCGAGAATGGGTGGCAGAGCCGGTGGTAGGAGGCGGGGCTAGTGGTTGGGAGGCAGGGCTAGTGCTGGACAGACTTCTTCAGTCTGTGCCCTGAAAATGGCAGAAACAAATCAAGGTCAGGTATACACATAAAGTAGCACATATGAGTTTATCTTGTTGGGCAGACTGGATGGACCGTGCAGGTCTTTTTCTGCCGTCATCTACTATGTTTCAAACTAAATCAGGAAAAGAAGTAATCTCCCAGAATCAATAATAAATATCCACTATCAAAACAGAGTAGGGAGATTATTATATATGGCGTCACAAAACAGCACTATTCTTCAATCTTAACATTTATAAAGATAAAGTGCTTATTCAGAGGAAAAAGCCTCTAGAAGCCTCCGGTAAATACTTTCAATTTTGTATTTTACTATGGAGAGCTGGGCTTCGTCATCATTGGCTTTCAAAAAACCTCTTTTAATTCGTTTTATTCTTTTTTATTCTTTTTTTAGTTTTATTAGAATATTGTTTCTTCTTATAGTTACAAGAACTAGCACCAATACTTTTCTAATTAACTACTTAGCTTTAAGCAGAGTCGATCGTTCGTGGCTACTGTTAAGCTTAAGGTCGGGGTTCGATAAGCTTAACAGTAGCCACGAACGATCAACTCTGCTTAAAGCTAAGTAGTTAATTAGAAAAGTATTGGTGCTAGTTCTTGTAACTATAAGAAAAAACAATATTCTAATAAAACTAAAAAAGAATAAAAAAGAATAAAACGAATTAAAAGAGGTTTTTTGAAAGCCAATGATGACGAAGCCCAGCTCTCCATAGTAAAATACAAAATTGAAAGTATTTACCGGAGGCTTCTAGAGGCTTTTTCCTCTGAATAAGCACTTTATCGTTATAAATGTAAAGATTGAAGAATAGTGCTGTTTTGTGACGCCATATATAATAATCTCCCTACTCTGTTTTGATAGTGGTCATCTACTATGTTACCACGTTACACTAGTATTCTATACCAGCACTGCCATTATGGAATACTAGCTTACCCCTGGATTCTAGAGATCCATGCTGAAATCCAGGCGGATTCTATAACATGCATAACTTATTTGGCTTAACAAGCTAATCAGCATTGTTAATAGCACTCAACAATCAATAATGAGCACTAATTGGCAATAATTAGAATTTACGCGCACAACTCGCTAAGCGTATTCTGTAATGCGGCGTGCCTAAATTCTAATGTTCACAGCTAAAATAAGATGTGTTATGGGCAGGGAAATGTGCGTTTCATGGGTGTTCTGAAATTTACATGCATAGTTATAGAATATGACCCTCTGTGCCTAAATCTATGTGCCGGGATTTACGCCATGTTGTTATTTGTGTAAAAGGAGGCACGTAGCTTTAGGAACTGAGATATCAACTAAGTGTATTCTATATACCACACCTAAATCTAGGCGCCACGTATAGAATATACTTAGGTGGAAATATTTTCCGCACTGATTTTTTAGGCATCATATATAGAATCCCCCCTTAGTGCCCAGCTTTTTGACACCTAACCTGTAGCACCATTTATAGAATTGGCCCCTTAGGGCTAGATTCTATAAATGGCACCAAAAAATCAGCGCCAAAAAGGTGCTATTCTATATGCCACTCAAACTTAGGCGTGGTTTATAGAATAGCACATACACCTGGAAATAGTGCTTAGCTTTAGGCGTGGTCATTTGCACCAACTGAAACGTGGCACAAGTGCACACACCTACCTTAGGTGCGTATCCCTGTTATTTGATAACAATACACGTTGATTTTAGGAATGCTCCCATTTGGCCATGACCCTCCCATTTCTGCTGTCTCTTTTTCAAATCATGCGTAAGGGTCAATTAAATTTAATTAGTACCAATAATTGTTTGTTGAAAAGCCAAACAGTGTTGCTAATTATCTTGTTATTTAATTTAATTGTGTGCATAAATCTGCCTTCACAATTCTTGGTGACTTTTACAGAATTAGGGGGTTACCCTCAGATTATATATAGACATATTACTACTACTTATCATTTCTAAAGTGCTACTAGACATACGCAGCGCTATACACTTGAACATGAAGAGACAGTCCCTGCTCGACAGAGCTTACAATCTGGATTTGCATGCACAATTTAATTACTTAACAAGCCAGTCAGCACCAATAATTGCCACTTAACAAGCAATTATTGATACTAATTGGCATTAATTAGAATTTATGCTAGGCGTATTCTGTAAAGTGGTGTGCGTAAAAAAGGTAAGTGCCAGATTTTAGAAATGCTCATGCCCTGCCCATTCCATGCCCCCTTTCCAACTATGCAACTTAGAATTTAAGCATGTCACATTATAGAATACACTTAGGGCCCTGTTTACTAAGCAGCGTTATAGGTGCATTAACATTTTTAACACGCGTTAGCCATGTACGTGCCTACAATATCCCTACAGGCACCAACATGGTTAGCGCGCACGCTGTGTAGGCATGCTAAAAACACTAACACATCTTAATAAAAAGGGCCCTTAGTGAGTTGTGCACATCAATCTCAATTCCAGTTAGTGCTGATAATTACTTGTTAACATTCAATTAACAGTGCTGATTAGCTAGTTACCCAATTAAGTTATGCGCATTGTTATAGAATATG